>NW_028289080.1:3030000-3330000 GCF_059628265.1 Tinamus guttatus | reverse complement strand
TAGTCTTCCACAGCGACAGACAAATGTCCATGAAAATAAACATGAGACAGAAAACAAGAGATTTTTCCTCTGTGACTAAATCTGGCTCTGAAAAGAAAAGAGCCCAGTTTTCTCCCAATTCAGGGCTAAGAAATTGAAATGAGACTTTGGATTCCCAAAATACAGCAAGTTTCCAAGAGGGTGATTCAAAAGGTAAGCGAAAGGTCCAGCAGACCAGTTAGCTCCATTTTGTTGTTGAGGGGTTTACATTAGCCTCCTTTAATTTCATTCTATTATTTCCTTACAAATCACTGCACTGTGTTGCTTCCATTAAGATTCTGTCCCTCTGATTATGCCACCAAAGTCATTTTTCTTAAGCTGCTGCTCTTCTGATTCTGAAATCAGTTTTGTAATTCTATCTCCTCGCAAACCAACAATCATTTGCTTTCTTTTATGGCACGTGCATCTTTCTGATAAGGAGAAGCTTGGGATAAGGAGCTGTAACTCGGCCTGTGTAGACTTAGTCACGATGTGGCAGAGATGACTCACATCTAATGCTTGCTTCAAATGGGAGATGGGTTTTCTTAACATTCAACTTCCTTAAGTAGGCACTGCTGTAATGGCACAATTTTGACTATTGCTTTTTTCTCCTCTCAACCCTGGGCTTTTCACTCCCACTGCTTTTTGATCTTGGTTCCTATTTTTTATGGAGGAGAAAGTAGAAGGCAAGTATTTCTCAGTGAACAAATATCAGGGAACGGTAGAGAAAGATTGGATGCCACTTGTGGGATAGCTGATGGATAGCCATGTTCTGGAAAAAGAGAAATCATGACTTAAGAAATTGTTTTCATCCCAGAGACTTACATGCGTCATGAGAGTCTGGCCGGACGTCATGAGAGTCCAGTGGGAATTCCTGAATTACCTAGAAAAAATATACGCTCTCCTCAGCCAGTGCATTTACAAGCACCAGAATTATTATGACAGAACTAAACTCTTTATGGTAAATTTTATATATGTTTTCTAATGGTTATATATAGTATTCTGTCATGGTTACACAGTCTGCATGCCCTCTGGATATCATGCTTATTTCATATTCATTGCTTTAGTGCTTAGCTGTCATGTTATAAGACTTACTCATTTCCATTTGGAAGACATTTACCCATATTGCAAAAACATTGTTATATTTGGCATAACTCTTTTCAGTTTCAGCAGGAAAAAGAGATTGGACTTGAAGACAACGGTTCCACCCACCCAGCTCCTTCAAAGCAATTAACCTTGGAGACTGTGGATAGCTGGTCTTGCTATCCACAAGTGTATCCAAGGTGTAGGGGGACCATGAAAGGAGGGTGCTCTTCTCAGTCTGTTACTTCCTCTTTCTCCCCCTCCTACAAGCAGGCAAACATTTGGAAATGTCTTCAGGAGGCATCCACCGCCCAAGCTGGGCAATCCCAGTGTTGATTTGGTTTAGATATGCTGGAAATGGAGTGTTCAGGTCCAAAGAAGCCATGAGCCCACTCGTCCCTGAGGCACTTGTGTGTGAGAATAGATAAAATTCTTGGTCCCTCTGCAGTTTACCTTGAAAAGAAGGAGCCTCTTTGCTTAGGCACTGGTATCTCCATCTCTTCCCTCACATCTGATTGAGAGGTAGAACGGACGCTCTGTTCTCACTGTGCAAAAATGGGGATATTTTGGATTCAGGGAGGTCACGCCTGACAGACGTTCCCTTCTCACCTGGTATAATGCCACGTACTAGCTTGAGAAGGGAAAATATTTATGTTATCCCAGCACTTGTGGGCTTCTGGAACTTAACGTTGGAATGCTCAAATTAAATGTGCCTGGATTTCTTTGTTTCCTCCCTTTTTCTTTAGCTCTAAGTATGGTTCTCTCTTCTTCTGAGTGCACTGGGCAAGTAGCAAAGGTAAATTAATTATGGAGCATCCACCAAGTAACGTTCTCAGCTTTTAGCTGTGGTTGCTCAGGGAGGATCTCTTCCGAACTGTTTTATCAACTGTTGCTCCAGGCTCTGTATCCTCTACTCTTTTGCACACATAGGGATGTCTCTGAAGCTACAGAGAATAGAGAAGCATTGTGATGCTTTTAGCACATGATATAGCTAAATATCACCAACAGGGGAATGTATTTACAGATGCTTTAACTTTGTGTGAAGAAAGAAACTATCAGGTTCTTAAACTTTTATTTGTGCTTATTGATAATTTGTCTTTTCTTTATTATCAGGAAATGAAGAAAATCATTAGGAACTTCTACTGTGCTTCATAATGTGATCTTCAGAACACTTCACTTCTCCTTTATTTAAAATAAAATTTTAATTGCAGTCTCTTGTTAGCTGTGTATAGTTCAGTAAAGAGTACTTCTAAATATATTACATACATACAGATATGGATGTATAAGGCATATATGTATATAAAATATATATAAAACAAATTAAGATATATTTTATAGCTGTATTATAATTATAAATATTACATATTTTAATAGATATAAATATATAAAATACATATAAAATAAGTCTTAAGATATTTTTTATACATCCATATTTATAAAACAAATATTTTTTTTTGTTTGAATTGTATTGTTTTAATAAAAACCTATTTTAAGTGAAACAGCATTTGAGTTTGTCTGTTTTAATTGTAGAATAATTTCAGCATTAGAAATCTTCCTTGTTCCTGGTATATTAAGTAGATCATGGGAAAGTTTACCTCCTTCTTGGTTTATCAGTTATATAACTGAGGCAAACAAGAAAAATGCATAGGGAAGAAAACAGGAAGCTCTCATCTTGCCCTGGCTTGATCTCCAACTTAGCTGGCTGCTGCCTTCGATTGACAAGATGGGTCTGTATGGATCTTAGAGAATAGGATGGTTTTCCTTTTTTTAAAAAATAAATAAATAAATAATAATAAAAAAAAAAAACAGAAGACAACGAACTGTGCCGTTGGGGTGAAGCTGAGAAATTACGAGAATGATGCCTGAAAGTAGCTTCTGAGAAGCCCGAGAGAGTACACACTGAAAACGTCCAGTTTTGCTTCCCTCCTCGTTTGCTTTTTCTGTCCCCTCGTGTTTCTCCTCTAGTTGGGCTCTGCAGGCTACATTGCTGGGATGCTAAATGGCCCACAAGAGCAAGCAAGCGTTGGCTCTGCTTCCCAGGCCGAGCTAAGGAGCTTCTCCCACCCCTGAGACACGAGGCCTCACCTGCAGAGTGTACAAATTCACTTCTTAACCATTACTAGAGCTACTTGTCTCATATATTCTGGGTAAATCAGGGCAAAGCATGTGCCAGGTAAGCTCTGTGTTTTATATCTCAGTTGTTTTCTTGGATGGGTTGCAGATGCAGGCTTTGTCCAGGCTTCACTTAAGCGTGGAAAATAAAATGTCCAGATTTCTAAAGTGGATGCCTGTAAGTTAAGTGAAGACAATTCTTGTCTATTAGTGCTTTGTGTGAAAGCCACGGGCCTGCACATGCTTGCACCACTGGGCACCAGGAAGGTTTCCTTGCATCTCCAGGGAGAGGAGAGGGAAAAAATTATAGAAGCAAAAATCTGTTTCTTAGCCCTTGAAGATGGTGTTGAAATCCTGACATCATAAATGCACCTTTCACCAGGGAGTCGCTGTTGGTTCGTTCTGTGGTAACAGGGAAACTTCTTACACTGAAAAAGAAGGGACAGGGCGGGAAAGGCAGACCCAGAAACAATCTTCTGATAAAGCTTTTGCACTTCAAACTTTTGGTTCAACTTTTTTTGTACTGCTGCTCTCAGCAGGAAACTGTTGCTATGGTGTTTTAGAAGTGTATGTGTATAAATGGGCAAATAGCGGTGGTCTTTCCTCTTTTCCTATGGGGGTGATCCTTCCTAAAAGTCACTCTTTGTTTCTTCCTACCTCTGCTGCTGTTCCCAGAGTTGGGTGTCTGACCTCAAAACCGCATAACCCTGTTAAATACAGCGAGGAGAAGCACATCACTGCAGGAAGAGCGCGGGGCAAGAGCTAAAACTAAACCCTAAACTAAATCCTAAAACTCATCCTGTGAGTGCGTATTGACGGAAGAGGTCCTCTCAGCTCTCAACAGGTATATACAGAAATGTTTTTTGGATCTGTATGGCTTTTCCCACCCTAAATCTTTAATTCTGGGCCAGTTCGTTAAAGGCCGTGGGTGGTGGGCCTGGGCCCTCCCAAACTCCCCTCCCTGCTGACAGACGCGGGGGAACTGCTGCAATCTCGGACTCGTGACGGGACAGCCATTTTTTGAAAACGGAATTATATAAAAGCACAATAAAGAACATGTATCATGCTGCTATTGCACATGGCATGGGACATAACACCTAGCAATGCTCAATGTCCAACTGTGCAATCTTTGCATGTAAGTTTTAGTCGTCATGCCATCGTTATCTCTAGCATCTCTTTATCTCTATCTTTATCTATTGTCTTTATCTCTATCTATTATTTTTATCTCTAAT
Source organism: Tinamus guttatus (assembly GCF_059628265.1). Classification (NCBI taxonomy): domain Eukaryota; kingdom Metazoa; phylum Chordata; class Aves; order Tinamiformes; family Tinamidae; genus Tinamus; species Tinamus guttatus. Next base: position 3,325,555 of record NW_028289080.1, on the reverse strand, counting down.
ATCTCTTTATCTAGCCGCTTCCTAAGCTGATCTTAGGTCAAGACTGCCTGTGTGTAAATGGGAGGAGTCCTGCATTATAGCAAATCTACCCAACCCTGCTTTTTATGCTGGGGTCAGCGTTGTACTGCACAAAGCTTCCTTTTTCAGGTGAAACTTCTAATTGTGTACAGGGTTGCTGCATTAAGAAAGAGGTATTTCTTACATTCTAGCTACTCTATGAACAGTTCTTCTAGCGGTATTTATTTTTCTTTCATATAGGGTTTTTTTTTAAAAAAAATGAAATGCTTGATGTTATTAGCTGCCCTGTAGATAGGGGCCTTCAGTAGCTCATATAAAAAAGAACCACAAGTTTTTAGTACGCACATCCTCTGATACTTTCCATTTCACCCACAGCAGGTTCAAGCAAGAAGAACAAGAACAGGAGGAAGAAAGCAACTGCAAGATGGTAGAGGGAGTTCTGCTGGTAGAGTAGGCAGGGTTCATTCCAGGAAAAGAAAAGGAGAACCTGCAGGATTCTCTAGCTCACCCACTAGGAGAGAGGGATACACTGCTGAGAATAGGAATATACAACCAGGGAGACCCTACTGGCAGGGAACTTGATTGTCAAATGAGAGGCTCTTGCAAAAAGGAGGAGCACTAGATGAAAGTACATAGACAAATTGGCATAACTCAGTCCTCAGCGCTGCCCTCGCGTGCCCACAAATCAGCGCTGCTGCTCTGGCGCATCTAAAAAGCAGAACTGTGAGCGGAGGGGGCAGGAGCGCGGCCGCTCTGACAGCTCCTCCAGGGTGGCCCATGGCATGGGAAGCTCCTGCAAACAGCAGGTTCAGAGCGGGAGGCAGCCTTGTTCTTGGAGCCGCCCTTGAAGATGCTGCCTGCATCAGCCCAGGTAGGACTGGGGGAAACAGCCATAGCAACATGAAAGCGCAGGATCTCATTATTGAGACGCTACTGGCTGTTAGACTGCAGCCACTGTTTTCAAGAAACAGAAGCAGAGACCAAAGCACAACCGCAGGCAGCAGCACCCGCGGGGCTGGAGAGCGCGTGGGGCCCCGTGTGGGTCGGTGCCGCAGAGCGGCCGGGAGGAGGCGGCGCGCATGCGCCCTGCGCTGCGCAGGCTCCCTGCTGCCCCCCGCGCACAAGGAGCGAGACGGCCATGGGGGGTGCGCGCATGCGCCCTGCGCGCCGCCGGGCTCACTGCTGCCCTCACGTGCCGGGGCGGAGGGGCTGCAGGAGCGGGGGTGTGCGTGTGTGCAGCGCCTCGGGCGGCCCTGTGTGGCGCAGGGCGCATGCGCAGCGGCCGGCAGGTGTGCAGGTGTCCCTGGAGGGCTGCGCTCGGGCCCCGGGACGGGAGGAGGCGGAGGGAGGCCGGGGAGCAGTGAGAGCAGGGGTAGTGCTGGTGGAGGACGTGGCCGCAGGAATATATTCCCTGGAAAAGTGACTTTCATCGACATTTTCATTTCACATTCCCATGCCAAATGAAGGGGGTGGAAGCGCGTCTGAGGAGGATGTCATGTGTGAAGCGAATGGAGGCGTTTCTCCTGTTGCCATTGCCCTGTGTTCCGCGCGCCCGCATGCCCATACGGCGGGGACGTGGGCACTGCTGCGCCCCGATGGTGAGGCGTAGCGCCGCGCGGGCCACAGCTCCTGGCTGCGCTGTGGGGGCTGTGGGCAGGGCGGCCCCCAGTGAGCGAGCAGGGCTGGGAGGGCCGGGCCACGGCCTGGCCACGACTCCTGGTTCCCAGGGCCGAGAGGCCGAGGAACAGGAATGTGCGTGACGCGGCTGGGTTAGCGCCTGGGGTGGGCTCGGGGGAGCACAGCCCTGTGCCATGCAGGGGAGCGACTCTGGCGTGTGCTCGGCCTCCGGAGCGAGCTGAGGTCTGACGCAGTGTGACGGGCAGGCTTAGTGTTAAGAGCAGGAGAAAGCCTAGAGCTCCGTGGGGAGCGGCGCCAGAAAGGGCTGCCTGAGGAAACGCAGCGCGGTATCCAGCCTGGTCCTGGGACGCCCTTTAGCTTGGAGGCAGATCGGGGAGTGGTGGCCTCAGCCTCCGGAGCAAGCTGGGGTTTGGCGTTCAGGGCCACGTGGGTGATTGTCGCTCTTTTCTTCCGAGCCGCCTCTCGGCTCCCTCCGTATATGCAGGACGCAGCCTTTCCGGGATAACCCCCTGCGCCGGCACCCACGGAGCGCACGAGCATCTAAGGGCCGACCTGTCGGCAGCGCTAGTGCTGAGGAGTGTGCTCGGCCGTAGGGCAGTGGCTGCAAAAGTGAGTTTGCTCTAGCAGAGAATGGGGCTTACACAGATCCGAGCAGCAGCTCCGGAGCCAAAAGGGCTGTTTGCCCAGTGCTAACTGGGAAAAGCAGTAAGCACTTTAGTGTTGTAAGACTTTTAGAGGGGAAATTGATTTTGGAAGGGAAATGATTTTGACAGAGAAAGAAAATAGGAGTGGGTGGGTAACTTTTTCAGAGGATAAAATATTTGGAGGGAAACCAACTCACAGGGAGAGATTTGGGGGGGGAACATTTTTTGGAAGGAATATTTTTCAGGGAATTTTTAAAGGAGGAATGGGAAAATGGTTTGGGGGAAACTTTCTTGCGGGTTGTTGAGAGATAATTATTTTGGTGGGGGGAGGTTATTTGAGGGAAGAATTTTGGTGCAGTTGTTTTTTTTTTTTTTAATGAGAATTAAGTTTAAGAAAAAGCTCCTGATATTTGGGTGTGTAAAGGCAATATAAATAATATAGGCTCTATAAATAATATTTTGAAGGAAAGGTATTCTTTTGGAGATGGTGTTTTCTTCGGCTTTGTTTTGTATTCCCAACATCTAAAGTACGCTCCACTTAAGTGAACGTAACAAAATAATTTTGGAGAAATATATAACTCTTCCTAAAAGTTGTTGCTATGTACTAGGCAAATATCAGAATTTGGGGGTTTTATTTCTTTCCCTTTGGCAACTCTGTTGTCAAAGAGAAGCCAATAACTGTAGGGATTAAATAGTTAATGTAGAGTGTACTAATGGGGATTAAATAGTTAATGTAGAGTGTACTAATAAGCTAGTCAATACTTAGTCTCAAAATGCAAGGACTCTTGATAAATGGCATGACAGATGGCTCTGCATGGAGGGGTTGCCTATCTACAAGGACGACTCCTGAAAAATGGCAAGTCAGGAGGTTCCGCATGGAGGGGCTGCCTGTCCAGATGTCCTGGTTAGCAATAAAATACAGATAACATTAACATGAAAGTAGAACAGAGAAACGGGAGGGGGGAACATTTTGGGGGTGAAAACGGTATAAAAGAGGGACGACCGAAGTAGTCGGGGTCCGTGGTGTGACCCCTGCGTGGGAAAGCCCGGACCCCAGCTAGCTGGTAATACTTATTATCTTTCTCCTATTATTAAAAGCACAAAATATCGATGGTGTTTGCCTCTTTCTCTGTCGATTCGAAAACCGGACCTAACATTTGGGGGCTCGTCCGGGATTCGAATACGAGAAAGAAGAAAAATATAGAGAAAGATAATAAGTTAAGGGAGGCCTCAGGGTGTGGTGGTGAGCCGACGGTAATCCAGGTGGACGCACCAAAGGATTGTCAGCTGGAGCCCGAAGGGAGACGTCCCTCGCACTCCCAGGAAAAAGAAGGGTGGTTGGTTAGGTTGGTTGGGTATACCGTTTCTCCTTAACGAAAGGAGACCGGTTTGGGAAGGGCGAATTCTGTTAATAATCGCCCTTACTGGTTTACTGGCAATTGTATTAATTTTGGTTTTAAGCGACGAGCTTGATACAATGGGACAAGGGAAATCCACCCCTTTGTCATTTATGTTAAATCATTTTGGATATGTTAAGCATCGGGCACATGATTTATCTGTAGAAGTGTATAAAAACTGATGGGAGATATTTTGTAAAAGTGAATGGCCAAGTTTTGACGTAGGCTGGCCGAGAGGGAAGTACAGATTTAGAATTAGTAAAGAAAGTAAAAGAGATTATAATGAGACCTGGGTCGGAAGGACACCCAGATCAATTTACTTAATGAAAAAGGAAGGGAAAAAGGCGGCATTATCAGATTTGACTTTATATCCAGAAATACTGGATGAAGGAAGTGGGCACAATCCCCCCCCTTACGCACCTCTGCCCGAGGCACGAAGGGAGGTGAGTAGTAGTGATCAAAGGAGGGAGGGAGGGGAAGACAGGGGCCCAGCATTTGGGACTCGATCGCACCAAAGGGGAGGCGAGGGAGATGTGTCAAGCACCTCTCAAGCTTTCCCAGTTAGAGCAATTGGAACAACAGGGCCTCAGGGACAGCGTACGTATCAATACTGGCCATTCTCTTCTAGTGACTTGTGTAATTGGAAAAGTCAAAACCCCTCTTTTTCCGAGAAGCCACGGGTGTTGATTGATTTATTAGAATCCATCCTGTTTACATATAACCCTACCTGGGATGACTGTCAGCAGCTTTTAAAAGTACTGTTTACGACCGAAGAGCGTGAGAGGATCCTGACCGAGGCACAAAAGTTGGTGCTGGGAGAGGACGGGAGACCTACCGGGCAGCAGAACCTTATCGATGAGGGATTCCCATTGGTAAGACCACCGTGGGATTTTGAACAGCCTGAAGGTAGGGAGCGTCTCCGAACATACCGGCAAACGCTGATGGCAGGGTTGCGGGCGGCAGCGCGTGACTTAACTAAAGTAATTGCTGTCAGGCAGGAAGCCGAAGAAAGCCCTGCCGCTTTCTTAGAGAGAATATTAGAGGCGTTTAGACAATTCACTCCTTTAGATCCTATGAAGGATGAGAATCGGGCAGCTGTCATCTTGGCATTTGTAAATCAAGCTGCCCCAGATATAAGAAAGAAATTGCAAAAGATTGATATATTGGGGGAACAAGCTTTACAAGATCTTTTAAAGGTAGCAGAAAAGGTGTATAACAACGGGGAGACTCCAGAAGAAAAACAGGAAAGAGTGAGAAGGGAAGATCGGGGATATCAGGCGAAAGAAAATCGGAGAAATCAAAGGGAGATGGCTAGGATATTTTTTGAAGCAGGAGAAAAATCAGGGAGGTGAAGAAGGGGACCACCACCCCCCAGAGGAGTTGGGGCACGGTTAGGAAGGGATCAATGTGCAATTTGCAAAAAGAAAGGACATTGGAAAAATGAGTGTTCGGAAAAAGGAGAAAGGGGGTCACCTAGAGTACTGGTGGCGAAAGAAGATAGCGACCGAAGGGGCCAGGACTCAGAACCCTTCCCCGAGTCTTAGATAGAATTAGAAATGGAAGGGAAAAGTGTAAAATTTCTAGTAGATACAGGGGCTGAATACTCAGTAATAAATAAAGCAGCGGGGAAACTATCGACAAGGAAAACTTGAGTACAAGGGGTTAATGGGAGTAAGGGGTATCGGTGGACATCAGAAATAGCTAATAGATAGATCATGCACTCTTTCTTGTATATACCGGAGAGTCCGGTACCCTTAATGGGCCGGGATCTCTTAACTAAATTAGGGGTAAGGTTATATTTTGAGGATGATGGAATAAAAATCAATGACCGGGAAGGACGACCGATACAGGTCCTGACCGCTAGATTAGAGGACGAATACAGACTGTATAAAGAGAGGAAGGAAGAAATTGGACCAGAAACTCAAAAATGGATGAGGGAAATCCCAGAAGTATGGGCAGAGAATTCGGGAGTAGGAAGAGTTAAAAGTAAAATTCCTCTGGTCATGGAATTGAAACCAGGAGCTCACCCGATTAGGGCTAAACAGTACCCAATGACCCCTGAAGCTCGACAAGGAATAGCAAAGCATATTAAAAGGCTACTGAAAGCTGGCATTCTGCGTAAATGCAAATCTCCGTGGAATACTCCTCTGTTTCCAGTAAAGAAGCCTGGAGGAGATTGCAGACCAGTTGAAGATTTGAGAAAAGTTAACAAAAGAGTAGAGGATGTGCATCCTACAGTCCCGAATCCATATACTCTGTTAAGTACAATGCCACCAGATATGGGATGGTATACGGTTTTAGACTTAAAGGATGCATTTTTTACCATCCCCCTGACGGACAGAGCCAGGAAATGTTTGCTTTTGAATGGGAAGATCCCGAGAGCGGATACAAGGGTCAGTTAACTTGGACCCGATTATCACAAGGGTTCAAAAATTAAACGCTGCAGGAAGATTTGAGTGAATTCAGGAGAGGTGGATAATCTGCTGCTAGCGGCAAGAATGAAAAAGGAAGTGCGAGGAAGGTACGAGGAAGTTGTTGCAAGACCGAGTAAGTGCTAAGAAAGCTCAGCTATGTAATCCGGAAGTAACATATCTGGGATATAAGATACGAGATGGTAGGAGATGGCTAACTGATGCCATGAAAGAGACTGTTCTTCGGATTCAGGAACCCAAATCTCCAAGAGAGGTTCGAGGATTTTTGGGGACGGTGGGATACTGCCGTTTGTGGATACCTGGGTTTGCAGAAAAAGCGAAACCTCTGTATGAGGCGAGTCGAGAGAAACCGGACTGGCAGTGGACAGAAACTATGAGAAAATCTTTTGAGGAACTGAGATTAACCCTGCTAGAGGCCCCTGCACTTGCACTCCCGGACCCAGATATGTGAGCGAAAATGCGGGAGTTGCCAAGGGAGTGTTAATGCAGAATCAAGGCCCTTGGAAACGGATAGTGGTGTCCAGTTGCCGCAGGGTGGCCCTCATGACTTAGAATTATTGCAGCCGTGGCGTTAATGGTTAAGGATGCAGACAAACTCACATTTGGGCAAAAGCTGTATGTAACGGCTCCTCATTACGCAGAGGCATTACTCAAACAGCCACCTGAAAGATGGATAACAAATGCTAGGCTGATTCATTATCAAGCCTTGCTTTTAAACCCAGGAAGAATTATGTATACATCCTCAATGACTTTGAATCCAGCCACTCTCCTGCCTAACCCAGAGTATGAAACACCTATGCATAATTGTCAGGAGGTGTTAGCTGAAACTACAACAGTGCAGGAAGATTTGAAGGATGAGCCAATGCAAGGAAGAAAAGTGTGGTTTACAGATGGAAGTGGCTTGGTCGACCAAGGAAAAAGAAGGGCGGGAGCTGCAGTGGTAAATCAGAACAGAGAAATAGTTTGGAGCCGGCGTTTACCAGACGGCACTTCGTCTCAAAGAGTGGAACTGAAGAACAAAGTGCTGGAGAAGGAGATTACGATACAGGAGGAAGAATGTTAATTCCCAAGTGGATGGGACAGAGAATGGCACAGCAGTTGCATAGTACCACACATTTGGGGGAAAGAAAAATGGGACTGTTAATAGAAAAGTTCGGGCTGAGATTCCAAGATCAGAAGAAAATATTAAGAGAGATAATAGAAGGGTGTCAAGCGTGTCAGGAAATGAAACCATCAAGGGTCAGAAAGGTACATGAAGGTATAAGGAAAAAAAAAAAGGTGGTGAACCTGGAAGGCATTGGGAAGTAGATTTTACGGAAATAAAACCAGGTAAATATGGGTATAGAGATTTATTGGTATTAGTAGACACATTCTTGGGGTGGGTGGAGGCCTTCCCCACTAAGCGAGAGACAGCCCAGGTGCTAGCGGTCCCATATATGCAAACGGGACATTCTGTGGGACAAATGGGACAGTCGACGGGTTACAACAACGATTCCCTGCGTGCGGGATTACCCTTAGGAGCATATGGGGGGGATCCATCAGGACAGGTACATAAGAGTACAGATTTACTATGGAATAATGATACCGCTAAGGCCTTGCCAGATGGAGTGTTTTTAATTTGTGGGGATAGAGCGTGGCAGGGAATACCTAAGAATGCTTATGGGGGACCGTGTTATTTAGGGCAACTGGCAATGATAGCCCCGTTCAGAGCTAAGTTGTTAACTATGAAGCAGGAACAAAGAAGGCAAAAGCGTTCCCTTGGTTTAACACTGGAATGCAATGATAATGTACAATTAATATCTGTAACTGCGCGGGTCGCCTTAGCTATCTTTGTACCAGGAGCTGCAGCAGGAAATGCATTAAGGGAACTTTCGAAGTTGGCCTGTTGGAGTGAGAAGCAAGCAAATGCGACAACCGAGGTATTGGAACAACTCCTGCTCGATCAGAACAGCCTGCGACATGCATTCAACAACAATTGCGCTGGCTCAAGGAACACACTCAGAAGATAACACGGGAAGAAGGACTGATGGACGGATGGCTAAAGTCGTTGTTTGGGGAACTACCTGGAGGGATATCAGGACTGATAAAAGAAGGATTGTGCATATTTGTGATTCTGTTATTACTGTTACTGTGTATCTGTATAATATGGAAATGTGTAATGGGGTTAATGGAAAAAGCTACAAACCGAGTTAATTCTATGCATATAATGTTCACGCGACAAACTCAGAAGGATCGAGAAAGGATTCTCTGATATTAGCAAAAGAAAAAGGGGGGAATGTAGGGATTAAATAGTTAATGTAGAGTGTACTAATGGGGATTAAATAGTTAATGTAGAGTGTACTAATAAGCTAGTCAATACTTAGTCTCAAAATGCAAGGACTCTTGATAAATGGCATGACAGATGGCTCTGCATGGAGGGGTTGCCTATCTACAAGGACGACTCCTGAAAAATGGCAAGTCAGGAGGTTCCGCATGGAGGGGCTGCCTGTCCAGATGTCCTGGTTAGCAATAAAATACAGATAACATTAACATGAAAGTAGAACAGAGAAACGGGAGGGGGGAACATTTTGGGGGTGAAAACGGTATAAAAGAGGGACGACCGAAGTAGTCGGGGTCCGTGGTGTGACCCCTGCGTGGGAAAGCCCGGACCCCAGCTAGCTGGTAATACTTATTATCTTTCTCCTATTATTAAAAGCACAAAATATCGATGGTGTTTGCCTCTTTCTCTGTCGATTCGAAAACCGGACCTAACATAACTACTGCTGTTCTTCTCCTGAGCCAGATAAAAATAAAAGCTTTCTCCTGGTTCTTTCTTGTAGTTGTAAGGTAGCATTATGTTCTTGCTGAAATGAGTGGAATTGTTGGAATGAGTGTCAAAGCAGTGAAATTAAGGAGGAGACCCCAAATGTGTGATCTCCTGAAATGAGGGCTGGAGGGCAGCATTGCTCTGGTGAGGAAGTAGATGGTATTTCCAACCTCAGGAGTTGGTGGAAACAGTTCCCTGTCCTTGTCCTTTGAATTACTGAATCCCATGTGTCAGAAATTCTAATGAAGAAAAGGGTAATGAAGACCTTTGAAGCTTGGCTAGCCTTCAGTGTTCTTTAAGTGTTTCCTTTAGTAGGTCTAGATACTATTTTGAAAGAAAAAGCAGAAAATATACCAATGCTTCCTCTTGCAAAGCTGGCACAACTGCACCGTTTAAATAGCAATGTTGAGGGTGTTAGTAATCTTAGTGCCTTGAGTCATTTTGTTCTTCCTTTACAGAGCTCCTCTAGCCACCAGTAAATTCTGCTGGGAGGCTCCACGGGGGAGATTTCCTACAGAACGGATCAGGGAAGACTACTTTGGGAACGGGAGGAATGCGCCGTTGTGGCCTGCTAAGTGCCAGGACACAGCTGGGGCCTTCACTAGCGGCGTTTTCATTTTCGCATGGCCCAGTTTGAGCTGCTGCTGCTGATGCCAAAGGAAGTCGTGCAGGTGGAGCGCCGCCAGCTCAGCAGGGCCGGTCAAGCAAAGAGCAGGAGAGAGCAGGTGAGAGCCGGGCACGGCTCGGTGGGGGTCAGGCCCCAGCCCACGGGGAAGAGGTTCTTCCAGGTCTGCAGTGGGCAAGGGAGGCAGGGGCTCCCCTTAGAGTGGGCCAAAGAATTGGATGTGTGAATATTGGAGAATTTTTGGGCAAAAGTCGTCTCTCTCTTCCTGTTAAGGTAAGGCGTAAAAGGGGTGCATGCTTTGGGAAGAGTTCCTGTTAGTGTTTTTGGTGGGGGGGTGCGCTTAATTTCGCTGCCTAGCCGAGGCGTCCGGCCTCGGGGAATTCTGTGCACATGGGCGAGCTCAGCTCAGCACTTAGTGCCCAGCGTGGCCTGCAGCGGTGCCGCTGGCTGGAGTTAACGCTCCGCTTCCCGCTGGGAGAGGCTGGTTTCAGAGCTGGTGTGTGAGCAGGGTGGGCAGAGCAGGGGGTCCAAGTGGTGCCCGCTTGTGGTTCTGGGATTCTTGGTGCCCGCCTGTGGTTATGGAGCTGCCCCTGATGCTTCCTGGTGGGGATGGGCTCTTGCTTTTTCTCTTTGAGTAGAGGGTTATAAACTCCGTGTTTTCAGGGGAACAACTGGGGAACAACAGCAAAAAAAAAAACCCTATATGAAAAAAAATAAATACCGCTAGAAGAACTGTTCATAGAGTAGATAGAATGCAAGAAATACCTCTTTCTTAATGCAGCCACTCTGTTTACAATTAGAAGTTTCACCTGAAAAAGGAAGCTTTGTGCAGTACAACACAGCATAAAAAGCAGGGTTGGGTGGCCTTAGGCCTAGATTTGCTATAATGCAGGACTCTGCCCTTTTATACATGGGCAGTCCTGACCTAAGATTAGCGTAGGAAGCAGAGCTAACGCTTGCTCTGGTGGGCCATTTAGCATCCCAGCAATGGAGCCTGCAGAGCCCAGCTAGAGGAGAAACACGAGGGGACAGAAAAAGCAAACGAGGAGGGAAGCAAAACTGGACGTGTTCAGTGTGTACTCTCTCGGGCTTCTCAGAAGCTACTTTCAGGCATCATTCTCGTAATTTCTCAGCTTCACCCCTACTGCACAGTTTGTCTTTTGTATTTTTTTAAAAAATGGAAAGCCATCCTATTCTCTAAGATCCATACAGACCCATCTTGTCAATCGAAGGCAGCAGCCAGCTAAGTTGGAGATCAAGACAAGGCAAGATGGGAGCTTCCTGTTTTCTTCACTATGCATTTTTCTTGTTTGCCTCAGCTATATAACTGATAAACCAAAAAGGAGGTAAACTTTCACATGATGTACTTAATATACCAGGAACAAGGAAGATTTCTAATGCTGAAATTATTCTACAATTAAAACAGACAAACTCAAATGCTGTTTTACTTAAAATAGGTTTTTATTAAAACAATATTTTTTTATTGTTTGAAATGTATATTCGCTTTATAAATATGGAGGTGTAAAAGACATATCTTAAAACTTATTTTAATAGATATAAATATATAAAATACATATAAAATATGTAATATATATAATTATAGTACAACTATTAAATATATCTTATTTGTTTTATATATATTTTATATACGTATATGTCTTATACATCCATATCTGTATGTATGTAATAAATATATTTACAAGTACTCTTTACTGAACTATACACAGCTAACGAGGGAATGCAATTAAAATTTTATTTTAAATAAAGGAGAAGTGAAGTGTTCTGAAGATCACATTATGAAGCACAGTAGAAGTTCCTAATGATTTTCTTCATTTCCTGATAATAAAGAAAAGACAAATTATCAATAAGCACAAATAATAGTTTAAGAACCTGACAGATTCTTTCTTCACACAAAGTTAAAGCATCTGTAAATACATTCCCCTGTTGGTGATATTTAGCTATATCATGTGCTAAAAGCATCACAATGCCTTTTTTTTTAAAGAAAAAGGGAGGAAACAAAGAAATCCAGGCACATTTAATTTGAGCATTCCAATGTTAAGTTCCAGAAGCCCACAAGTGCTGGGATAACATCAATATTTTCCCTTCTCAAGCTAGTACGTGGCATTATACCAGGTGAGAAGGGAACGTCTGTCAGGCGTGACCTCCCTGAATCCAAAATATCCTCATTTTTGCACAGTGAGAACACAGCGTCCGTTCTACCTCTCAATCAGATGTGAGGGAAGAGATGGAGATACCAGTGCCTAAGCAAAGAGGCTCCTTCTTTTCAAGGTAAACTGCAGAGGGACCAAGAATTTTATCTATTCTCACACACAAGCGCCTCAGGGACGAGTGGGCTCATGGCTTCTCTGGACCTGAACACTCCATTTCCAGCATATCTAAACCAAATGAACACTGGGATTGCCCAGCTTGGGCGGTGGATGCCTCCTGAAGACATTTCCAAATGTTTGCCTGCTTGTAGGAGGGGGAGAAAGAGGAAGTAACAGACTGAGAAGAGCACCCTCCTTTCATGGTCCCCCTACACCTTGGATACACTTGTGGATAGCAAGACCAGCTATCCACAGTCTCCAAGGTTAATTGCTTTGAAGGAGCTGGGTGGGTGGAACCGTTGTCTTCAAGTCCAATCTCTTTTTCCTGCTGAAACTGAAAAGAGTTATGCCAAATATAACAATGTTTTTGCAATATGGGTAAATGTCTTCCAAATGGAAATGAGTAAGTCTTATAACATGACAGCTAAGCACTAAAGCAATGAATATGAAATAAGCATGATATCCAGAGGGCATGCAGACTGTGTAACCATGACAGAATACTATATATAACCATTAGAAAACATATATAAAATTTACCATATTGAGTTGAGTTTAGTTTTGTCATAATTGTTCCGGTGCTTGTAAATGCACTGGCAGAGGAGAGCGTATATTGTTTTCTAGGTAAAAGATGTTGAAGGTCCTTGTCCTCTTAGTGACAGAATCCAGCAGATGCTGAAAACAAAATGGAGACAACACGAGTTGAAAATAGCATGAGACCTTCTGCAAAAGCTCTTGAAGGCTTCAGGAGCTAAACAGTCCCATCACAGCACAACTGACTGCCAACACTGTCCAGGAGCTGTGCGTGGAGTGAGGCTGTCGGAGTGGACAGCAACCAGGCAAGTGGAAATACTGCCCACAACTGCCCAGCAAACTCCACTTCCCTCACAGCAGTGAGGGGAGAAAGTTCCCTACCTTGTTCTAAAGAAAACTGAAAACAGACATACCACAAGCTTGCTGTAATCCACCACAACGGGGGGATCCGGCTCCTCAGGAATTCCCACTGGACTCTCATGACGTCCGGCCAGACTCTCATGACGCATGTAAGTCTCTGGGATGAAAACAATTTCTTAAGTCATGATTTCTCTTTTTCCAGAACATGGCTATCCATCAGCTATCCCACAAGTGGCATCCAATCTTTCTCTACCGTTCCCTGATATTTGTTCACTGAGAAATACTTGCCTTCTACTTTCTCCTCCATAAAAAATAGGAACCAAGATCAAAAAGCAGTGGGAGTGAAAAGCCCAGGGTTGAGAGGAGAAAAAAGCAATAGTCAAAACGTTGCCATTACAGCAGTGCCTACTTAAGGAAGTTGAATGTTAAGAAAACCCATCTCCCATTTGAAGCGAGCATTAGATGTGAGTCATCTCTGCCACATCGTGACTAAGTCTACACAGGCCGAGTTACAGCTCCTTATCCCAAGCTGCTCCTTATCAGAAAGATGCACGTGCCATAAAAGAAAGCAAATGATTGTTGGTTTGCGAGGAGATAGAATTACAAAACTGATTTCAGAATCAGAAGAGCAGCAGCTTAAGAAAAATGACTTTGGTGGCATAATCAGAGGGACAGAATCTTAATGGAAGCAACACAGTGCAGTGATTTGTAAAGAAATAATAGAATGAAATTAAAGGAGGCTAATGTAAACCCCTCAACAACAAAATGGAGCTAACTGGTCTGCTGGACCTTTCGCTTACCTTTGGAATCACCCTCTTGGAAACTTGCTGTATTTTGGGAATCCAAAGTCTCATTTCAATTTCTTAGCCCTGAATTGGGAGAAAACTGGGCTCTTTTCTTTTCAGAGCCAGATTTAGTCACAGAGGAAAAATCTCTTGTTTTCTGTCTCATGTTTATTTTCATAGACATTTGTCTGTCGCCGTGGAAGACTATTGTGGCTTTCTTCCACACGAGAACCTCCTATGAACTCACCTTCAGTCTGGTGCATGCTAGAAACACCGTTTTCCAGGAACTCTTCTCCCTCACTCTCTACTTCCTCTTGGTCTTCTCCACTTCTATTCACTTAACTCCACTGCAAAATCTTTCTCCTCTTTGTTTCACCACTGGAAGTGCAATTGTTCCTTTTGCGTTTTCTTTTGGACGGAACTGCAATAAGATATTAGAAAAAACAACCCAAAATATAAGCAAAGAAGTTCCTCCTTTAAAACCTGCTCTTCTTATCTTCCTCATATGTCAAGTAAAACAATCAAAGAACTGAAAGTACTGACAAATCTCACTACACATGTAGGTCTAAAGAAAAGGTTGCAAGTTCATGTGGTCCATTTGCTGTTAGATTTTTAAATTTATTCAAGACTTTAAACTAGATTTGAAGCTTTTAAGCCCAGAAAATTCCTACTTTAGCCTTGCTTTGCAGTCCTATTGTCTGCCTATTGGGTAAAGTTGCTTACTGTCTCATTACATGAACTAATAGAGATGAATAGCAAAAAAGCCTTTGGAGAAAAGCTCTTCTTCAAATCTCTTATAAAACCAGTAAAGATCAAAAGCAGAGTGAATGCTGGGAAGAGTTAAAAAGAGACCATTTCAAGAAAGTAACTGAAGGATAAAGAAAATTCTCAGTAAAGTTTTATGATTCAGATAACCTGTTTAAACCAGTCTTTGTCCTTATGCCTTCCACAAATGAAAACAAAAAACCCACCCTTCTTTCTATTTACAGAATATTGCACAAAACAGATGGGTGAAATCCTTGGCAAAGTTTCCACCGGCAGAAACCTTGTCACAAGAAGGATACCAATGGCATTAGCAATATCACCCAGAAAGCCTGTTGGTGGGGAGAAAAAAAGAAAAAAAAATCTAAAAAAAAAAAGCAACTTGCCATTAGGCAGTGATGTAGGGCAGGCTCCAGGCATCACTGGCATCTCTATTCTTTCGTTACACTTGTTATCTTGTTTATTACATCCAGAAACAGAGGGCTGCTGTGGCATCACCTCGTAGTGAGATGGCACATCCTGTGAAGAGCTGCAGCCTTGCAATGAAGAACAGACAGTAAAAAAGTTGGTCTCACGTTTCTACTTACAAATACTGAGGCAAGTCTTCAAATCCCGAGGGTTGGAATACATACCTCTTTTCTCACGAAACTCTTTAATTTCTTCACAAAGTTGTTCCAAGTCTTTATCCATTTCCTCCTTCACTATGGCATGGGCAGCATCTCTCAGAGCACAAGCTTTGTCTCTAATGAGACGATCTGAAAGTTGACAGTCAGAACTGAGTGTTTGCCACTAGCCAAGTGAAATCCTTGATTTGGATCACATGGAAAAGATGGACTCTTTTCCCAAAGAGGTTTTGCAAGCTATTTCAGTGAATAGTTTTGGCAGAAGAACATAAAAGTTAATAATCAAGGCAGAGGCACTACATCTTCATTAGCACCTATTGCACATAATTTCATCTCTAAATAATTTAACACTACACCAGTTTTTAAAGTGGCAAGAAATGCTCTCTGTGGATGTTTCAAGGGAGCTAATCCCAAGGCCATTGTAAAGAGACAACTCTTCTCAATCTATGCATTTTAAATGTTGTCTAAATGAGGGATAAAGAGCTATCCTCACCTCCAGCTTCTCTATCTGGCTTGTATTCTAAGGCACTGCTACAGATTAGATCAAGATCTTTCAGAAAATCTCCTGCAGTTATATATTGGTGCAAGTCAATTTTAGAGAGAATTGTTGAAAGGTCCATTGACTGTTTAATAACTGTGATATAATCAGGTACTTACAAATTAAATAGATGGGTTCAGAGGTTTTATTAGACTTACACAGTATCTACCCACATTATTTTAATAAATTCAAGTAAATGACTTCTTAAAAGCCCTGAATATTTGTGACATTATGAGCAGATAGTGGAATTAACCAGTTAGCTGCTTGAAAAAGGAAGGGCTCTTTCAAAGGGCTTTGAAGAGACACACTGGAAGGCAGAAGAAAGGCAGCAGGAAGCTGGGGAGTGTGTGTGGGACAGCGAAGGGAACAGACATGCAGAGCAGGATTGGCTTCCTTCAGCTTCAGGACATCGCAGTAAATACACTGGATTGAGCCACCCGAGCCAGGCTCTGCTCTGGGCAGCAGGAAATCCGCTGCCGGAATTGCCCTTTGGAAGCAGCTGCTCTAGGCATCTCCCTTAGGAGGAGATATCTGGAGCAGAGCTAATTATGTCCTTACTGGGAGCGTGAGAGGAGCCTCAAGGGTAGTTTAGGTGAGGACACCTCTATTTGTTTAGACTATTCACATGTCAAGAGCCTGGAAGGGCAAGACGAGGGATGCCCAGAGGAACAGGGCCCTTGCTGATACACAGCTGTATTAAAATTGCAACTAACTCTGAAGTATAAGTCTGTTAAGATGGGAGCACAGTCAGTAAATTAAATGAGTAAAAGAGGGACTTGGAAGTTTTGGGGGAAGATGAAACCACATGTCATTTATGGCTGATCCTGTACTGGGAAGCCAGAGACAAAATGGCAGGCGGAATCTTGAATTTTTTTTCGAACATCTGCTCTTCTCCTGTTCCCAGAGGAACCACTGACAGCCAACAAACACGTGGCGAGAGCTTTAGGCTTTATTCAAACAGCCCCAAAGAAATCTGACTGTTTATTTCAGAGTTGTAGCATACCCACATATCAAAGTCTTTCCCCAGGCAAACTCTGGTAGTAGCTGGTCTGACTTTCTAGGAGGAAACCAGGGCTTTCAGTGACTACTCAAAAAAAGGACATTGAAGAGCCTCAGGGAGTCAGCAAAATAAAATATAAAACACTTTTTGCTCCTCCAAAAAGAAATCCTTTTAGTGCAGTGCTAAAGATAAGCCTTTCGCTAGAGCACACCAACACTGGGCACTTAAAAATACACCCAGACAGTACAGTATTACAGACCCAGAGCAGTTTACCTCATCTGCATCAACAGGGTTTGTGAAGGCCTTGAAACGTCCGTCAGCAGCAAGTCTGAGAGTAACATCCCTTAAGAAAACGCTAAGTGCACCAAGGGACTCCTCCTCCTGCTCCTCTGCCCCTTGCGTTTCTCCCCATGGTGGTTCCCGAGGTTCAGGCGGCGGCACCACCGGCAGCACTTCCAGGGCCTGCCGAGCACTCAAATAGGAGCACACACAGAGTTACTGATAGGAAACCCACTACCAAAACAAATACTGTAAGGCTGTTAACATACAGTTAGCAAATTTTTATCTATAGAATAGGCTCACCTGCTTTCTTTCTAGATGCAGGAGGTTTAGCAGCTTGATTTAAAATTAAGTCCTCAAAAAAGTTGCTTCTCTCTTCTTTAGTAGGCAACGGGATATCGAAAACTTCTCCATAATCTTCGATAAACAACTCCTGTATCTATGGCATGAGAAGGAAAGACATTCAGGTACAAGATCACTACGTCAAAAAGAGGATTTTTTAAATTAAGCTTAATAATGATCTGAAAAATAATATTAAAATAAATGTTATCTTCCTGGTGGTCAAAGGCTAGATTTCTTTAGGTCAGGATGGCAAATAAAATATCTTCTTTGACGAAAAGCTCTAGAATTTAAGCTCAGCGAATGGACGAGCACAGGATGCACTGACAGAGTGATAACATCCCCCACCTTTGAGGTTTCGTGCTGAAATGGAAGCGAGTCCCTTGACTCACAAAACAACCAAGACAAACGTTCTCAGCGCTGCTTTGTGTCTAAGCAAATCTACAGGATTCAGAAGGGTGCCCTAGTAATAAAAGGATCCATTTGCTTGAGGGAGGACAGTATTCGTATACTTAAAGGATTCATAAAATTAAAGTGAAGAATTGGGAAAAGTGTTGATAGAAATACCTCATCTTGGAGATCCATGTACGATACGTTTGCTGTTGCAAGCAACAAATCCGGAGCAAATTCTGGAATGCTCTCTAGGAACATTTTAAAGGTAGTTTTCAATGTAATGCCAGCTGTTTCCCATCACGCATTGATCCGTGGAATATAAATTATACTTGGTGCTGTCCTCTGAGCTTCTCGGTTAAACTAGTAAAATGAAAGCTTTGGTAAGAGCAATGAACCAGGAGCACAGGCTGCTCATAAATAGCTACGCCTAATAAAATAGAAGTGCATAAAGGCAAAGTACCAAAAAAAAAAGAAAAGCCTCACCATGCAAAACTTATTAATAGTAGAGTAAAATTTCTGATTTGACTCAAAAATTGATAGAGCTACACAGACAGAGATCCAGATTGCTGCCTGACTGCAAGACTGCTTACATGTAAGTTAACTTCTAAAGAGCCGCACGACTCAATAGAACATCTGTGCTTACGTGTCCATCTCTCATCAAAGGTCAAAATGCTATAATACAGTAACGAAGTACAGTAAAAGCAGACCACCTCCATTAACAATTTCACTTACCTCACTTGAGCAGTTTACAGACAGACAGTGAATCTCATGAGATTAAAGAGAGAAGAAAAGAAAAAAAAAAAAAAAGATACCTGTGCACATATTTCCTCTGATGATGAGGCACTAGCAAACAGAACTGGCAGGTCCAGGGTATAAACCGGAAACTTTTCCAGGGCGTGTATGACTGCGGGGGCCAAGTGGGAGCTTTGCCCACGGTCTGGCTCTCCAGAGAGCAAGAACCTTGGCCTGTGACACGTTGCCTGGTGAGAAGCATTTCTGGAACAAAATTAGAAAATAGCAAGTTTAAAACACATTGTGATGAATAAAGACATAAATGCTAATTTGTTCTGCTTCAAGTTTCTCTTGAGAGAAGACACAAGCAGCATAATCTCTTTCCAAAGACACAACAAGCTGAAGATTCTGAACCTAAAAGGGGACAGGCATTTACCTCTTGAAGTCAAGGAAGTTTTTCTTCTTTCGACAAGTCTTTTCAGGAAAAGTCTCCTCATCTTCAAAGGCTGAAAGTGACTCCTCATCACTCCAGATGAAATCGCTTTGTAAAGTAGCATTCATATCATCTGGAAGACAAGAAGGGTTTGTTAACTTGCCTGGATAGTCTGCATGTCTCACTCTAATACAGCTTCCAAAGCAGCCCCCAAACCCACTTATCTCTCTTTCTCCCTTGGATGGGCTCACACTAAATGCTATTTTTGAAGACTTGATCCTACCACAGGTCTAAAGAGATTGCACAAGGCTCTACAAACCTCGCCCAAGTCTTATGTTTTGCAAAAGTTATATTTCTTTATTGGCAAAAAGTCCCTTTTTTGCCCCAAGAACAAAGAAATGTGATTATTAGCAACAACTCCTGTACTTGCTAGACACCCACACAACCCACCAGGCTGTGTGTCTGGAATCTGTGTCCCACAGTAAAAGTATGGGAATTAAGTGAATGTGATGGCCACCAACGGCTCTTTGTCTCAAGACTCCTAAGCCAGATGTGTTGTGTAGATCAACACATCTTCTGTATAAAGATCCTCCAAGATCACTCAGGGAGAAGGTAGAAGCAGAGAATAGAGAGGGGAAGTAATTATGGATCACCTAGCATCTCTGCTTGCATTTGTTGTGGCTTTCTGCCTGTTCTACCAATAAAAATGAACCTAGCAAGTCTCCAGGTAGAAAAGCTAGCAGGATGTTGCCAGGAAATGTGATGCATGTGATCTCACACATCGCCCAGTGTGATCCACAAATGCTTCAATTCATATGAGGTGAAATGATGATAGCTAAAACAACAAGTAGTTTTAACCAGCTGCCTTGCTGCTGGTCCTTCTTTAGGACAAGTTCTGCGTGGGGAAATTCTCTCTGCAGGACTCGTAAAATTCTCTGAAAAAGTGGTTTAAAAATGGGTGATAATGCTTGTCCGGGCAAAGCCTCAAACCTCTGTGAAGCTGGTACAATTCTTTCCATAGCCATGAAAAAATATTTTGCTGTTATTTTAATTGAGGAGACATCTAGCTGCAGTTTCTCAGGGCTTCTGTATATCTGAGGGTAGCAGTGCCGCAAAGCACAGAGGGCGGCTTCAGCACATGCGGACTTGATATCAGCACCACAGTATCCTAATAAAACAAAACATCAAATGGAGCATTATGTCAGGCTCTGGCAACACAGGAAGGTCAAGGTGCCAAAGTGCAACATGCAAAGACTTTGCCTGCAGGTTAAAACAGTCTAATAGGAAATGTGAAAAGTGTTGCTGCACTACAGAAGTTTTGTTAGCCACCCTGCACGCTTACAAACCAGCCAGACTTTTCTCCTGAACCTTCTAAGCAAAACTTTTCTCCCGAGGAAGTTGCCCCAAAAGCCACTCGCTGTTTGGAGAGACAGAAAGTAAAGCAATAAGTGGATGGAAGTGTCTCACTCTGATGGCTCAGAGGACACGCAGCTGGCTCCCTGGCTAGTTGTGCAGCGAGGTGCAAGCGCCTGGGTCCCCCCTGCCGTGCGCCACGAGCTGAAACTCCTGCAGACTCAGTCACATGCAGGAACTCGCTTCATTTTTGAACTTACCAGCAGCTTTTTCAGCCAGCTCGTCAAGGAACGTGTCACGTGGTGTAGGGGTCCAGTTTCGTGTGTGAATCTTGAAAATCTCTTTTCTAGCCTAGAAACAAAGTGCTTGCATTATAGTTTGTCTTGAGTCAAAGGGCAGAGGCAGAATCCCTCACATTAACAGATTAAGGCAAATGATTAATTTAAACTTGGATGAATTTTGAAGTGAAGTGAATTCACTCCCTTCTTTTCAAAGCTTAATATTTCTGTTTGTTCCATTAAACTCTTTCTGCAGACCTAAGGTCAAAAGGCAAGTAAAGCTTCTATAAAAATTAAGTTTTGACAAGTAGGAGACCTAATGATTTTGGGAAAGATACATTAGAAAACTGGAAAGAAAAGGTTTTTCCTCAAAGAAAACTTATCTCAAATGTAGCAAGATATCATGACGACAGACTCACTAGTTTGCTTTTCTGTCAGTTCATTCAAGCAAAATAGTCCTAGCACTGGTTCCAATTGCTGCAATTGCTACAAAGAGCAACTGTGATTCAAGCTAGTAGCACCGATCCAGAAACGCAATGGAAACAGGAGGCAAATGCTTATGGAAAATACACTGTTTCGTTAAATACACTGCTTGGTGCATTCTTACTTGCTTCCAGTCATACTCCACTTTATGCTTTTCCCCAGAAGTGCTAATTAAAACAAACAAACAAACAAACAAAACCTAACAATATTTGAGATATTCTGGCTAACTAGTGAAAACCAGAACAAAAATCAGCTTCACGTGGAGTTTTCCTTTTTTTAATACTTTGGGTTGCTATATACCCATTTTTTCATTGCTTGGAGATGGCAATTTTAGCGAAAAGCTACTTTTAAAACTCATTTTTATTTGGGATAATGGAGTTCCCTAGGGCTTGTACCTCTTCTTTCGTACCGTGTCCACCCTCCGCACCAGGACGGTCTCTCAGGATATTGCTCCTGTGTGTGAGCTGCACGGGGCTGCATTCCCGCTTACCTGCTCCACGACACCATGTTGTGACACGGCTTTGTCAGCAAGAAAGATTTGCTGGATGAGCACCAGGATTGAATACAAGTTCCTACCTCTTTATCTGGCAGTTTAAAAAGGAATTCTCGCTCAAAGCGCCCGGCTCTGCGTAGCGCAGGATCTATCCAATCCAGCCTGTTGGTGGCTCCAATTACGACGACTTCTCCTCTGCTGCCCAACCCATCCATAGGTGCCAGCAGTGTTGATACAATTGAGCTAGCAGAAAAAATATATATATATTATTTTGCTTCCCTGGGTTAGTAAATTTTGTTCAGTTATGCATTATTTTCTCTAGTGATCCCTGAGAAAGGACAAGCTTTTGCTCATTAGGATGCTGGTGAGCGAGAGGACTCATTTGAAAGCTCTCAAAAATAGATAAGGTCACTTAAATGTTATGCTAATATCAAGCTCAGTGAATGCTTTTAAACTGTTGCTTGAAGTGACATACAAGTTAGAATAATTGAGCTACAGGTTTGCAGGATATTATTTCATATATAAACAGGTTTCGGTCTTCTTTCCTCAATGATAAGGCACATTCTATGTAGATGCAAAAAATAAATAAAAAATAAAAATCTTGTACCTGTGGGTTTGGTCATGCCTGCTGGAGCGTGCGGGAGCAAGAACATCAATTTCATCAAAGAAAATGATGGAAGGACGAAGTTGATGGGCCTGGAACAAAACAGGGATACAGGAATATGAGCTAAGTAAAATGGTGCTGCTCTAAGAGGAAATGCATGAAATGCACTGTGGCTGCAACATCATTGGAACTCGATTTTTAGAGCAGCAGGGATCTCTAGTAAGCGAGCTAATGGAGTGACATGTTCTCAGCCTGCTCCTGTTTCCCTCTGAATCTGAGC
Organism: Tinamus guttatus; assembly: GCF_059628265.1. NCBI lineage: Eukaryota > Metazoa > Chordata > Aves > Tinamiformes > Tinamidae > Tinamus > Tinamus guttatus. The sequence goes on along the minus strand of NW_028289080.1, from coordinate 3,303,402 downwards.
CATTATCTCTTGCAACCTCTTCTGTGGTTTTGGTGGGGAAAAAGTCTTGGCTTGAGCATTTTGGGGGGTTCTTTTTTTGTTTGTTTTTTTTAAATCTTCCCCAGCACATCTCCAAGATTTCAGCTCCCTGATCCAAAGTACGGAAGCATTAAGAAAGAGAACACCAATGTTCCCATTTCAGTGTTAGAAAGGGGCAGAATAAATAAATAAGTAAAAGTAAAAAAGGCAAGTCTTCCTCCAAAATGTTCATCACCAAAAATTACAACCCCAGCTCTGCCAGAGTACACTGCAACCTTACCTGCTCAAAGAGCAAACGAAGTTGGCGCTCCGACTCCCCTAGCCCCTTACTGAGACCGGCAGCTCCTTTTCGCATGAAAAAGGAGATTCTCCTGCCACCTTGGCTGCACTCGTTGGCAAGGGCCTGGGCAACCAGGGTCTTTCCAGTCCCTGAGGGGCCGTAGAATAAGCAGCCTCTGTAATAGAGAAATTCACATAGGACAAACTGTCAAAAAAGCCCATTTCTACCCCCATCCCTAAGATGATCAACCCCTTCCTCTGAACCAAACCCCTTTATATCCAGCAGGATACAGCTAAACTGTGAGAAAAGCCAGAACAGGAGGGAGTTTTGTGTTTCTAAAGAATTTCACATGCCGATAAGCAAAATTAACCAAGGGGATTAACAAACTCACACCCCACTCTCTTCTGGAGAGAGGGCAGTGTCCAGCAGGACACGTCCAAAACTGCTCCCAGGCACCACAGGGGACCATAGCAGAAGGGAGCCAAACAAGAGCCAACTTGGGGGGCTGCAATTCTTCCAATACTAGTTTGTTCTTCAATTAGAGAGATATCATATGCTCCCTTCTTCAAGCACCATTCACCAGGTCTTCAATCATGCCAAGGCCTTTGCTTACATTTTGAACCTCCATATACTCTAGATTTTACACATTTTAAATAAATCATTTTTACTACTAAAAAAAAAAAAAAAAACCTCAACAATGCCCAAATGTTTGAAGCACAAAAAATATATTGATGCCTCAGTGTAATATCCTCCCCCAAAAAGCTGAATTAGCGTTTTGTAAAGGTGTGTTACCTTGGGGGCTGAATTTTGAATTTCTCAAAGATTTCCGGATAAAGCAGCGGAAAAATCACCATCTCTTTTAACACTGCAACGTGCTCAGAAAGACCACCCACACCAAACCGGACCTAAAGATCAAGTCAACAGAATAAGTTTACACCTTAAAGAAAGCTGCAGCCTACAGAAGGTTCCATCAGAAACCCTGGAAAAATCCCTCTAACATGAGTTAAAATCACTAATGGCCCTGTCCATTTGCATGGCACTGGCATCAGCCAGACTTGCTCTCATGCTTGTTCGAGTCTCGTGAACTCCCTTTCAGTCGTCTTTCCAAACATTAATGGGAAGACACTTTATTGGAATTAAAAAGAAAGTCTCCTCCTAACTGAAGGGATAGCTGGAAGACTTTTATTTTTAAGCGTTGGAAAGCAAATGTGTGTAACAAAAGACAGGCATTTCAGAAACATCTGCCTGAAAACATATTTCCTAAATACTTAATACAACAAATGATATTAAAAGATATTAAGTACCAAAAATGCTTTTTCTGTATTTTTAACTTCATGCTAGAGTGGGTTTCGTTCTAAATAAGCTAAAGAAGCAGGCCAAAAAAAAATCCCCACGGCAGCTGGCTATTATTATCATTATTATTATCATTATTATTTATTTCTTTTTCTAATTATTTCTTTTTAATTTTTATTATTTTTGTTCTTCTTTCAGGGGTGTCCTGCAGCCCTCGGTGCGAGTGATGTTGAGGGCAAGAAAGCGTGCGTGTGGGTGCAGGGGAAGAACCACACACCTGGGGCGGAAATCCGGGCTCCTTTTATGTCCCCATTCTTTCTACATTCCTGTGTCGCAGCTTAAGTGTCGTGTGTTCTTTCCCAGCCAGCTCAGGCCCAAAAATCAGCCCCAGCGGCCACTGGGGATTATTATTATTATTATTATTATTAACATTAATATTATTTCTTATTATTATTTCCTCTTATTATTATTATTTCCTCTTATTATTATTACTTCTTATTGTTATTATTTCTTCTTTTTATTATTATTATTTTACTTTTTCTATCCACCCCAAATCCCTCCCGATTCCCCTCTTCCCGCCCGTGTTTCCAGGGCGACAATAAAGGCCGTTGCGCAACCGGCTCCGCTGTGTCCATGGCGACCGCGGGGGACGGGCAACGGCCTCCCGGTGCCGCGCGGTGCCGCGCGGTTCCGCCCCGCCCCGGCATGGAGGGGAGGGGCGCACTGCGCATGAGCGCAGGCCCCCCCACCCCGGGAGGACTCACTCCCGCCCCGCCCGCGGCTACCGAGAGGCCCTGTGTGCAGTGGGCAGGAGCCGCAGTCAGGAGGCCCTGTGTGCGGTGGGCAGGAGCGCACGCGCAGTGCCCTTCCGCCATGAGGCGCCGCCAGCGCAGCCACGAGCCAAGAAGCGACCGCGAAAGATGGCCAAAAAAGACCGAAAAACAGCCAAAAGTACGAGGATAAGGAAAGCTGACGAGGCCCCGCCAGGAGACGAGGGCCCCCGCCACGGCATTTTGGCGGAAAAGAAACATCCCGACCTAGTAAAGTTGTGGTGTGTGTGTGGGGGGGGGAGCGGACCCAGGGCCGGGCCGGTGGTAAAAGCAGTGCCACGGCTAACGTGGGGGCGAGGGAGTGCGTGTGTCTGCAGAGATGAAAGCCGCGGTGTCAGGGCAGGTTTTGATACGCTTCCAAGAGCGAGATTAAAACACAAATTGGGTCAAATGTCAAAAAAGGTTGTTTTATTCTCATACGCGCAATAGGCCTGGGCAAAAAAGAAGGGAAAAGGAAGGAAAAGAAAAGCAAGCGGGAGAGATGCAGCAGGATTGTAGTTGCCACCACCCCCAGTGCAGCTGAGTGTCGCTGGCTGCGCTTGGGTGCGGGCACAGGTGCCTGGGTGCAGGCGCTGTCCCACAGCCCTCGGTGCAAGGGATGTTGAGGGCTAGAAAGCGTGCGTGTGGGTGCAGGGGATGAACCACACACCTGGGAGGGAAATAGCACACAGCGGCGGAGGGGGAAATCCGTGCTGCTTTTATGTCTCCGTTCTTGCAGAGTCTGCCCCTTTCTGCATGCTCTGCTGCTCCTCTTCCTCCAGCTCCAGTGCCAGCGCTGCTCCATAGACGCTGCAGAGCATCGTTTGAGCCTCGTGCTGATGGAGATAGAACACCTGGAGCTGATGCCACAGTCCTCCCAGAAGCAGGATCCCAAGGTAAAAAAGTCGTAAATCAGATGGAGATAAGAGATCCCGGTCTTCCCGGAGACAGGATGCGAAGGCAAAGGAGTCGTAAATTGTATGGAGATATCCCAGTCCTTGCAGAGACGGGATGTCAAGGCATCAAGTGTCTAGAGATAAGATACGTGGAGCTGATAGGTGGGAGGCCTGGGTCAAGAAGTCCTAAAGGGTAGAGCAACAATGTGGAGCCTAACAGGATGCAGGGCTCAAAGCAGAGCCCCGAGCGGAGCCCGGCCTGTGGGCAGGCAGGCGGCAGCCGTGCCAGGGCGCTGCCTGAGGAGCCCTCCTTGGCAGCCAGCAAGGCCGAGGCCGCACGTTGCTCTCTGCCACCGGGCTCATCCGTGCCAGGAGGAGCTCAGCACAGCAGCAGCCTTCCTCACGGCGGCCCCCTGGCCCCTGCCGCTGCTGTCACCCCCCGGCAAGTACGGAACATTCCAGAGGGGCAGTTATCGCCACGGGAACACCGATGCTCCCCAGGGTTCCGTGGAGCAGTGGCCCCAGCGCTGGCCACGCAGCAGCAAGGCCAGGTGAGCAGCAGGTCTGCGCAGCACCAGGGCCACTCGTGGTGCCCACAGGGTGCGGGGCAGCTGCGGGGCTCCGGGGCAGCCTGCGCGACGCCTCCCAAGGGAGGCCCCAAAGCCCCGCGCCCCCCTCGGCGCTCGCACCGCTGCCCTTGCCCTGTTCTCTGCTCCGCTTGGCACTGGGCTCCCCGCGTCCCTGCCAGAGGGGCTGCCGGGGGAAGGAGGCTGCTGCGGGCAGGCCCGGCACTGCCTGCTCCGGGCCCCACCGCTCGGCACAGAGAGACCCTTGGCACAGAGAGCCCTGCTCTCGGGGCTGCGAATGCCAATGGCTCCTTGGCCCTTGCAGGCCATGGGCCCCTTCACCCTGGCTGCTGCCAGCAAGTGCTGGGTCCACAGACGCCGTCATGAACGTGGTATGGAAATGTTTCTTTTTTGATTTTTCAAGTAGTGTTTTTTGTTGCTTATGTTCTTGTTAATGTTCTTGTTATCGTTAAGGAGATTGTTGTCATTTGTATTCTTGTTGTTCTCTTTCATCTTCTTTTTATGCTTTTGGTTTCAATCTATATTGTGAGGTCACGAGAGGTCCATTGTGAGGTCCTCCATTGTGAGGTCACTAGAGGCTCTTTGTGAGGTCGTCTATTGTGATGTCATCCATTGTGAGCTCACGGGAGGCTCCTTGTGAAGTCACGAGAGGCCCATTGTGACGTCGGCCGTTGTGAGGTCACGAGAGGGCCGTTGTGAGGCCGGCCATTGTGAAGTGCTTCTATCCTTTTCATTAGATATGGAATTTAACTTTCCCAGGTAGTATAATCCTATATTTCCTCTGTCTGGTCAAATAAAACCTTTAAAAAGGAAGTGTAATAGCATATACAGTGTACAGTGCTATGCTACATCTGCAGCTAAAACTCTACAAAGGAACCATGATTACATTAACTTTAATGTCAGCACTCTAGAAGCAGAGTGACTTTTCCAGAGAAGGTCATCCGCTCTTATAAAAATCCTACCTCTTTTCCGACCTGTCTTGGGATCTCTCTTTCTATTGATTGCTGAGATCTTATCTTCATGCTTGTGCATTTGCAGTGATAAACTACTCTCGATAAACTAATGCAGAGATTCTTTTCTCCCTTCTCTCCGCATCCTCTTTCTTTATGGACGCAATCCCCAGACCTGACAGCAGATGAGGACAAAAGCAATGAGGAAGCGGAAGAAGGTGAGTAACAGCAACCCTGAAGGATCTCCAGGATCTCCATTGAGGCTGGCTTCTAGATGAGGGTCGCACTTGGTCAACGCTTGCCCTTCTATTGCACTTAGCCCCCAAAGTTTGGAATTCACTGGTCAAAGTCAGCTGAAGCTGTTGTGAGAATAGATTGTTAAATGAAACATGGGAGTTTGGCAGGTTTCACTGATTTTCAGTGGTTTAACTTGGAACGAAATTACAGAGCTGAGAATTTTTGTTACAATGCAAAAACTGAAAGGGAAGGATATTAAAACTGAATGCGTAAATAAACACTAGTAAGATCAATTTTATAGCAGTGGAATAAGAACTTCATTCACAACACAAGTATTCCCACAAGTATTCTCCAAGGGTGGTGGAAATTTCATCTTTAGAAAATGTGAAGCTGCACTGAAATGCCACCATATACATCTTACACCATGCTTCCTGAATTGCTTTTTAGTGATTTTTGAATGGACAAACTGTTTACAGACTTACTAGGACTTGGGTATTTACTTCAAAACTCACTGAAAATTGTGTGAAAATTGTTAAGTTTCTGATCATGGGGGGGAGGGGGGGGGAGTTTGGAAAGTTCAGTTAAGTTACAGCCTATAAAATGCACTGTAGAATGCCTCCGTGTGTTTGTCAGTGTGACGTGACTCAAACTTTGATTCCTCATGACCTGTATTTTTTTCTTAAAATCTCCTCACTTTACAAAGAATGTCCCGTATCGTGTAGTTTAATCAGCTGTGAAAGGCAAATGTAGCATGTAAGCATTTTCCTAAGTCGACTTAAAGCCCATTTTAGAATATTCACTGATTAAAAGCCATTTCCAGAGTTACCTTTTTAGGGTTTTGAAGCCTTCTAATTTCTAAACCACATTTCCTGCTGGCTGCTTTCTGTGTATTTGTTGCTGTGCCTGCATTGCACGTCATCTTAAGTAGTCTTGTGCCCCTGGAGGAGCTGCTGTTGAAGCACACAGCAATCCTTATTGCCTCCTTTTGCTGGTAACTGGAATTCTTCGTTTGGGATGCTGAACACTTCATTTTGTGAGCAGGCTAGAAAGTTGCCTTCGTAGCTTCCTGCTTAGGTCCAAATTCCTTTTTTTGCAAAGTAGAGCAGAAAAATTGGATCTTTTGTGTATATGCAGTGCCTTGATAAAGTTTCTATACAGGCACAAAGTACATGCATGTCAGGTGCTTTGCATATTTGTGATTGATTTTCTTGGTTCTTTTAAGCAGAGAAACTTGATGTATGCTTCCAAGAAGAATGAAGCTGCTGAAAAAGCTTATGCAACTCAGGTGATAGGTTAATTCTGGCTTTAAATTATCTTTACTGCTCACAGAAGCGAGCTAACTACTGGATAATTTCCATGTGTGCAGAATTCTCTATCGCCATTGGGGTTACAAGCCAGAGGGATGGATGTCAGGGCTGGGCTGAGCTCAGGACAGATGCTCAGAAAAGTAAAGGAACACATTCACAACATGCTCACAACCAAACACAAATAAAAGGCAACAGATGCCACAGACAGATGGGAAGTCAAGTAAATGGGCAGTATTATTCAGCATGGGAAACAGTGCTCTTGCTATAGCAATAGTGGAGCAGTTTTCCTGGTTTTGTGCAGCACAGCAAGAATTTTCAGGAAGGGAGATGTGCATGAGAGCTCCTCTGAAGTGTATCCTCCTGCTGTAGTTACAGAATCATCATCATCATCAGAAGCAGCTGATGTTCATGATGCCGAGGAAGGTGAGGATCCTTGGAAGCGTTACGGCCTCAGACAGAGGAAAACTGTCTTACGCTACCAAGCTCCTTTAGAAAGTAGGTTATGTGCACAGGTACTCTCCAGGGCTAAATGATTGCATATAAATGAGATACAATTTCTTGAATATATTTATATACACACACACACTCAGCTTTGATTTAAATTTCTTCTGCAAGTGCATTTTGCTGCATTTATTGCATGCATGTAACCTGTGTACATTGCATTTCTTTGCCACTTCAGTTGCTCACTGCCATTTCTGTCAATGTCCCATTACAAATGGGCTGCTAAAGGGTCACTTCGGAAGGTCTACTTTTTATAAATCTGTTTCTACTTGTAGTTTAGTTTATAATGACTTTTTTCTTTCATTGCACTGTTTTATCAAAAACTTAACCTTTAAGTTTTTTTATTTCCATATCCAAAGTTTCTGATTTTAATTTAAAGGTCTCCACTGAGAAGTATAAAAAGATATATGTACATATCCTTCAAAGAAAAGTCATAAACCCAACATGGTACTCTTACCCTCTTGTCACTTTGTGTCCTGAAAAAACTAATGTGTGTGTTTCCCTTGTACTATGCATTGAGAAAAGACACTTGAAACTGCTTTCTGGAGTTACAAACAGGTGAAACATCACTTTCTGCCATTTTATTTCATTTTATAGAATCATCATCGTCAGAAGTAGCTGAGGTTTGTGATGCTGAGGGAGGTGAGGATCCTCAGAAGTATCACAAATTCAGGCAGAGGAAAACTGTTGTATGCTACAAAGTTCCTTTGGAAAGTAGGTTATAAGCACTGTAGAGTAATTGATGGGCCAGTGGTCTTCAGCCAAAGGCTGAAGGGTTGGTATAAATACCCAACCAGGGTTGAGTATTTATATAACCTTCACACATCTTAACCCACCAATCCTGGAGTGTCAGCATCCCAGTGACCAATCCTGGATCTCCTCTGCTTCACCAGCAGTTCCTCAGTCCTAGTTTTGCAATCTTCAACAGGTTCCCTTCATGAACCTTTTATCCTATATATTCCCACACACAAAGTCTTATGAGACTTCTATGCCCCTGTCCCCTCAAGGTCCTGCTGTGTTCCTAATGTCCTGCGTTCTTCATGCCACGCATGTCCTCGGTTCTCTATGTTTCCCACCCCTGTTCTCTGTATCCCTAATCCCACATGCCCCCTGTGTCCCTGATCCCATCTGTGCCCAATCTCCCATGTGTCCCTCATGCCCCTTGTGTCCACCCAATATCCCGTGGCCCCCAATGCCTTGTGTCCGCCCGCGTCCCTGCACTGTCCCCGACCAAGGTGACGCACCTGCAGCACGAGGAGGCAGCGCAGACAGCCCGGCCACTCGGCACGGCGGGTGCCCAGCAGCAGCCGCCGCAGGAAACAAGGGAACAGGGGGCTGTGCCCCCCTGTGCACCCACCAGCACCACCTCCACCGCCTGGAGCACCTCTGTCCTGCACTGGCAGCTCTGGGGCAACGAGGACACCACTCAGGACACGCAGGGGACGCTCGGGGTCCCCTTTGGGCCCAGAGCAGGGTCACGGGGGAACCCAGCGGTTCTCATGTTGGGTTGGGAGTGGGCACCCAAAGTGGCTCCCATTGTGTGCGGGGGGGTACTAGGTTGGGGGAGACCCACTGGGGATCCCATGGAGCGTTGGGGCATGTTGGGGTGGGTGGAGTCACCCAATGGGGTCATGGGGACCATGGGCACCCAAAACATGGCACAGGGGGGACCTGGGGACCACGAGCACCCCAACGAAGACCTGGAGGGGACATGGACACCCCAGGCCTGGCACAGAGGAGACATGGAAACTACTGAGGGTGACTGGAGTAATCCTGGAGACCCAGCGGTGACACTCACTGGTGCTGGATGCGGGTGAGGACGTCCGAGAGCTTGGCCTGCATCTTGACAGCAGCCACCAGTGGCTTCTTCTGCTCCTGCAGCAGGTCCCCAACAAGCTGGGGACAGACAGGGGTGGTTGTGCAGAGGGGTCAGCACGTGCCTGGCAGGGTCCCTGTGTCCCCCTGCTCCCAGCAGGACCCAGGGGTGCCCCGACACTCACCTGGCCCTGCCGCTCGGCCGTCTCTACCACAGCGATGCTCTCGGGAAGGGCTGTCTCACACCCAGAGCTGCTTGAGCTGCTCAGGGAGCACCTGGCGGGAGGCCTGTGGGGGCCCCAACACGCTCAGCAACCGTGGGGGCACCCAGGGGGACGAGGACAACCGGGAAGCCAGCGCTGGTGGCCCCCAGGGTGTCCCCACACTGTGCCCACACCGGTGTCACCACCCCAGGGACCACCATAGTGCCCATGGCTGGGACAGGGGAAACTGGGCTGTCCCTGTCTTGTCACAGACCCACTGCCCCGATCTCTGCTGTGACGTCCTGCATCCTTGGCGTGTCCCCTTCCCCTGGCAAGTTACTGAATGTCCTGCGTGTCTCTACCTTGCCATGTCTCCTTGATGCACCATATGTCCACCCAATGCTTCATATGTCCCCCAATGTTCTCTGTGGCCCACCAATGTCCCACATGTCCCTGATACTCCATGCGTCCCCAGTGCCCCATGTGTCCCTAATGTCCTGTGTCCCTAATGCTCCACATGTCCCTCATGCTCTGGCTGTCCCCTTATGTCCTGTGTCCCCCTGATTCCCCATGTGTCTGCCCATGCCCTGGGTGTCCCTAATGTGCTATGTACCTGGTGGCAAACGTGTTCCCAAGCTCTGTGTGGCCCCAAATATCCTGTGAACCCCTGATGTTCTGTCCCCCTGATGGCCCATGTGCCCCACATCATCCTTGTGCACCCAGCGTCTCAATGTGTTCCTTATGACCCAAATTCTCCCCAATTCCTATGTATCCCTAATATGCTCTGTGCCTCATGTCCTCCATATGCCCAATGCTCTCTACATCCCATCATGGCCTCTGTCCTGACAATGCTCCATGTGTCCACACGTGTCTTGTGTCCTCTTATGTCCCGTACTCTCCATTAGCTCTTGTGTCTCTCAATGCCCTGCATGTTCCCAGATCTCCTATGTCTCCTCCTGTTCCCCATGTTTCTCCAATGCCCTATGTGTCCCCAAAGCCTTGTGTGCCTTCTATGCCCCTGTCCCCTCGAGGTCTGTAGGGTACGGCGCTCGGAAGATCTCGCGATGTACGGGAAGAATAGGGAACTAAGGCATATGCCATATTAGGTAAAGAGCAACGCTTATTGGCTATATAGGCATGCTTCCGCCTTTGCTACCTTTATAAGATCCAGCCTGCGTATATTAAACGCCATTTGCAGCATCCTCATATTGGTGTCTGTGCTCTTTGGCCCAGGCACGGGTTGGACGTGCCTGGCCGCCTCGGCAGACGGAGTCGATTGCCAATGTCAGGCAACAGAGGTCCTGCTGTGTTCCTAATGTCCTGTGTAATTCATGCCACGCATGTCCTCGGTTCTCTATGTTTCCCTCCCCTGTCCATTGTATCCCTAATCCCACATGCCCCCTGTGTCCCTGATCCCATCTGTGCCCAATCTTCCATGTGTCCCTCATGCCCCAGGTGTCCACCCAATATCCCGTGGCCCCCAATGCCTTGTGTCCCCCCGCGTCCCTGCACTGTCCCCGACCAAGGTGACGCACCTGCAGCACAAGGAGGCAGCGCAGACAGCCCGGCCACTCGGCACGGCGGGTGCCCAGCAGCAGCCGCCGCAGGAAACAAGGGAACAGGGGGCTGTGCCCCCCTGTGCACCCACCACCACCACCTCCACCGCCTGGAGCACCTCTGTCCTGCGCTGGCAGCTCTGGGACAATGAGGGCACCACTCAGGACATGCAGGGGCCTGAGATGACTCCTGTCCTGAGATGCAAAATCCCCCCAACCCCACAGATCCCTTCTTGCTTCCTCGACAGGGACCCCCAAGCCCTCTTGGGAACCCAGTTTCCCCTCTTTCTCCTGCACTCCAAAATCCCTCATCCACTCGGGGAACCCAAATCCCACTTTAGGGACCCCAAATTCCTCCTGCAACCCCAATGTCCCCACACCTCAGGAGCCAAGGACCCCAACTCAACCCATATCCCCCCCTCTACCCCAAACCCCAGCCTCGGTTGCCTGGCACCCTCCACCCCAACTTGCCCCTTACCTGGCTGATGTCAGCTCCTCTTGGCTGCTTTTCACTTGGGTCTTCAACTTTTTGGGGATTCCTCCAGAATCCATGAGCTTTTTATGGTCCTCCTCCTGCAGCCTTTGCAGGGAAAGGTCACTGGGGGGGTTAGGGCAGTCAGTTGGGGCACCCCAATACGGGGGAGAAATTACGCATCCCCATTTGGGGAGAAAAGGGAGCTGGGGGCACCCAAACCTGGGGTGGTGAGTCCAGAATACCCCAATATTATGGGTGAAATTCTCTAGGGCACCCCAATATTGTTTGTTTGTTTGTTTTGAGGGAGAAATATTGGGTACGGTCTCAAAAAACTAGGAGCGACTCCAATATGTGTGTGGGGGGGGAATTTGGGGCACCCACATACTTGGCAAAAGAGTCAGGGCACCCCAACTTCTGAGTGAAGGGAGCTGGGAGCATCCCCAATACTGGGGGATTCCAGGGGACCCCAATACTGGCAGCCAGGGGTGCTTTGGGCACCCCAATGTTGGGGGGATCTGGGGCACCCCAGTATTTTGGGTGAAAGGAGCTGTGGGCACCTGCACTACAGGGAGGGGTCTGGGAGATGTCAGGGACACCCAAGTATTGGCCGTGCAAGTAGCTGGGGCCCACAATACCTGGGCTGAAGGGAGTCTGGGGAGGGCTCTGGGACACCCCAATATCCAGTGTAAATGGGGCAGGGAGCAGATCCATATTAGGAGGAGCCTGGCAGAAGTTGGGGACACCCTAACACTAGGGGTGTACAGAGTTGGGGGGGATCACCAATGCTGGGGGGGGTCTGTGGCACCCCACAACTGAGGGGAAAGGGACCTGGGGGGCACCCTCAAAACTGGAGGGCTCTGCGGTAACCCAGGACAGGGCTGAAAAGAGTTGAGGGAACCACCAGGACTGGGAGGGTCTGGCAACAATATTGGGGTCTCTGGGGACTCCTAATATTAGGGATGAAGGTTTCTGGTGGCATCCCATTACAGAGGTGGCCCAGGGTAGCCCAAAATTGTGGATGAAGGGATTTGGGAGCAACCCAAACCTGAGTGGGAAGTGGGGCAATTCCCTCCCATATCAGGAGATGGAACCTGGGGAACCCCATTATGGGAGGGTCTCACCCTTCTATTGGGTTAAAGGGAGCTGAGGGAACCCCGATACTGGGGGAGTCTGAGCTACCCCAATATGGGAGGAAGGCATTAGAGGCCAGCCCAGGACTTAGAAGATCCTGGGGCACCCCAGTACTGGGGGGAGGGAGATGGGAGGCACCTCAATAGTGAGGGGAGTCTGGGGTACCCCAGAATGTTGGATAAAGGGGAACCTCATATTGGGGGGGAGATGAGCATCCCAATATCCATAGTAAAGGTGCTGGGGGTCCTAGGGCACCCAATATTAGATGTGAAGGGATTGGGGCACCTCAGTATTGGGGGTGAAGGGATTTGGGGGCACTGCAATCCTGGGGAGGAACTGGGACACCCCAATATTGGCTGAAAATGTAGCTTGGGGCACCCCAATCCTGGGCAGGGTCTGGGAAAAGGTTGGGGGAACTAAATACTGTGGGGGTGAAGGGAGGTGGATTCACCCCAATACCAGGGGTGTCTGGGAGAGGTTGGGGACACCTCAATATTGGGAGTAGAGGGAGCTGGGGGTGTTTGGGACCATCTGCAGAACCCCATTTTCCACAGGGAGCCTGGGGGCCCAGGGCCACCCATGGATGCCTGGGGGGACACCCTACCTCACCCAACACTTTGAAGTGTCTCAGCAAGGCCAACAATTTCTGCTTGATGTTGGGCTGCTGTTGTGGAGAGGGGGTAGGTCAGGGCAGAGGCAAGGGCAGCCTGGGGACCCAGCACCGCTGGGGACATCCTGGGGACAACTCTAGGACCTGGCACCCTAGCACGTGGGGGAGCATCCTGGGTACTGCCCCCAGCTCCTCCTGCGTCACCCACAACACCCAAGGCTGCAGCAGGACCCTCTGGGCACCCTGTCACCTCCACCCTGGAGAGGCACCTGCTCACCTGGGTCCAAGCAGAGCCTGGGAGCATCCTCCTCCTCTTCTTCACTTTCTGCAGCTCCTCTTTCTTGTAGAAAAGGTCCTGGGGGACAGTGTGACAGGGTGGCACCATTGGGGGCACCTGTGGGTGCTGCGCAGGCAGTGGGACACCCGTCAGGCACCGACCTGCCGTACAGAGCATCGTCGCTGCCCTCCTGCTCCAAGTAGATGCTCTCCTCCTCTGAACAGTTGTCCACGTCAGCAGAGTCATCTGGGGGCACCCATGGGTGAGCACCTGGCTGGGCTGCCCACCCTGGGGATGCTCCCGTGCCCCTTTTCGGCAGGTGCTGCCCCTGCTGGGGGAGCTGCCCTGTGCCCCTGGCCGTCCCCATTCCTTGCTCTTCCCCTCTGACTCCAGCGGTGTCAGCAGGGACTCGGGGCACCCGTGGGTGCCTCGGGGGCCTCACTGGCATCCTGCTCTTGTCCTTGTTGTCCATGTGCCGCTTGAGACTTCATACGAATCTCGGTGAGGGGCACTGCCACGTTCTGCGCGAGCACCTGCAAACCTTGGGCGCTGGGCACCCAGGAGCTCCACGCTCGCCTCTGGCCTCCCGCATGCACCACAGACCTGGGTGTCTGTGAGCTCGCTGCTCACTATGGACACCCGCAGGCACCCGAGGACCCTGGCATCAGGGTGCCCCCCAGCAGGCGCCCACACGCACCCGAGGACCCAGGCGTCCGGGCGCCTGCATGAACCCAAGGGCCCAAGCTTGCAGATACCGGCCTGTAGGCACACTGGGGACAGGCACCCCCACGCACCCAGGTGTCCCGGCACCCACACGCACCCCAGGACCCAGGCACCGGGGCACCAGACTGAGGGCACCCAAGGGGCGCACGCGCTGGGGCAGCCGGCAGGCACCCGCCGGCACGTGGGCACCCAGGGGTGCAGGGCACTCGGGACACACGGCCCTGCAGGGACAATGTGGGCACCCCTGCCCTGAAGGCTGCAGGGGCTCGGGCACGAGCTCTGGGCATCCAGGCTGCAGGGGGGAGGCTGCTGTGGGTGAAGGGGCCAGGGGAAGGGCGGCTGGAGGGTCCTGGGTGCCTGTGGCAGGAGGGATCGGGGGCTGTTGCGGGGAGCGAGGGGCGCTGGGGGCAGGAGCTGTGCGGGTGAAGGGTGCTGGGGTGAGGGCCAGGCGGGGAAGGGTCCTGGGCACCGGAGTCTGTGGGTGAAGGGGGCTGGGGGCAGCTCAAGGGGGAGGGGTCCTGGACGAGGGCTGGGAGGGAAGTGTCCTGGGGGTGGGGGGTCCTGGCAACAGGGCCCTGCGGCTGCTGGGGGGAGGATCACGCTGGGGAAAGGGAACCCAAGGGTCAACGGTCCTGGGGGTGGGGGCACAAGGGGGATGGCTCATAGGGCCTATGAATCAACTGTGCTAGAGGGGAGACCACAGGGGATGGGCACTGAGGACAAGGACCCCCAGGGGAACCGTTCTGCAGGTGGGAGCCCATGGGTGGTGGCTCCAGGAGGGGGGGAACTGAGCAGATGGGGACCCCGTGGCTGAAGTGTTCAGGGGGTCGGGGCCCTATGGAAGAAGGGTCCAGGGAGCCGGGACCCATGGGGAAAGTGCTCGGGAGGTGGGGGCCCATGGGGGAAGGGGCCGCGAGGATGGGCCCCACGGATATAGGGTCCAGGGAAGTGGGGCCCATGGGTAAAGTGTCCAGGGAAGCGGGGCCTGTGGATAAAGGGTCCAGGGAAACGGGGCCCATGGATAAAGGGTCTAGGAAAGCGGGGTCCACGGGTAAAAGGTCTAGGGAAGTGGGGTCCACGGGTAAAGTGTTCATGATGTGGAGGTCCATGAGTGAATTGCCCAGGGTAGGGGGACCTACGGATGAAGGACCCAGGGGATGGGGGCCCATGGATGAAGTGTTCAGGGCCTGGGGCCCTATGAATAAAAGGTGGAGGGGCTTGGGGTCTTCGTGTGCTGTATCCACGAGGTGGGGGCCCATGGGGGAAGGGTCCAGAGGTTTGGGCCCTTTGGAAGGGTTCTGGGAACTGAGGCCCAGGAGTGAAGGCTTCAGGAGGCGGGGGTCTACGAATGAAGGGTTCTGGGAACCGGGACCCAGGGGTGAAGGCTTCAGGAGGTGGGGGTCTACGAATGAAGGGTTCAGGGAACCGGGGCCCAGGGGTGACGGGCTCCATAGGCGGGGGTCGATGGATAAAGGGACGTGGAGGTGGGAGCCCATGGGGGAAGGGTCCAGGTGATGGGGCCCTATAGGAGAAGCGTGCAGGGGAGCGGGGCCCATGGGGAAAGTGCTCAGGAGGTGGGGGCTGACGGGGGAAGGGGTTGGGAGGTGGAGGCCCACGGGTGAAGGGTTCAGGGGAGGGGACCCTTCCAAGGACGGGTGCAGGGAAGAAGGGGCCAGGGACGACGGGTTCGAGAGTTGGGGGTCTACGAATGAAGGGGTCAGGGAACCAGGGACCACGGGTCATGGGTTCAGGGAAATGGGGCCCACAGGGGAAGTATTTGGGAGGTGGGGGCCCACGGGGTAAGGGTGCTGATGCGGGGGGACCGTTCGTGATGGGTACGGGAGTTTTGCGCCCATGAGAATTGGGTCCTGCAGGTTGGGGAATACAAGTTGTGGGCCCTGGGATCTGGGGTCCACGGGGGATGGTTACTGGGGGCGGGGGCCCACGGGTGAAGGGTCCAGGGCAGCGGGCACTACGGAAGGAGGACCCAGGGAAGCAGGACCCACGGGAGAAGGGTTTGACAGTTGGGGGCCCATGGGGAAAGGGGCCGGGAGGCGGGGGTCCACGAATGAAGGGTCGAGGGGAACAGGGTCTTCGGGTAAAGCATCCTGCAGGTTGGGGCCTTCGGGTGAAGGGTTCAGGGGAGGGGACCCTTCCGAGGACGGGTGCAGGGAAGAAGGGGCCAGGGACGACGGGTTCGAGAGTTGGGGGTCTGTGAATGAAGGGGTCAGGGAACCAGGGACCACGGGTCATAGGTTCAGGGAAACGGGGCCCACAGAGGAAGTATTTGGGAGGTGGAGGCCCACGGGGTAAGGGTGCTGATGGGGGGGGACCCGTGGTGATGGGTGCTGTAGTTTTGCACCCGTGAGAATTGGGTCCTGCAGGTTGGGGAACACCGGCTGTGGGGTCTGGGATCTGGGGTCCACAGGGGATGGTTACTGGGGGTGGGGGCCCACGGGTGAAGGGTCCAGGGCAGCGGGCACTACAGAAGGAGGACCCAGGGAAGCAGGGCCCATGGGTGAAGGGTTTGACAGTTGGGAGCCCATGGGGGAAGGGGCCGGGAGGTGAAGGTCCAGAAATGAATGGTGCCGGGTACCAGGGCCCACGGGTGATGGGTTGCATAGGTGGGGGTCGATGGGCTCCTGGGAATGGGGGTCCATGTGTGAAGTGGTCCTGGGGGGGCCGTCCCATGGATGAAGGGTCCCCTGGGCCTAGCTGTGGGCCTGAAGCTGCCTGATGTTTAGAGCAGGCGGCTGAGGGATCCTGGGGACTTGTTCCCACGGGTGAATGGTCACTGGGACATTGGCCTGAGGTGGGGGCTTTTGTGGGTGGGGGTTCTATAACAATACAAACATGGTCGGAAGTTTTGGGGATGAAGGGGCCTGGGGTTGGGAGCCCAAGGTTGAGGTGCCCAGGTGCGAAGTGTCCCTGCGTGGGGGGCCCTGGTGTTGAGGGCCCGACGGTGACGGGTCCAGCTGGTTGGGACCCAGCAGGGAGGGCTCCTGGTGCAGGTGGCCCCACAGCGAGGGCTCCTCGTGCTGGGACCCCCAGAGTGGCGGGTCCCGGTGGCAGCGCCCCAGGGGCACTGGGTGCCGGGGGCCGCAGGGCGAGGGGCGCCGCGTGCGGGGGCACCTGTGCGGGGGCTCGCGGGGCCGCAGGCCCCGTCTGCAGCTGCAGCTCCGGCGTGAGGGGGGCGCTGGGCCCCACGGCCCCCTCCAGCTCCTTGGAGTGCAGCACCCGCAGGGAGCCCTGTGCCGGGCTCGGTGTCACCAGGAGGCACCCAGCAGTGCAGGGGGGCAGGGCCCCCTTCCCCCTGGAGCCCCAGCCACTCCATGGAGTTTCCCTCCTGCCCCAGGAGCCCCTGGCAGCTCTCCAGACCCACTGGAACCCCCAGCTGCACCACAGGGCACTTATGGGATCCCCTCCAGACCCATGTCTGCACCCCAGGGCAACCACTGGAGCCCCCAGTGGCTTGGGACCCGCCTGCACCCTGGGGAAGCCTGGGAACCCCACAGACCCACTCGGATTCCCCTGTTGCACCTTGGGGAACCCTTGGTCTTGCCCAGACTTCTTGGCACCCCCACCTGCCCCTGGGGCTCCATGGGACCCCCAGGCCCCTTCAGACCCCCTGTGGCACCACAGGACACTCTGGGGATCCCCAGTTCCTTGCAACCTACTGCCTGCACCCTGGGGCACCCAGGGGACTCCACCAGATCCTTTGGGACCCCCTGTTGCAGCACAAGGCACCGTTGCCCCCCTGCAGCCCTCTTGTCACCCCCAGGCCTGCACCCTGAGACACCCTTGTTGCCCTCCAGACCCACTGGGACCCCCCACCAGGTACCCTGGGACTCCCTTGCTTACCCAGACCCTTTGGGACTCCCCTGCTGCACCCTGGGGCACCCATGGAACGCCCAGAGACCCATCAGGACCCCCTGCCTGAACCTTGAGGCACTCATGGGACCCCAACAAACCCCTTGGGATTCTCCTCTTGCACCACAGGGCACCTTTGGAACCCTCCCCCTGCTACAGATGCCTCGTAACCCCCTGCCTGCATCCTGGGCACCCTTGACCTGCCCCCCTGCCCCACACACACCCATTGGGACCCACTCCTGCACCCTGGGTACCCTTGGAACCTCCCAGACACACTGACATCCCCCTGCCTGCATCCTGGGCCACCATTACCCATTGGGATCCCCATGTTGCACCATGGCAACCCCAGGCCCCTTGGAACCCCCATGTTGGACCCTGGGACACTCATGGGATCCCCAGATCCCTTGGAATCCCTGTATTGTAAACCCGGGTACCCACGGGACACTGCTGACCCCTTGGGACACCGCACCCATCAGCCCCCCAGACCCTTTGCGGCTCCCCTGTTGCATCCTGGGGCATCCTTGGGGCTCCCAGACCCCTTGGGTCCATCCTGCCCATGCTTGGGGGTACCACTGGGCCGCTCAAGACCTGTTGGGACCCCCTGTGTGCACCCTGGAGGACCCGTGGTCCCTTCGGACCCTTTGGGACCCCTTGTTCCCTTTGGACCCCGCAGTGCTCTGGGACCCTCACCAAAAGCCCCGACGATCCATCCCATTGGTACCCCCTTCCACCAGCTCTGCCCTGCAACAGCGATGGGACCCTCCAGACCTCAGGTGCCAGGGGCCCCTTCGGCACCTTCCCCACAGACCTCTTGGAGCCCCCCAGATCCCCTGGTGTCCCCCCCGGGGGTAGGAACCCTTCAGTCCTGGCTCTCCCACCAACAGGACCCCCTTGGGTCTCACCTGGGGCTCGGCAGTGGTGGCGTCAGGGTTCTTGGCCACTTTGCGAACAATCCGCAGCCTCTTCAGGAAGGCTCTGAAGAACCTGGGGAGGATGGGGGCAGGTCAACGGACAGAGTGGGAGCCCGGAAGCCTGGGCCCATTCCCATAATCCCAACAGGAGACATGGGGACCCCGGGCAGGGTGCGCACGAGCGCACGTGTGTGCTGCAAGCAGGTGTCATGGGCATGTGCATGAGCACCAGCGTCTCACACACGGGTGACATGACCATATGCATGAGAACACGTGTCCTGCACACGCAGGATGCGAGTGTGCTGACGAGCACACACGTGTCACAGGAGGCACTGGGGGGAAGGGGCACCCGGGGTGTCTGTCACCCAACGCAGGGGGGCACCCGGCCCCAAGGGGGCGGCTCTGGGGGTGTCACAGGGGGACGGCAGCACCCAGGGGGGCCCAGCGGGGCCGGCACCCACGGGGCGGCTCCCGCCGCCGCTCACCTCGGCACGCAGCCGGCCGAGCTCCGCTTCCCCATGGCAACCGCGCGCAGCTCCCGGGCCCCGCCGCCTGCCGCGCGCTTCCGCACAGCCCAACTGCCGCTGCCCACAACGGCCGGCAATGGCCCCAGCCTCCGGCTGCGAGGCCACGGGGCCCCGGCCGGCCCCTCGCGCCTCGGGCCGCCTCCAGCCACCGCCTCCCGCGGTCCCGAGCGCCTCTGCCCGCACGGGAATCGCGCAGGGATCGGTCGTGCGGGACTCGCGCCGCCCGCAGCCACCGCCACCCGCCGCGCGCCTCGCTACGGCCCCGGAGCCCCCGCCGCCTGCAGCCGCGGCTGCCCAATGGCCGCGTCACGCGCTGGCCCCGCCCACGGCACGCGCCGCCACGCCCCCAGCCTCCCGCCGCGCGCTCATTGGCTGCTTCTGCCGCTGCCTCGCCCACCTGCCACGGGCGCTCAGTACCTGCCCCGCCCCCGGGCCCCGCCGCCACCACCTGATTGGCTGCGGATTAATGAATATTCGATAACATCGGTAACATTGGAGCCCAGCGCTGCGGCTGGTGCCAGCAGGGGACAATCATCTGTGGGCTGGAAATGTCCCACTGCAGAAGCCTCTGCTCCCGTCCCGTAAGAGGACAGGACACCTGCCCAGGAGCAGGAAGTTGGTTCACTTCCTCCTGCTCCATGGACTCTTCACGGGGAGTTAATCCATGCACCAAATGCCCATGGAGAAGCTCCTGGGATGCAGCGCGATTCAGTTCCCTCCTCTGTGCTCCACAAGTTCACAGGAGGTTTCCCCTTGACTAAATTTTATGTGTCTCTGCATAGGAGCTTCCTGTCTAAGCTGCCATTGTAATCCATAGGGATGGAGAGAGGGTGGCAGCTGGACACACACAGACACCTTTGGACTTTTGAAGGGACAGAGTGGTGGTGGGGTTGTGTTTCCATGTGTTTCCTAAGTAAAGCAGGACAAGGCAATGGGCAGCCTTACGCCAGACTTAGCCTCCAGAAAAACACTAAGTTTTTGTCTTTCTTCTGAAGCTGGGGTCAACAGTACACCAATGCACCCAAGGGACTGCAGCATGAAAGGACCTCTGCTCTGCCTGTGCGCTCTGTGGGCTCCAGGGGAGGAGGTCAGAGGCCCAGCATGGTCTTTCAGGGACCAAGGGCTGCATTCGGGGTTCATGTCCCTGGAAGCACTGCCATGGGAGGTGCAGAATGGTCTCTGAATTGAATGCCTGGGGCTGTGGCACAGGTGACGGTGCTGATGACAGATGCCCATCCTTGTGGAAGGGAACCTGAGGCTCCAGGAGAGCTCAGGGGAACCCCGGGGATGCCTAGGGGTGGCAGTGAGTGTAGTCTCACCAAACATGGGGCAGCCCATGGTAGAGTCCCCCAAAGACCACGCAGCAAATGCAGGCATGCCTGGGGAAAGGAGGGCTCGGCAGTCCCTGGAGAAGCAGGGGGGACCCAGGAGGCGCAGGAAAGGAGGACTGGAGAGTGATTCATGCACTCGCAGAGAAGCAGCACAGGCCAGAGCTAGTGTACACCTGAAAACATCTCCTACTCTTGCAAGAGCCCTGGGGTCACTCTGAGAACCATAGACACGTGCCAGGCGTGTCAGTCGTGAGCAGCCCTGTTTGGCCAGGTCTGCTTCCCAACCCAGCCACCGAGGCCAGTGCGGAGTCAGGAGTCACCCATGGCCTTAGGGTGCCACAACCCCACTAGTCGTTCCCTGGAGATTTTCTGACAACAACTGACAAGGGGAGAAAACCCTTCTGAGGGGTTTATTTGGAGCTGGCAATAGCTGTTGCCACCTAGGGCTTGTGTGGGCACATGGCTGCTATGGGGCACGACGCAGCAGCATCTCTGTAGCCCCCAGGACACAGTGTCTGTTGCTCTGCGCCAGCCCCGCTCTCAGGATCCTGCTGGGCTCTTTCAGCTGCGCCGCTCCTCTCGCTGCCCCGCGATGCAGCAGCAGCAGAACGCTCTGCGCAGAGCCCGAAGCGCCGTCCCGAGCCGCGAGCGCCATCGCCGGGGAGTCGCGACGTCCGGGAGGGCAGCGATGTCTGCGGTGGGAAGCAGAGCTGTGAGCAATGGGCTGCAGGGCGCAGGGCTGCACCTGCCTGTCCCTGCCACCAAGGGCTTCCCAAGGGGCTGTGGCCTCAGCACAGCAGCCCCTGAGCGCTTCCTGCTGCCCGCCTCGGTGCCACTCGCTGTCCCAGACAGACCCACCATCCCCAGAAGGGCTCCGCGCTCGGGGACATACCTGGCTCAGCGTCTGCCGTGGGGCTGCAGGAGGATGATGACTTCTCCTCTTGGGGCTCCGAGATCTCCTGCATGGACAGAGCAAGAACACTCACCTGTCAGCCATCAGCTGCGGCTGCTCAGGGTACCGGTGCCCTGCGGTGCATGGGGGAAAGGGTTTGAGGTTGGGGAAGGCTGCTCAGGGCTGCATGTCCCAAGGGAAGGGACCTGCGGCTGGCACGGCAATGGGACACGGCTCGTTGTGGGGCCATAGCAGCAGGGCTGGGCTGGGGCCGTGATGCACAGGGGGAACGGAGGCAGCCGGGGGTGTGTGTGGCACAAGGGAGCTCGTGCACTGGGTGAGGAGGGGGCTGCTGCTGGGGCTGCCCCTTCCCTCCTCACTCAGCATCCAGGCCCCAGGGCTGAACGTGGCCCAGGGGTAGAGGGGACTTCAGCCCTGTACCTTTGGCACTTGGAAATGGAGAGGACTCAGCATCTCCCCATGGCAAGGGGCAAATGGCTGGGAGTGACAGTGGGGCTCCGTGGACAGGGGGATCCCGTGAGAGGGGGCAGCTCTGGGCATGCCCTCTGCACCCCCCCCCACACACACACAGCTCACATAGGAGCTCCCTGGGATCGTGGGGACAGGTGACATGCTCCATGCTTACCTGGGGAGCAGGGCCTGCAGCCAGGAGAGAAGCTGCTGCTGTTGCTTCCTGCAGCAGAGATTCCTCAGCTCCTCTGGGCATTGCTAGCTCAACAGAGGGGCTCTCCACCTCACCAGGTCCCTCACTGGTAGCGTCTGCTTGTTTGAGGTCGCACGAGCAGGTCACCTTCTCCAGGTCCATCTCCCTTTCCGCAAACAGGCTGCGAAGGCTGGGTCTAATCCAGGCCAAGGAGCTACTTTCCTCCAACTCCCCCTCTGGCAGAAGCTCTTCATCACCATCCTCCTCATCATCGCTCTGCTCTGCTATTTCCTCCAGGTCTCTCCTTCATGTTACAATGTTCTGCTGGGGGGCATGAGCATAGAGGCGCTCCAGCACCTCCCACTTGCCCTTGGCATCCTTGAGGAGCTCCACTTGCGTGATCTCTGGTTTCCACAGGTTGTGGAAGGAGTTTCTGGCAAGGAGCTAGGAGAAGAGAGGCAGAATTTGTGAAGGGAGCTTCTTTTCCCAACAGGAAAGGTATCCTGGGGCTCCTTCACCAGTGCTGGGACAACCCGGCTGTCACAGCGTGGCACCAGGGTCGGCCCCAGCACCAGGAGGGCTCCCACCTGGCCCAGCCCTCCCTTGCACTCACCTCCTTGGGTCTCACATTGAGGGATCCTGATGCTGACAGGGAGAAACGCTCCCCATGGCCCTCCTCTTCCTCGCCCTGGCTCTCCTGCAGGCTCTGCTCCTTCCTCAAGAAAGTGACTTCCCGGATCTGCGCCAAGCTCTGCCCCGTGCGGGCCAGGCAGCTCCTGTCGAGCTCCTCCAGGGCCTCTGTCTTGACGCTGAGCACCTCCAGGTACCGCGCGGTGTTGTCTTCGTGCACACACAGCGGCCTTCCTTGCACGTGGCAGGTGATGCCCACAGGCTGTTGTTTCGGGTCCTGCCCTGCTGGTGCTCGTCGTGGTGTCCCTGTCCCACCATCCTTGCCTGGGGAAGCTGGTGTCCCAGCCCTGCTGACCTCCCTTTCTTCCCCTTGAGCACAGAGATACGGCCCTTCCTCAGCTGCAGGGGCTCTTCCTTGGTCACACTCCATGGTTTGGAGCAGCCACGAGCTTGCCTGTGTGCCTTGATCGACGGTGTGTGCCAAGGCATCAGGCTGTGCTGGCTGCTGGCTGGCTGCAGGGCTCGCGTCATCAGGATGGCTCAAGGGGGCAGACCCCAGCCCCACGCCTGCATCCTCCAGACCCACAGCAGCGGGTGTGGGGCCATGTGGGACAGGCCCCTGGCTCTCAGATCTCAGCTCCGTGCCAGTTTCTCCAGCAGTGCTCCAAACAAGGCTGACAGGCTCAGGTGGGAAGGGGGATAGGGATTCCAGGGGGGCCATTTCACCGCAGCACCCGGCAGTGACGTCTTGTGCAGAGCTGGGTGGCACCACTGCAATGGAGGAGCTGCTGAGTCCAGCCTCCTCCGAAACACCTTCAGCTGCCATCGCACCCTGCTCGGGATCATCCGGGGCAGAAGATGTCACTTCATCTTCAGGATTTGCCATGGCAGGCAATTGCTGTTCAGGAAGAATAGTCTGTGTTGCCGGGACAAAGGAGGAGCTTTCTGAGAACTTCTGGTTTTTCAGGGAAAGATTTGTCCTCTCACCACCCCCTTGCAACATCCTGGCTTCTCCCACTGATGATGCTGAAGGCTCAGGCCTAGATCAAGGCAAGTACTGCACATGCTCTTGAGTTTCCTGGATGAGAGCATGGGTTTCCCATTTGGGTATTTGAAGTGGAGGAAAGGCCACACATGATGCCTTTAGCTTCTGCTCTTTCCTTCTCTTCCCTGAGTCCAGACCCATCCCAGCACCAGGAACAGGTGGGAAGTGTTCCCTGGCAGCATCTTTGCTGGAATTTGTAGCCACCGTCTCCAATGCCTTATTCATTCTCTCCAGGACTCTCCTGGCCACCCCTTCCTTGTCCAGTGCAAAGGTCCTGCCTTTGGGAGAAGACCCGCAGGACGTTTCCAGAGCAGGCAGCTTGGTTCGACTTGCAGATCCTGCTGGTTTAACTGCAGAGTCCTCCAGGCCTCCCTGTGCCTGCCAAGCTGCCTTGGCTGGGAGAGGTGGGAAGCTGGGCACATCTGATGTCCCCACTCTTCCAAAAGTCCTGCCAAGACATGTCCCGCTGGGTCCTAAAGGACTCTTTCTTACAGGGCCGGTGGAGGGATGCAGATTTTGCACCGCACAGGAGACATCGCTGGCCGTGTCCTCCACCATCTGCAATCAAAGCCCACCACAAAGGTCAGGTTACTGCCATCCTTCTCCCTCCCCCCATCCTTCCCAACTGGAAACTTCCTGCAGCCTCTGACACCCTTGACGAAGGCAGCGCTCTGCCACGCTGACGGCTGCTTCCCTGCTCCCAAAGGCTGCCTGGGGAGAGGGCTCGTCCCCATGGCAAGAGATGGGCAAAGGCAGCTCCTCGCAGACCCGAGGCAGGTGCATGCAGGCTGCCATGCAGAGCAGCACTCGGCCTGCTGGAGGCAGAGAGCTCCTGGTGTCTCCCAGCACGTCCCGCCTGCTTCTCGGCCCCATGGGGAGTCAGGCAGAGGCTTGGCCAGCCCCCCCGCCCAGCTCTGTACCTGTGCGACGCCGTGTTTGGAGCAGCGTGAGCCCTGAGGGCCGGGCAGTGGCGGCAGCCGGTCCCTTCGGTGGGATGAAGCTGGGGTCCATCTGTGCTGCACTGCTGCGGGCAGCTCCTGCTGGCCCACCTGTGGGGAGAAGGATGCCCATGATGGGGGTGCTTGTGTTGGTACGAGCAGCTCTTTAGCACAGGAAACCCCAGCCTCATGTTGAAGGAAACCTCCTGGCTGAGCACGGCCCGGCTGTGCTTGCCCTGAACCTGCTCTCTGCCCTCAGCACAGAGCTCGTGGGGTTTATGTGGGCCTTGGAGCATCCAGGTCATAGAATCATAGAATCATTATGGTTGAGAAAGATCTTCAAAACCATCAAGTCCAACTGTAAACCCTTCAGCACCATGCCTGCTAAACATGCCCCTAAGTGCCTCATCTACACGTTTCTTGAACACTGCCAGGGACGGTGATTCCACCACTTCCCTGCGCAGCCTCTTCCAATGTTTTACAATTCTTTCCATGTGGAAAGTTTTCCTAATATCGAACCAGTTCCTCTCCTGGTGCAACCTGAAGCTATTTCTTCTTTTCCTATGAGTATTTTAGAGATCAGCCTCGCCTCACTACAACCTCCTTTCAGACAGTTGTAGAGAGCAATAAGGTCACCCCTGAGCCTCCTCCACACTAAATAACCCCAGCTCCCCCAGCCACTCCTCACAAGGTCTGTGCTCCAGACCCTTCACTAGCTTCGTTGCCCTTCTTTGGAAATACTCCAGCATCTCAACGTTTTTCCCATGTCCAAATCTGAATACAGTATTCGAGGTGCGTCCGCACCAGCACCATGGACTTGGAGTGGTCACTTAGATTCATACAACACATGCCCTCTATTTCTTTACATCCATGGCCATGCATAAGCAACAACATATCTATAGCTGCACGATTTTGCAAAGTAGCATGTCGAAGTGAACCTATATCCATTAACAGTGATGACAAAGCCAGCGACGTAGCATTAGTGGATTTTGCTAACCAGCAACCTAATTTATGTAGCGTAGCTAGAGCTCGCGCAGCAGCGACTCCTGGAGCAAGGATGGATGCTATTATAGTCTTTTTCGCTGTCCAGAAGTCTACCTTTGAATTACAGTCCTTCCTGTAGTCGTTAGTGAATCTTCAACACGATGCTGCTCCTTCATTTTGCGTAGTATCATAGTTACATTGGGTTGTAAGATGGTAAGCCGACCCACGGTGCATAGTCCACCTTTTATACCAGCTGGGACACCCGCCCATGCTCGATCCCCACATAATAAGAAGTGTCCTGGGGGAAAACTCACTGATGTGTACCCAGACATGGTCCACTTCTTCTGAGTGTGATTGCACCAGCTAGAGCTATTTGCCCATACACTATGGGTTGCATTTCCCCACCATCCTGTTATTTGATTTCAGTTAATATAGTTAAAATATGTACAATTATCTGCAGGGAGTGATCCCAACAGTTCCAGCTCCTGCAATGGTATACCTTGGGGCCCGTTCAGTATCCACGTGTGCCATTCTCAATGACTACTACTCCCTAGAGCTGCACTTGCTTAGAAGATCAGACCTGTGGAAATATAGACATGGCAGAGCTTAATTCAGTGCACTCACCTGATTTCATGCAATGACATGAAGAAGCTTGAGCTATCCAGCACAAGCACCATGTTTCTAGTATATTCAAGGGGAAAGCGACAGGAAGATCAGGACCTTTGGAAGTGGTTACTGGGAAAACACACTAGGACATACCTCCCTCCCCAAAGTTGATTACCACCACTGCCTTCAGGCAAAATCCCCCTTGAAAAGGCTCCCCTCATTTGGGTAGCCATGCTACTACTAATACAGCCCCATAGGTATCTGGCCTTATTCACTCGAGCATGTACCACTGTGTCATATGGCATTCCTCATAAGAACAAGGCCCTTCTCCTCAGGCCTGTCCTCAGTTCCTCATGTTCCAGTCTGTCCTGATAGACAAGGTTATATTCTTCCCAACATTGTGGTGCTGCCAGTAGCTTTACTTGGTAATGGGAAGCGGAATGAAAAAGATGAAAAAAAATCAATTTGGAGAATTTCAGATTGGACATTAAGATGAAAAAATGACACTTGAAGGGTAGTGCTGTGGTGCAGCAGGCCACCCAGGAGGCGTTAAGGATCATTTCTTGGCTTCGTGTTACAATGAACAGTCAGGGAGGATGGAGAGACACCAGTGAAGGGAAGGAGATCCTGTGTGAGGGCAAAGTGGGGAAGCAGGTTCAGTGTCTACAGGATGTATGGACACAGCTGCAGGTATGAACCCGCATAGGACAAGCTCTGGTGGTGACAGACAAAGGCACTGCCAAGGCTCAAAGGTACCAGAGAAGATCTTCATCCTCTTGGGTATGGCTGTTGTCTCTGTCACCAAGGCCTGCCAGGAGGGCCTCATTGTCTCCCTTTCAGACACCCTGAGAGGTGTTGTATCTTTGTCCTGCACTGAGCATTGAACACCCCACCAAACATACTGTCCCTAGGAAGACCTGGAAAACATGTGGGAGAAAAGATCTCCCTTCCCAGAAGCTCAGTGGCTGAGCTTGGACATTTTGCCTGATAAAATACCTCAAGGGTTAATGTGGCACCAGAGCAACCTGCACATTTCCTCTGCCTACCTGTTACCAGTGATCAAAATTTTCTGCTGTAATCAGCCCCTGGCGATGCTTTACTGCTAACAACTATCAGTGGGATCCACTAAAACTCAACAAAATGTTGGAAGTTAATCTTGACTACGAATTCTCCTCTCAGAAACTGAGGTTCAGGGGTTCAGCACCAAATTCACCACAGGGCTCATTAAAATACAAAAAGCTCTCTCACAAACCATGTCTGCCCCTGCAATTTTTGTCAAGTCTTGCATGGCTAATTGGAGAATTCTGGGGAGTGCAGCTGAAAGGTGCAGACATCAACAATATACAAGTATTTCTGATTTCAAAGGCTTTTATTCTTACTATTAATATTCAGCTTTCAGAGTAATTGACAGCAATATGCTGGAATTGGTATCAATTCAGAATGACTCCTAATGAAGCCTGGACATGCAGGAAAACCAGTGTCCCAGACCTCAAGCACTCTAGGGACACTCTTCCTCCCCAGCCCTACCATTCCTCTCATCAGCCACCTGGGACTTCCATCCTTCTTGTTAGAAGCTTCACCTTTCCTCTGAAGCCAGCAGCTGAAGGTAACAGCTCATCTGCCCCAACTCCCACCTGCTTTCCTTAGAGAACTAGCTGCAAATAAACACAGGATTTTTCTTAATTGCAAAGAAACAGAAAGAAAGCATGAAGTAATTTCATCAATACTAATTATGCTCTTTGAGTGTATGCTAAGTCCATCATGTCAACAATGAGGTCTCCTTACCACAAGGGACAGTCTTCCTGAAAGACAGAGCAACCTTTAAACCCTGGAAGTGCAAACCAGCAGCTGGGTCTCTGAGTGAACAAAGATTAACAGGGGGAGTCACAATACTGCAGTTTTACAATGGTCAGCTCGTGTCCTGTAAAGATGGTGTTAGAAATTGTCAATTTAAGCAGGACATGTGGGAATGGGAGAGCCACACCGCTCCTGGGGGTCCTGGGTCGTGGTGTGGGCCATGCTGCTTTTGGAGATCCCAGTCCTGCCTACGCTTCCCTACAAAAGGAGGGAAAAACCTCTGATGCAAGACCTTAGAGAAGAGGGATTTTTCCTGGCTGCTCAGAACGAGCCAAGCAGGACTCCGGGATGTCAAAGGAAAGCCAGCCCAATAACACCAAAAGCATTGGACCTTCCTGAACCCTTGGGCTGGGAGCAGGACAGAGCAGGGGAAACAGCCACGTCCCCTCCATCAGGCCTTGAGCTCCGCAGCTTCTGATAGGTTCGAGGGAGCTCCCTAAACCAATACTTCCCATGACTCTAGTGCATACAGCAGACTGAGCAGACATGGAGGAGACAGGCGAGAGAAAGGAGAGAGAGCCCAGGGTGCAGAGTGGGCCTCCTTCTGCCATAGACAGGTTACCAGAGACTGAATGTACAACCCAGAGGAAGGAGTGAAGCCGTGCTTTGCTTTTCAGTGTCTGGAAAGCCACATCTCTGACAAGCTTCAAGGGGGAGGGTGTCTCGCCTCTGCAAGATTGGCCCTAGGACTGTGCAAACACTATGGAAAGAGGAAAGTTAGTTTTTGGAAGCTTCAAAAGTAGAGGATCTGGGAGAAAGTCATCTCAGCAACTTCTGAACAAGCTGAAATGCAACTCTCAGAGCTGCAGTGTGTGGCCATGACCAGAGACATCCAGGGTCAAAAGTGCGGGAGATCCAGGGTGCCAGGGCTCTGCAGATGCCAAAGAGTGGTAGCTGCCAGGAACTATACCCAGAGGAGAAACACTACTTGAAAGCGTCATGGAAAAGCCCAAGGACTAAGTAAGGTCCGAGATGAGAAATGGCTTTCCTCATGGACAAGCAAAGTAAAGCTGGCAAAAGACATGGGGTCTGGAAAAATTTCCCCACATTTGCTACCTGGACTGGCCCATGCTTTTGGAGCCTGGCAGGAAGCCTGTATAAAGCC
Source organism: Tinamus guttatus (assembly GCF_059628265.1). Lineage (NCBI taxonomy): Eukaryota > Metazoa > Chordata > Aves > Tinamiformes > Tinamidae > Tinamus > Tinamus guttatus. Next base: position 3,274,374 of record NW_028289080.1, on the reverse strand, counting down.
TTCTGGAAGGGAGGAAGACATGTGTTAAGGGCATGTTTGCTATTTTCTGCCATATCATCTCTATTCCACCAAGAAACCTTTCTGAAGGCTTTTAAAAGCAAAGACCCTGTTGAGACTGTCTCAGAAGAGCAGATTCCTTGAGGCTCTTTTTGACGGGCCAGACCGGGTTATTCCAAGGTAGTGGGTTTTTAAACTTCTGCCCCTACTAAGTTTTTAATTGTCTGTGAAATGTCTTCTTGCCCCACCGGAATCTTGTACTATTTCATGGCCACCAATTTAGTTGCAGCAGGAACCTGCACAGGGGGCATTTTGACTTCTCCGAAGCTCCACATGGGGTCGTTGGTCCTTCCGTGCTCCTCACACTGGAGCTTGGACGTCGCTTCATTCTTGTTCCCTACGCTGAGCTATTTCCCCAGCCTCTTTCCAAGTATATGAGTCAGAGTACGACTCCCAATGCTCCTTCTCCCCCGGAACATCTGATCCACTCGGGGGGACCCTCCGCGAGGGGATGTGAAGCCTCGTCGAGGCTCCGGTGCGGGCCGTGGTCTCAGCTGTTCCTGGGTTTCCTGTTTTAGAATTCTGCACTTTCTTGTTGGGATTATTTGGCCCTCTCTGCTTATATATCTTCCATAAATCAAGGATTGAGATACCATCAATCCTATCACAAGACACCCCATCTCTTAATGAAGCGGTAAACATTTCTTTTCAAGAAATCCTGTTTTCGTCACCTCAGGGATTATTTCGATTCTCGCCCCCGCCTCCTCGGGGGCCCCATTCCCCAAGGTTACCCAGCTGCTTTATTTTTTCAATTACCTCAACTAAAGGATTCCCTGTCTGATTAATCAGAAAGGTCATAATCACATTTTTAATATGCTGGCAGGGCAGTTCTAATCAGTCTGTTTCTCATGGTCACATGCAGGGGATTGTGCATCAAAGTATCAGCGTTCCCCACAAAAATGGCCAGCTTCATTCTGTCCTCTTTCGTTCACTGCGTACAATCTCACAAAGTATGCTATTGACGCTCAGATCCGGGCCAATCATCTTCTGCAGGGTATTTAGTATTGCATCTCTGAGCAGCCAGGATCAACAAGTTTGGGTCTTGAATGTTATTTCTAAATGCATCCTGCACAAATGATTCTGAGCTCAAAATAAAAAAGCATCTGAGAATCTTCTGCATCTAGGGTTATTCCTGCAGCTCCCTGCTCATGCAAACGCACCATCCACGAGAGCAGGGACTCCCCTGACCTGCACTTAAATCTTCCAATTGTATCAGCCACTTGGTGCTGAGTAAAATCTTCAAGCACATTTTTTGGGAAACCAGCCCCATCAGAATCTGTGGAATCCCAAATATCACCATCCCACTTCTCTGCATCTCATCTAGCTGTGCACTCCACTAGTGCACTCCACTATAACAATTGCCAAATCCCATTCTCATTGCCAATTATGTTCCAGATGGGACTGGGATTCGTCAATACTCATGCCGAAGAGGGTGGCTACATCAAGCATTTATTCAGGTAAAAACACATAAACAGAGGAGCAAAGTATGGACACTTACTCACGAGGTAATACTTGCCAGCAGGATACTGAGAGTGAACATCCTCTTCAGTTAGTGGATTGGAGGGTTGCTGACAGGCTCCCAACTTGGTGGGCGTCCCCGTGGAGACAACGTAGGCCTCGGTGTTAGGAGTCTCCCTGTTCCCCTCCCCGTGCTGTCTTTTTACGCACGGTGCCTCCTGCCCCGTAGGGCCAGCACGTACCAGGAGGCAGACCGGGGGGCGGACAAACTCCACCTTCAGTCACATAACCTTCCCTCCTGGGTGCGCACATGCCGGTGGGGGGTCCCAGCCCTCAGTCTGAGGGTCCTGCCTTCCTCATCTTCCTCCTCCTCCTGGTGTGGTTGACCTTCACCTGGTTTAGAGGACGTCTGTGGTTAAGTTGGCTGCAAGCCCGGTCGAGCAGCCACCTTCAACTGCTGTTGGAGGGAGTCGGCTGTGAATGTGGGCGAGCAGCAGTCTCCGTGTTCCTCATGGTTCCACCCAGGTGGGCAAACATCTTCTTTCTCGAGGTCTAGATTCTGTTTCGCACAATAGTCTTATGACCTTACAGAGCATAAACAATCACAAAAATTTCCACCTCCTATACATGCCACCTCCTGATCTGTAGAGGTCAATCTATTGTAGCTGTTGCCTGACATTGGCAATCGACTCCGTCTGCCGAGGCGGCCAGGCACGTCCCACCCGTGCCTGGGCCAGAGAGCACAGACACCAATATGAGGATGCTGCAAATGGCGTTTAATATACGCAGGCTGGATCTTATAAAGGTAGCAAAGGCGGAAGCATGCCTATATAGCCAATAAGCGTTGCTCTTTACCTAATATGGCATATGCCTTAGTTCCCTATTCTTCCCGTACATCGCGAGATCTTCCGAGCGCCGTACCCTACAGTAGCAAAGCACCCGAACAGATAACATTTTCACAGCAGTTTCAACCACACCTCGTGTCAGCATCATTACACAAGGGATACAGCACATAATACAGGCAAGTACAGTGAATAGAAATAATAGCCCTAATAGCAGTTTCTGTAGCCATGGCCAACCCCACTTCCACTGTCTGAATTGATTCCAGCCATCATCAGCTCTCAGTTGATGAGTCAGATCCTGCAAGGTCTGGATCTGGGCATGTATAGACTTGGAGTGGTCGCTTAAATTCACACAGCACACGCCTCCTACCTCTTCACACCCGTGGCCATGCATAAGAAGCAACATATCTAACGCAGCACGGTTTTGTACAGTTGCGTGCCGAACAGAGTCTACATCTACTTACAGTGAGGACAGAGCTGTCGTTGCAGCATTGCTGGACGTTGCTAGCCAGCAACCCAGTCTGTGCAGCGTGGTCAATGCTTGTGCAGCAGCGATCCCCAGAGCCAATGACGACGCTATTATAGTTTTCTCTGCTGTCCCAAAGTCAGGGGACGAAGCTGCACGCCGGGGGAGGAATACGAGTCCCTTCATGTCCCCGTTCTCAAAGAGTCCGCCCACTTTCTGGTACATGGTGTTTGTGTCGTATATGGCGCGTGCTCAGGGGCTCCTCTGCACCCAACTTGATTGCCAGCGCCATTCCACAGGCTCTGCCGAGCACTGTTTGGGTCTCGTGCTGATCTCACCATCTTCCCAGAGACAGGACGCTGAGGTAAACGGTGCAACAACAGTGTCGAGACAAACACAACCGTCTCTTACACCAGGTCAAGGCATTACTAACTGAAAAGGCCTCTACATGGATGACAAGATTGAAAATTAACATGCGGGGGAGGGTTTAACCCAGTTTCTTGCCTGTCTGGTCCTGAGGAAAAAGCATCGAAGGTAACAGATCTCCAGACTCGGGCGAGGGAAGATTTGAGAGCTACCCTTTGGCCAAATGGGGACAATGCATTCATTGATGGATCTTCAAAAGTAATAGAAGGGAAACGGGCCACAGGATATGCTATCATTAAGGGAAGGGAGCTGCTAGAGGAAGGAAAGCTGCCATCTACCTGGTCAGCCTAAACCACAGAATTGTATTCTCTAATAAGAGCCTGTGAATTACACCAAGGCAACATAATGAATATCTTTACAGGTTCTAAATATGCATATGGGATGGTGCATATGTTTGGAAAACTGTGGGAAGAGAGAGGTTTGTCAACTTGCCAAGGAAAGGCGTTTGTACAAATATGTTATTACCTTCCTACTGGAGGTAGCAAACCATTTACCTGGTTTAAACTTGGGCATTTTTTTTTTAAGTAGTAAAAATAAAATCTTGAGTATATGCAGGCTCAAAATGTAAGCAAAGACCATGGCATGATTGAAGACCTGGTGTGTGGTGCTTTAAAAAGGGAGTGTCACTTGCCTTAATCTATTAATACTAGGGGTTCGGCCTCTGCCTTTTGACTCAAGACAAGCTATAATGCTTGTGACCTCACAGTGGACGACATCACAATGGACGACCTCACAATGGGCCTCTGGTGACCTCACAATATATGACCTCAGAATGGACGACCTCAGAATGGGCCTCTGGTGACCTCACTGTGGACGACCTCACAATGGACGACCTCACAATGGATGACCTCACAACGGGTCTCTTGGGACCTCATTATGGGCCTCTTGTGACCTCACAATGGATGCCCTCACAATGTACGACCTCACAATGGGCCTCTCGTGACCTCACAATGGACAACATTGCAGTGGACAACCTCACAATGGAAAACCTCACAATGGGCCTCTCGTGACCTCACAATGGACGACCTCACAAGGGGCCTCCTGTGACCTCACAATGGGGGAGCTCACAATGGGGGAGCTCACAATGGGCCTCTCGTCACCTCAGAATATAGGCTGAAACCAAAAGGCTAAAAAGAAGATGAAAGAGAACAACAAGACTACAAATAAGAACAATATCCTGAACGGTAACAAAAACATCAACAAGAACATAAGCAACAAAAAACACTACTCTAAAAATCGAGAATGAAACATTTCCATACCAGGTTCAGAACGGCGTCTCTGGGCCCAGCGCTTGCTGGCAGCAGCCAGGGTGAAGGGGCCCGTGGCCTGCAAGGGCCAAGGAGCCGTTGGCATTCGCAGCCCTGAGAGCAGGGCTCTCTGTGCCAAGAGTCTCTCTGTGGCGAGCGGTGGGGCCCAGAGCAGGCAGTGCCGGGCCTGCCCGCAGCAGCCTCCTTCCCCCCGGCAGCCCCTTTGGCAGCCAGGCAGGTGGGGAGCCCAGTGCCAAGCGGAGCAGAGAACAGGGCAAAGGCCGCCGTGAGGAAGGCTGCTGCTGTGCTGGGCTCCTCCTGGCACGGATGAGCCCGGTGGCAGAGAGCAACGCACGGCCTCAGCCTTGCTGACTGCCAGGGAGGGCTCCTCAGGCAGCGCCCTGGCACGGCTGCCGCCTGCCTGCCCACAGGCCGGGCTCCGCTCGGGGCTCTGCTTTGAGCCCTGCATCCTGTTAGGCTCCACATTGTTGCTCTACCCTTTAGGACTTCTTGACCCAGGCCTCCCATTGATCAGCTCCACGTGTCTTATCTCTAGACACTTGACGCCTTGACATCCCGTCTCTGCAAGGACTGGGATATCTCCATACAATTTACGACTCCTTGGCCTCCGCATCCTGTCTCTGGGAAGACTGGGATCTCTTATCTCCATACGATTTATGACTTTTTCGCCTTGGGATCCTGCTTCTGGGAGGACTGTGGCATCAGCTCCAGGTGTTCTGTCTCCATCAGCACCAGGCCCAAATGATGCTCTGCAGCGTCTGTGGAGCGGCCCTGGCACTGGAGCTGGAGCTGGAGGAAGAGGAGCACCAGAGCATGCAGAAAGGGGCAGACTCTGCAAGAACGGAGACATAAAAGCAGCACGGATTTCCCCTCCTCCGCCGCTGTGTGGTATTTCCTTCCCAGGAGTGTGGTTCATCCCCTGCACCCACACGCACGCTTTCTTGCCCTCAACATCCCTTGCACCGAGGGCTGTAGGACAGCGCCTGCACCCAGGCACCTGTGCCCGCAGACCAGTCAGTCTCACCTCTGTCCCCAGAAAAGTGATGGAACGGCTCATACTGGCCATTGTCTCCAGGCACATAGAGGACAAGAAGGTGCTCAGGAGTAGTCAGCATGGATTCACCAAGGGGAAATCTTGCTTGACTAATCTGATAGCCTTCTATGATGAAATGTCCGGGTGGATAGATGAGGGGAGAGCGGTGGATGTCGTCTATCTCAACTTCACCAAGGCTTTTGACACCGTCCCTCACAACATCCTCCTGGGAAAGCTCCGGAAGTGTGTGATAGATGAGAGCACAGTGAGGTGGATTTGGAACTGGCTGGACGGCAGAGCTCAGAGGTTGGTGCTCAGCGGTGCAGAGTCTGGCTGGAGGCCTGTAGCTAGCGGGGTCCCCCAGGGGTCAGTCCTTGGTCCAGTCCTGTTCAATTTATTCATCAATGACCTGGATGAAGGCACAGAGTGCTCCCTCAGCAAGTTTACTGATAATACCAAACTGGGAGGAGTAGCCGATACCCCAGAGGGCTGCGCTGCCATCCAGAGGGACCTGGACAGACTGGACAACTGAGCAGTGAAAAACCTCAAGCAATTCAACAAGGCCAAGTGCAAGGTTCTACACCTGGGAAGGAATAACCCCAGACACAAGTACAGGCTGGGGACTGACCTTCTGGAGAGCAGCTCTGTGGAGAAAGACCTGGGTGTCATGGTGGTTGACAAGTTGACCATGAGGCAGCAGCGTGCACTTGTGGCCAAGAAGGCCAATGGGATCCTGAGAGGCATTAAGAAGAGCGTCTCCAGCAGGTCGAGGGAGGTGATCCTGCCCCTCCACTCAGCCCTGGTGAGGACACATCTGGAGTACTGTGTCCAGTTCTGGGCTCCACAGTTTAAGAGGAATGTGGAGCTGCTGGACAGAGTCCAGCGCAGGGCCACAAGGATGATTAGGGGCCTGGAACATCTGCCCTATGAGGAGAGGCTGAGGGAGCTGGGCCTGTTCAGCCTGGAGAAGAGAAGGCTGAGAGGGGATCTAATCGGTGTATATAAGTACCTCAAGGGAGGGAGTGAAGAGGATGGTGCTGGTCTCTTTTCAGTGGTGGCCACCGACAGAACTGGAGATAATGGCCACAAAAAGTTAAGCACCAAAAGTTCCACAGGACCTTAAGGAAAAATTTTTTAACAGTGAGGGTGACAGAGCACTGGAACAGGCTGCCCAAAGAGGTTGTGGACCTCCTTCTCTGGAGATCTTCAAAACCTGCTTGGATGCAGTCCTGTGCCACGTGCTCTAGGTGACCCTGCGTGTGCAGGGGGGTTGGACTAGATGACCTCTAGAGGTCCCTTCCAATCTTAAGCATTCTATGATTCTATGATTCTATGAAGAAGACATGAAAAAAGAATAAAAAAGCAAATGTTAAGGAAAATGGGCTGGGGCATAGCAAGGGCCACATTTGCAGGGAAATCCTTGAGGGACCTTTCGCAGCCCCTCACCTGCCCCTAGGGTCTGAAATCCGTATCTTCAGTGGGGATGGTTTTGGTGCATGAGTTCCCTTGGAAACACCACACAACACTGAAGGAATGATACAGGAATATACATTTAAACAACAACAAAAAAGAATAACAATAACAAGAATAACAATAACAAAAAGAATATCAATAACAGTAAAACAAGAATATCAACAACAGTATCAACAACCACAAAATACTACTGTAACATTGAATAGAGAAAAATCCATCAACTCTTGTAGGGCTGGAGTCCTTGGTCCCAGCGCTTCCTGGCAGCAGCCAGAGTGAAGGGGAGCTTGGCCTGCAAGGGAAAAGGAGGCGTGAGCAGGGCCGAGGAGCGGCTCGGGGGCTCCCGTGGAGCAGAGGCTCTTTGTCGGCTGCGCGGGCTCTTTGGCAGCAGCGCTGCCGTCATTGGTGCCCTGGCAAAGGCTTGGCGTGGCCAGCGCAGCCCAGAGGCCGGCAGAGGGGCTGAGGCAGCAGGTGCCCAGGCCTTGGGGGCTCCTGTGCCCTGTGCAGCTCTGCCCCGGCGCCGCGGCCCGCCAGAGCCCGCACACCTGGGCCAGGCCCCCGCGCGGCTGCTCCCCAAAGGCAGCGCGGATCAGCGCCAAGGGGCCAGGCACAGCCCCAGCTCTGCCCGTGCAGCCGGCAGCAGGGACCATACGTGGGGGTTGCAGCCGGAGCTCTCCCAATCCATGGGCTCCTCCGTGCTGCAGCCAAACAGGCCATTGGTGCCCCCAGCCTGGAAGAGAGCAGGAGACCTTGGTGGGGATGGTGCGTGGGGAAGAGGAAAGACGAGCGCATCCAGTGGCTCCCGAGGTCACACCTGGCTACTGCCATAGCTGAGCCGCTCCATAGGCTCAGGCTGGCTTCCTGCATATCCCCTATCCATATGTGGAGACTGCAAGAAAGAAGGAGCTGTATACAGGGCAGATCCCAGAACTGGGAGACTCTGGTCCCAGGAGGAAGCAGGAAAGTGGGAAGGGGCCAGGTCCAGTCCCAGCTCTACCCATGCACCTGGCAGCAGTGGCAATACCTGCAGGCTGCAGAAAGAGCTCTCCCACTCCATAGGCTCCTCCTCACTGATGCAGCCGACCTGGCTATGGATGCCGGTAGCCTGGAAGAGAGCAAAAGAGCTTGGAGGGACAGTCATGGTGGCAGCGCTGGCTCTGTGCACGAGGCCTCGTGTCCCCTGCGTGCACGGGGCAGGCGGTGCACAGAGCCAGGGCGCCAGGCTCAGGCAGCAGCCCCTGAGGCCTTGGCCGCTCCTGGCCCTGGCGCAGCTCTGCCCCAGCACCCAGGCCTGCCAGAGCTCCCTGGCACCTCTGCCACCAGCCCTGCGGCTGCTCTTGCAGAGCCAAGCGCCAGCCGTCCCCGCGCAGCCTCTGCCTGTGCGCACAGTACCTGTATGCTGCAAATGGAGCTCTCCCACTCCATCTCTTCTACTGAATTCTCCATTTTTAATGTCTGCAGCAACTGCAAGAGAAAAGGAGTCGTCATTTGCAGCCCTGAGAGCAGGAGTGTCTGTCCCAGGAGCCTCTTGGCGTCTCCATGCGCGGGAGCGGTGGGGCATGGAGCAGGCAGTGTTGGACCTGCCTGCAGCAGCCTCCTTGCCCCTGGCAGCCCCTTTGGCAGGCGGGGAGTCCAGTGCCAAGTGGAGGAGAGAAAAGGGCAACGTGAGAGGTGTGAGCACCAAGTGTCGCGCGGTAGCTTTGGGGCCTCCCCTGGGAGACATCGCGCAGGCTGCCCTGGAGCCCCGCAGCTCCCCTGCATCTCATGGGTACCACGAGTGGCCCCTGGTGCTGCGCGGCCCTGCTGCTCACCTGGCCTTGCTGCTGCGTGGCCAGCACTGGGGCCACTGTGAGGCGCAGCCCTGGGAAGCATCCGTGTTCCCGTGGCGATAACTGCCCCTCTGGGATGTTCCACTGCTCCGTGGGGGGAGGAGGGCAGCAGCAGGGGCCAGGGGGGCCGCCGTGAGGAAGGGTCTGCGTGTGCTGGACTCCATCTGGCACTGCTGAGCCTGGCGGCAGAGAGTAGTGCGTGGCCTTGGGCTTGCTGGGTGCCAAGGAGGTCTCCTCACGCAGCCCCATGGTGCTGCTGGCGGCTGCCTGCCCAGAGGCCGGGCTCCCCTTGGGGCTCTGCTTCCACCCCCGCAAGCAGCCTTGAACACCTGGATCTTTCTTCCCTGCTCCCCTTCTGCCCTTACAGCCCGATGGACTCAAGAAAGTTTTGTTTTCCATGGTGGAGACGTGTTCCTTGGTAGCGCAATGAGTGCCAAGGGCACTTGTGCCCTGGGGCCAGGCATGCATGTCCTCAGCAGAGCCCTTGTGAGTTGCTGGAGGCCTGGGCATCCCTGGTGCGCTGCTGGGCTCCTTCTCTTGTCCTGCTATGCACCTTGCAGGAGCCATGTGCTGTGACTGAGAGCAGCCTTGGTGCAGCTCCTGCACTGCTGCCACTGCCACGGCCTCCTAGGGCTGCAGAGGGCAGAGAAGGCACAAATGTGCCCTCAGCAGCAGCAGGGACCTGCAGCTGCTGCAGCTCTGCCCAGCACTGGGCTACAATGCTCACTTGCAAATGAAGGTGCATTCCCAGTCCTTGGGTAAGGACAGGAAAGCCAAGGGCAGATGGAGCAGCAGATGGCCTCGGTCCCATCAAGTGTTTCCCTCACGCAGAGGAAAACCCTCCAAAAGCAAGCAGTGCAATCCCTGCCGCCAAAGTGCTGGAGCCCAGAGGAGCCTCTTGCTGCTGGCCAAGCTTGCTTGCTGGCATGCCGCAGTGCCCCTGCGAGGCAGAGCGCAGCTGCTGGGAAGGGGCTGGCGCCAGAGGTGCGTGGAGGGCTCTGGGTGGCTCCCAAGCAGGGCTGGTGGCACGGGGAATTGGCAGCAGGCATTTGTCTGCTGCCCTGGGAATGCTGGAGGGGAAGTGTGAAGCAGAGCAGTGTTCCCTGCAGGGAGGCACGAGCAGAGGGCTGGGCAGCGAGCTCAGCCCCGTGGCTGTGAGGGCCAGTGCTGGGAGCCCCCTTGCCTGCGCGCGTGACGCCTGCAGAGCCCAGGCGTGCGCAGTGCCCCCGGCGGCAGGAAAGGCGCTGGGAAGCCCTTACCCCACGCAAGCTGCTTGCAGAGAAGCTGCAGCTCGTCTGCCTCAAAACTCGGGTGCAAGGGCCCTTTTGAGTAACGTCTTTATTCTGGCTGCCCCCAAGATACCGCCCTCTCTGAGCACTTGTCTTGCTCTGGCTTGTCCGTCCCCAGCCTTGCATGCAGGGGTCTCTTCATGGTCTGTCTCTGAGAAGGGAATTTCAGAATGGACAGAGCAGCTGCCTGGAATCCTGCTGAGCTGTGGAGGGGATGATGTCTCATGTACTTCCTGCTCTTGCTTGAAGTTGGGTTTCCAGCTCTGGAGAACAAGGAACTGATGTGTGTGGTAAGGGGGGAACAAGGGGTTTCTACCTGCCTTCCCATGTGCTCTGCACATCTTACGTGTAGCTTTGTCAGAGGAATGGGAGCAGATGAGCTGAATGTTCCTCTGCAGCTTCTCCAACTTCTACTTCACCCTCTGAAATCCTGGCCATTCCCAGAAGGATGATAGATGGGAGCCGTGTTCTTTTGTGACGCCCCCTGGATTCTCCCAGAGGAGTTGTCCTTCCTTCTTGCCTTCCATGGTCCTGCCTCACATTGCTCCCATGTCTGGGGCTGGGCTCTCTTGCCACCCACCTTGCACAGTTCTCTGCTGAAGCTGCTGCAGTCAGAGGCCACTCACGCTACTCTCCTGGCTGCTGCACCCTCTCCACAGTGCTTTCTGCTGAGCTGTTTTGTAAGGCTCTTGTCTTGGCATGACGTTTTTGATCCAAGGCCTCCTTCATGGTCTCCTGGGCATTGCTGACAAAGGTCTCAGCACACTCTTTTACCTCAGAGCGGAGGTACTGAATCATGTGTGCTCAGTCTGCATGAGCTGTGTGTGAGCAGCTTGCTGCTCAGCAGATGGGAGGTCTGTGGGCTTGTTGAGGCTGTTGGTGGTTGCGAGGTGAGTGTGTGCGGAGGCTGGTCTTGTGTGGAGAGCCCGAGAGCTCCAGTTGCTTTGGGGGTGCGCAGGTGCAGCTGGCAGTTGCTGCAAAGGCATGGGCCCCCCTGGGAAGGAATGGCCAGAGGAATGCCTCAGCACGGGCTCTTTCCCTTGTGGCAGACGGTGCGAGGATCCAGGTGCAAATGCTTGCTGAGCAGGAGGTGTGTGAGCACAGAGGTGTGCTCAGCAAGCTGCGCCAAGAGGCCGACAGGAGCCTGCTGGCACTGTGCGTCAGGACTGCTCGGTGCCGGGTGCGAGCGCGGTGCCCGTTGTGGTCCGTGCAGGGCTGCCGTGGCCTTGCTTGGGAAGCTGCAGCCCTGCTGGCTTGCTGCGCATCGCAAAGGGGCCAAAGGAGGCCCTTGCTCCTTGCAGCTGTGGAAGATGAGGAAGATGACTCTTTTCTTGTGCTTGGGGTGTCCCAAGAGAGGGCAGTTTGGGCCAAAGCTGCTCTCCTGCTTTCCCCTGCCTTAGTGCTGCTGCAGGTCAGGTGCTGCTGGTGCTTTGCTTCCAAGGCCCAGTGTATCCCTGTGTTCCAGGCTGCTGGAAGGAGTGGACATCGTGCCCCGCTCAGGACATTTGTGATTCCTTCAGGAACTGAGGATGCCCTCCTGGTCTGTCTCCCAGAGCAAGAGCCATGCAGAGATGCAGCAGAAGCAGGACATCTCCTTTGGGGGAAGCTGAAGAGAGGGCTAAAGCAGTGAAGGAGGACTGGGGCGAGTGTGTGCGTGAGGGCTGGTCCCTGCACGTGGTCATTGGCCGCAATGAGCCAGGCTGTTGGGCGCACTCAGCTGCTCCCTGTGTGCCGGGCGACTCCCGCTGGGCCTGGCACTGCTGCCTTCCAGCTCATCTGCCAACAACCTCCTCGTCGTCCTCCTCGCTTGTCCCGCTTTGTCCAGCACCATCCACTCACTCCCAACTGCGGAAAGGAGCAAGAAATCCCATAGCCTGGCATTGCAATGGATACACATTGCTACAAAAGAACCATTGTTCCTTTGCAGGCCTTGCCTTGGAGGCTCCTGTCCTTTCCAGAGAGCAATGCCTGCTCTCCTGAAGATGAGCTTGTCCTCTCTTGGCACTGCTTGAGTGCAGGCATTTAGAAGGGGAGCGCCTGAGTGTTGAGCAGAGCTGCGGTCCCTGCTGCCTGTGGGGAATGCTCTTTGGCTCAGTGATGTCCCACACTCTTTTTCTCTGCCACAATTTGCTCCCACAGATACACTTTGGAGGAAATAAAGGAAAAATAAAGAAGGAGAAAAAAAGAATAAGAATAAATAAAAGGAAAGGAAAGGAAAAGGAAGGGGAAAAAAAAGAAACTAAACAGTGAAAGGAAAAATAAGAAAATTAAGGGGAAAATACAAAAAAGGAAAAAGGAAAAGAAAAAGAGAAACAGATAACAATGAAGCACAAACAGAAATAGATACAGGAAAAGAAAAGGAGAAAAGGAAACAAACAAAAAAGAAAGAAATGAAACAGAAACAGGAAAAAAAAGAAGCAGAAAGAATAAACAAAGAAGATAAAGAAGATAAAGAACAGAAGGGAATAAAAAAGGAGAAGGAAAATGAAAGGATAAAAAAGAGAAAAAAAAAGAAGTGAAAGAAGAAGATAGGAAAGGGACTGCGGCACTCCAAGGGCCACATGTGAAGAGACGTCCTAGATGGGCTTTTTGCTGGCCCTCTCTTGTCCCTAGGGTCTGAAATCTTGGGGCTACACACACAAAAACCTGCAGTGGGGATGATTTTTGTGCCTGAGCTCGCTTGGAAACAAGATGCAACGCTTAAGCAATGATACAGGAATATATATTTAAACAATAACAATAACAAGAATAACAATAACAAAAAGAATATCAATAACAGTAAAACAAGAATATCAACAACAGTATCAACAACCACAAAATACTACTGTAACATTGAATAGAGAAAAATCCATCAACTCTTTTAGGGCCGGAGTCCTTGGGCCCAGCGCTTCCTGGCAGCAGCCATGGTGAAGGGGAGCTTGGCCTGCAAGGGAAAAGGAGGCATCAGCAGGGCCGAGGAGCGGCTCGGGGGCTCCCGTGGAGCAGAGGCTCTTTGTCGGCTGCGCGGGCTCTTTGGCAGCAGCGCTGCCGTCATTGGTGCCCTGGCAGAGGCTTGGCGGGTCCAGACAGACTGCCAGGTCACCTTTATCACCACAGAGGTGACGCATCCACACTCAGCTAGAATTTGTTGCCATGTACCCTCCTGACCCCAACTCTCCAGCTTGTGAGATTTCTCTTCTGGCCCTTTGAACTAACTAACTCAGTGGGGTTATTCCCCTCCAACCCCAGTGAGAAAGGGTCCACACCAGTTGAGGGATATGTTTTAATTCAAGAGAATAAAGCTTCCTGTGTCCAGGCATCACAGACAGTCACTGTTTGTTCTTCTTGCTCATCTTGCCAGTGCTCAAGACGGAGAAAGAAAGAGGCCGCGTGATGCACAGGGACAAAGGCAGAGAAATACTGCACACTAGCTTTGGACATGTATGCTTGGATGTGCTTCTGATGGCATCTCCCCGCTCACTATCATTTAACACAGGCCCCTGTGTCCAAACAAGACCCCCTTGTAGCACATCAGCCTGGGGCTGAGCCTGCTGGGGGCCAGACTGGGGGGTGGTCCTGGCTCTGGGCATCACCGTCAGGGAGCGGTTGGAAAAGGTGCAGGCAAACCCCAGGAGACCCTTTGTGCTCAGCTGTTCAGGACTTGTAGGTCCCAAAGCTGCAGCCTGTGCTGAGCAGTCAAGAGCTACCACTTGAGTGGAAGGGAAGTCTCAACCAAGGCCAGCGTGATTTTTCATAGTGAAATGAGGCCACAGCAGCACTGGCACCTCTCACTCTGTCAGAGACCTCTCTGCTTCTGTCCTCCCCCAGCTTCTCCTCCCTGGTCCCATTTGCACCCTGCAAAAGAGCGCTTGGCATTTGTTTGGGGCTAGAGAGAGGTGCTTAATGTACAAGTGGAACCCAGATTGATCCCATGTTGTGAGAACCCTCAGAGTGCTCTGTCCAACCCAGTGCCTCTGGGATTGGCAGTATGACCTTCTGTAGGACCTCTGCTACTCAGCCGTCCCAGGCTTTTCCTGGAGCTGGCACATACGTACCCTTTCCATTCAGTCCCCTTTTGCTCAGGCCTCCTCCTTTAGGCCGGACAAGGAGTACGTCATGGACACACCCTTATTTCTTCCCAAGTAGTGTACAGACACTGCCGGAAGAACTGGTACTTTTTTCTGGACCTGTAAGAAAATATCCATCAGGTCTGTGCCCCACTTCCAAGTCCACTCAGCTGCTCTCAGCATGCAGAAGCTACAGATGCATTGCAAAAGCAGACCACAAGCCATGTCTTCGAAAGCAAGCTCATGGCAGAGGCAGTGAGAGCTCAAATGAACACACTGGAGGGGCCTTGTACAGCTACTACCCATCGGCTGATGCTTTTTCATAATTCAGGTTAGCACAAGAAGCGCCTCACATCAGGAGCACCTACCTCTTCTGCATTCCAGGGGCCTTCATTCCATGACCCTGCAGCTGGTGGTCGGCTTGCTAAGGAAGTTCTCATTCCACGTTGTGCTGCAGCCTGTGTGCAGACCCTTGGTATACGTGGGAGCACACTGCAAATACACAAAACAAGGAGTCGCAGGAGCACAGGAGGAGCTTGATCTCCAGCCCTTGCTCACATGCTGGGCACCTGCTTCTGCAGCAGAAGGCAGCTCTGCAGGAGAAGCTCCAGGCTTGCCTGGATGCAGTGACATCAATGGAGAAAACAATCCCCCTTCTCCAAAACACCCAGGGGTACACCACATGCCCAGAGGAAAGCTCCAAGTGCCCACTGTGAGGCTTGCTCTCCATGCAGCATGGAGAGAACAGGGTCACCTACAAGGAAACACTCCAAGACACACCTGTCCTGCAAAGTGCTTTAGCTGCTGCTAAGGCAAAGAAAGAGCTCCTCTGTATTTAATCCTGCCTCACTACAGACTCACTGGCCTCATGGGAAGAGCTCCCTTTGTGGGGAAGGGGCAAGCCCTGGGCACACACACCTCACCTCCTTCAGAGGCCTTGCAAGAACACAGAATTTTCCTCAGCCTCATAGAAGGACCTTAGGCCCCCAGCCTTAGAAACAGTCCCCTACATCCACTTCCCCAAGCTACTCACCTCCCAGGAGGCTTTGTCCCCTCTGCTTTCCCCTCCTTTCCTTCTCCCACTTTCCCTGATGCTACTTGGAGGGATGGATGGGGCTCCCATAAGAGGCAATGCCTGGCAGGCAGCTCTTCTGCAAGTAGGAGACAGGAAAACACTTCAGAGCAGAATCACAGTCACCACTGGGACAGGAGTGACATACAGATCTACTTCATGCTGGAATGGAACTGTGAAACCTCAATTGCAGACCTTTAAAGCCAGGTCGCCTAGGCAGTCTGTGACCTGTCTTCACATTGGCTCCTGCCCAGCTCCTCCTTTTTCTCTTTGCAACATCATCTCTTGACATGGGGCTTTGCTCCTGCTCTATCATGTCCACACCATGAAAAGGGAGGCTTGCAGTGATGTGTTAGTGTCTTGAGAGCCTCTTTGGGGCAATAACTTCTCCACAAGCGGGGAATGCATGCTGGGATCCCTCTACAGGTCTCACTGTCCTGTATTGCCTGTGTGCCTAGAGCACATCTAGTGCCTGATGCCATCTCATACATCCCATTGGAGCCTTGGCTCCAACACATGACACTAAGGAAGAGAGAAGGAGAAGGCACAACCCCCCACCAGGATTCAACTGCTCCATTACCTTTCTCAACAGTCTTTCTCTTCTCCTCTTCCAAAAGAGGCTTTCCTTCACCCACGGTGGCACCTCTCAGCCGTCGATGTGGAAGAACTAGACCTCTCCCAGTGGGAGGTCTCCCAGGTGGAGGTCTCACCGGTGGTTGGTGGGAAGAAGTTTCCAGCCCCAGCCTGCAAACAGCAAAAGGACAGTGTTCTGAAGCAAGGACTCCACATTTCCTTTGCAGCATTTGCTAACTACGGGGACAGAGACACACGTCAGAGCCACTCTGAAGGCCATCCTTTCCGAGAGCAGAATGTGCAGATAGCCCCGATCCTGCAGGACTGTCCTGGGAAGTGCAGTGACCCAGCACAGAGCTCCAGCACATAAACTTCCTCCCCAGGCTGCTCCAGGGCTTCCAGTCCCTATCCTAGAAGAAAGTTTTTTTGAAGCTTTCCCAGCCATATGACCCAGGCTACCTCTGGAGATCAGCTCCCAGCTGCTCTCCATGCTGCTGTCCAGGCAGGACAGACTGGCCTCCTTTCCTTTCCTCCCGCTTGCCACCACCATTTGAAATCCCAGTCTTGCCCTGCGCACCCCTGGCTGTTGCTCCTACACATGCATCACTGCACCTGAAAAGAACGGCCTCCAGCCTCCAGGTCGCTAAGGGAACAAACCCTCCACAAGCTGGGAGCCAGCACAGAGCTCTCCAGAAGCCCCTGGACAGAGCTCTGCAGAGCCTGAACAAAGCTAGAAAAGCCTGGAGTTCACTGGTTTCCAACCACTGGAAAGAGTTACTCCAAAATCACTTCCAGAGTGCCTTCACAAGCCCTGGCAATGCATCACAACCCAAAACATACTAAGAGGATGCTTACATGACCAGCCAGCAAACAAACATCCTCACTTTGGAAGGTTGATGGCAGAGCCAGCTCTTTGAGTGCCTGACAGCACTGAGTCTTTCTTCGCTGACAGCTGAAAAGGAGAGGGACACATGTGAGATGCTGCCAAGAAAATGGTCTTGTTGCTCACAGGCAGCCAAGCCTTCCACCCTTCATACAAGCCACTGACTTTCAGAAGCTCTGAAACAGTCTTTGCTGTTCTGTACAGCAGCCCCTCATTTGACAGAAGAGGAGCTGCAGGGGAACACAGGAGAATGGGTAGTAACACTCCCAGGCTTTCAGCAAGGGCAAGGATCAAGAGCCTCACTGGGCAGGAGACCAGTTCTTGCCTAATAGACAAGCCTCTGCAGGAGAGCACAGGTGAAGGCATCCCCCAAAACATAGGGAATGGACAAAGCACTCCTGCTAGGGAGGGAGGGGAAGGACAGGGACAGCAGGTCTGTTATTCCATGCAGTGAACACCATTCCCCACATTCTCCTCTGACCGCGCCCTTGACACAGCCTGTCAGCACCATTGTGCCACACAGTGAATCCTAGCAAGACTGAACCTCCCTTTTCTGTTCTGATCAGTCAGTTAAATAATCACAGAGCTGAACAGAAAATATCTGTCTCCAGCCCAGGAAGAAGCAGCAGTGACATTTCCACCAGAAACAGGCCCCAAGAGGGACTTTTGAGGTGTGCATGGAAAACACAGTAGCAACAGAAGCATTAAAAAAGCAGAGCACAATGGGTCTATTTGAAAGCAAAGCCCTGGCACAGGAAGTGAGGGTTCAAAGCAACACATTGGAGGTTTCTTGTACAGTTGCTGCCCATATGCTGATGCTTTTGCATAATTCAGGCCGGCACAAGAAGCACCTCATACATCAGGAGCACCTACCTCTTCTACCTCCTGAGGGACTTCATTCCCTGTCCTTGCAGCTGGTGGACCGGTTGCAGCTGATGGTCTCCTCCCATCTTGTGGTACCACCTGCCTGCCAGCCCTTGGTATATGGGGGGGGAACACTGCAAATACACAAAACAAGGAGTCGCAAGAGCACAGGAGGAGCTCGATCTCCAGCCCTTGCTCACATGCTGGGCACCTGCTTCTGCAGCAGAAGGCAGCTCTGCAGGAGAAGCTCCAGGCTTGCCTGGATGCAGTGACATCAATGGAGAAAACAACCCCCCCTCTCCAAAACACCCAGGGGTACCCCACATGCCCAGAGGAAAGCTCCAAGTGCCCACTTTGAGGCTTGCTCTCCATGCAGCGTGTGAGAGATCAGGGTCACCTACAAGGAAACACTCCAAGACACACCATTAGACCCTGTCCTGCAAAGTGCTTTAGCTGCTGCTAAGGCAAAGAAAGAGCTCCTCTGTGTTTAACCCTGCCTCACTACAGACTCACTGGCCTCATGGGAAGAGCTCTCATGCTGGGGTAAGCCCAACACACACCTCTCCACCTTCAGAGGCCTTGGAAGAACACAGAATTTTCCTCAACTTCACAAAAGGGCCTTAGGCCGTCAGCCCTATGGACACTTCTCCATGTCCATTGCCCCAAGTCACTCACCTTCTAGGATGCTTCTTCTCCTCCTCTTTCTCCTCCTTTGCTTCTCCCACATTCACACCATTTTGAGGCACCATTTTGAGGGGTGGTTGGGGCTCCTGTAAGAGGTAGCTCCTGGCTGGAAGCTTTTCTGCAAGCAGGAGGGAAAAAAAAAACACTTCAGAACTGAACCACAGTAAGCATTTGGACAGGAGTGACGTGGAGATCTGCTCCCTGCTGGGATGGAAGTGTGGGGCCTCAATAGGAGATCTTTATATCCAGGCTTCCTAGGTAATTTGTGACCTGTCCTTCACATTGACTCCTATTCAACTCTTTGCTTTTTCTCTCTGCAACGTCATTTCTTGACATGGGGCTTTGCTCCTGCTCTATCATGGCCATGTTATGAAAACGCTGACTTGTGAGGATGTGTTGCTGTCCTAAGAGTGTCTCTTTGAGGCAATAACTTCTCCACAAGAGAGGAACAGATCCTGGGATCCCTCTACAGGTCTCAGAGGCCTGTGTTGCCTCTGGTGACACAGTCAACCCAAAGGCTGTGCTTAGGGAATCTGTAGAAGAAACTCATATGGAAAGGGCAGAGCAGCTTGTTTCGGAAATCCAGTGAAATCTTGGTGCCCATTACCACCCTCCTGACCATTCTGAGCAGCTTACTTGGGTTCCATGGGATAGGTAAGGAGATAGGGCACTCTTCCCATTACCATTCTGCCTGGAGCAGAATGGATGATTCCCAGAAATTATCCTGAACTCTGTCTTTCTTCCTCCTGACCTCCTCAAATGGAAGAGCAGTTTGACTGGTGCATAGAGTCCAGTGGGAAAAGCTTAACTCAGAGGGAGAAACTGCGTGTAGGAGTGCTGGGCCGGCCTGAGCTCTTCCTTCCTCAGTAGTCGCTTGACATTTGCCATCAGGGCAGACAGGCAGCACACGTAGTGCCTCATGACATCTCACACATCCCATTGGAACCTTGGCTTCAACACCCGGCATCAAGGAGGAGAGAAGGAGAAGGCACAACCTCCCACCAGGAATCAATTGCTCCATTACCTTTCTCAACAGGCTTTTCCTTCTCCTCTTCCAAAGCCAGCTTTTCTTCTTCCACGGTGAGAGCTCTCACCCTTCGATGTTTCAGAACTGGTCCTCTCCCAGTGGGAGGTCTCCCAGGTGGAGGTCTCACCAGTGGCTGGCTGGGAAAAGTCTCCAGCTCCAGCCTGCAAACAGCAAAAGGACAGTGTTCTGATGGAAGGACTCCACATTTCCTTTGCAGCATATGCTGACTATGGGAACCAAGACACACGTCAAAGCCCCTCTGAAGGCCATCCTTTCGAGAGCAGAATATGCAGAATAGGCACGATAGTGCAGGACTCTCTGCAGAGCATCACTCACTTTGGAAAGACCATCACAGATCCTGAATGGGTCAGTGAAACAGCTCTTGTGTTCTCCGAGATGACTGTACCCTTCATCTGTGGCATCTGCAAAGAAGAGGAACACATGAGATTCTGCTAAGAAAGTGGTCTTACTGCTCACAAGGGCAGCCAATGCTCCCACTGGTGACAGCAGACCCTGCATTCAGCAGAATCGTAGCTAAGGGTCCTGGAGTGGTACTCACTGCAAAATAAAAAGCAAAGCAAAACAAAACAAAACAAAATAGCAAACAAACCAAAAAAAGCCCACAAAGAAAGGGCAGAAGAAAAGTCGCTGGCCTAGAGAATGGCCTGATAGGGTGCAAGGACTAGGGGTGGAAAAAAAAAAAGACAAAGTGAGGAGCTGGTCTGGGCTACAGGCTGCTTACAGTGGGGTAAGCCCTGCCACCAGCTCTGGCCCTAGCACCACTGAAGAGGATGTGCTCAGTGTGCGGAAAATCTCGCTGTCAAGAACTGAATGTCCAAAAAGGAGACAGAGGAGTCCTAAAACTTTATTCGAATAAAGGGAGAGTCCACCGGGCATATCCCTGTGGGGTCTCTCAAAACGCTGGGGGACGCAGCCCCGCTTTTATCCTAATTTCCCGACCGAGGGACGCCCTCTCCTTTTCCCCATTGGCCAAGGTACTCAGAAGTTACAGCCTTCCCAGCCGCCTACACCGAACTCCGGCCTCCCGCCATCTGTTCTCACCTGAGCTCACCAACTCCTTTGTCCCCCTTGCTGAAGAATGTGGGGCAATTGCCCTGTTTCCCTCCTTTGTAAAGGCCCCATCTCCTTGCAGATGGCTCTTTTTGTCCTTCTGGGCTCATGGCTCCACTCAGTCTCCCCTCCCTTTGTCCTGCTCTTCAGCCAAACTGTGGAGAAACCCCCTTATTGATGAATACAGAAACTTGAGCATTCCGCTCAATCCCTCCTCTTTTTCTTTTTTTTTTTTTTTCCTTTGGACAATATTTGTTTTTACAAACTAGCTTATTAACTAACAACCTGCGTTCAGTATGTCTAGTACCCATCAGTAGTCTTCATATCCTCCTGAACTCCCACAGACCCAGCAACCCAGAGTTTATTTTCCAGACCCACTCCCCGTCAGCGGTACAGATCAACTGAGAAGTCCAGGCTTCTGGAGTCTTGGAAATCTTAACTCTGGTGTGATGAGTCCATCCATGCTCAGCTGTCTTGACTGATGTACCAAGACCCAATCCCCTGGTTGGATATCATGGACTGCAAAATCCAAGGGGAGGATCTGTGTGAGCTGGGCTTCCTGTCGGAGAGACTTCACAAGAAAAAGTATTCTGGCTACATATTGCTTTAAATATAATACAGTCATGGATTTCCTTTGATTCTTCTCCCTCAGGACCAGTTAGACAAGAAGCTGGGTTAAACCCTCCCCCACTTCTTAATTTTAAATCTTCCTGCTCCATTAAACAGGTTTCATACTGCAATAATCGGGCACTGGTCATCCATTTGGAAGCCCTTTCAGTTAGTAATGCCTTGACCTGGTGTGGGACCTTGACAACAAGGGATCCTCCTGTAGTCAGCTTTCGGGCCTCAGTTACCATTAGGGCCGTAGCTGCACAATTCTGCAGACAATAAGGCCACCCCTTAGCTACTGGGTCTAATATTTTAGAAAAATAAGCTACTGGTCTTGGCATGCCTCCATATTCTTGCACTAAAATTCCCTTGGCGTGGCCCTGTTTGACATCCACATATAATTCAAATTCTTTTTCTGCATCCGGAAGAGCTAAGGCCGGAGCCTTGCTCAATTTATCTTTTAATTTTCTAAAGCTCTGTTCTCCTTCTTGTGTCCATACCACAACATTGGGGCTGTTTTGGGTTAAAAAGTCATACAGTGGTCTAGCTAATGCAGAAAAGTCTTCAACCCAGGCTCTGCAGTATCCTACTAGCCCTAGGAACTGCCGTAGCTCTCTCTTAGTCCTGGGTAATGGCACTTCTAAAATTCCCCGAATTCTTTCTGGGTCAAGGCATCGTAAACCTCCGGTCAAAATATGCCCCAAATATTTGACCCTTCTTTCCACCATTTGTGCCTTCTTTTTGGACACCCTAAGCCCTTTTTGGGCCAAGAAATTAAGTAATTTCACAGTGGCTTCCTCTACTACCCCCTCTTCTTCCCCTGATAGGAGCAAGTCATCCACATACTGCAATAACCTAACTCCAGGAGGTGGGGTAAATTCCTTCAGTATTTTCTGCAAGGCTTGTCCAAACAAGACCGGTGCCTCAGTGTATCCTTGCGGGAGAACTGTCCATGTCAATTGTTGTTTTATTGTTTTTCCTCCCTCCTCTTGTTCCCATTCAAAGGCAAAATATTGCTTACTATCCTCTGTGAGAGGACATCCCCAAAATGCATCTTTCAAATCAAGTACTGAATAGTACTGATGTGAAGAGGGGATCTGGTTTAGAATAGTGTATGGATCTGGAACTGTGGGATGTCTTGGTTTGATAATTTCATTTATTGCTCTTAAGTCCTGTACCATTCTATAGGTTCCATCTGGCTTCTTGACTGGCAGAATGGGAGTATTGTATGGAGACATACACGGCTCCAAAAGTCCTGCTTCCAGCAAAGACTCAATAGTAGGTTGTAAGCCTTTCCTTCCCTCTCGTGAAATAGGATACTGCTTTTTAGAGACTATCTGCCCTGGTTGCTTTAAAGTAATTTGGAGAGGTTCCATGTCTAGTTTTCCATATTTTCCTGGAACTGCCCACACTTCTGGGTTCACTTCAGCATAAGCTTTGTCAGACATTTTGCACAAAGTTACAGTAATGCAAGCTTCTTTATCATCTCTTACAATACTGATTTGCATTCCCAATTTAGCCATCAAATCCCTCCCCAGCAGATTGCAATCACAATTTGGGACAAAGAGAAAATCATGCATCTCAAATTTATTTCCCACATCCACTACCAGTGGCTGGATAATACGCACTCGTTCGTCTTTCCCACTTACCCCTTGGATAACCAAGGAGCCTTTTGACAATCGCCCTCCTTTTGGCATAAAATTCAAGGTGGATCGAGAGGCTCCTGTATCTATCAAGAAACACACTTCCTCTCGGTCCGGACCCACCCTACATGTTATCAAGGGCTCCCGTGTGGTGGATCCTTGGTATAATGGGAGCCCCTGACACCCCTAGCAATCCATTTCCATTAGTCGGTGAATTTCCTCTTCCTGAGGATCTCTTAGCCTCTGTGGGCATTCCCTTCTCCAATGTCCTTCCTCTTTACACAATGCACACTGATTTCTTCCCAATTTTTGTTTTAGTTGGATATCTTCTGTTGAAGAGACCATTCCCATGCTCTGCCTTTGATTACGCCCTTGAGATCGACCCCTTCCTCTGGCCCTTTGGAGTCCCTCAGGGGGCCTCACAGATCCTTGTGATTGTCTTATATACTGAGCCATAATCATTGCCTTTGTCTTTTCCTTTTCCTCATCCCTTCTCACATACACCTGTTGTGCTCTCTTTACCAATTCCTCTAATGGTTTATCCTGCCACTCTTCATCCTTCTGCATCCTCCTTCTTATATCAGGCCAAGATTTAGTGACAAACTGTACTTTTAGTAATGTGTCAAAGGCTGGTCCCTCAGGGTCCAGTCCTCCCTGTTTCCTCAAAGCATCTCTAATTCTTTCTAGCCAATGAGAGGGGCTCTCATCTTTTCCCTGTTCCAAGGTCATAGCCTTTGACATATTATTAGTTCTGGGGACTGCCATTTTAATGGCTCTGATTATGTATGCTCGATAATCTCGAAGACGGGTCAAACTGACTCGATCATTTGGATCCCAATGGGGGTCTCCCACTGGGATCATATCATCCACAGTGGGTGCATCTATCGCATTTTGGCCTGCCTGCGGGTGTTCGTCCTCCCATAATTGACGAGCTTTTTGCAAGATCATTTTCTTTTCCTGGAATCCAAATAAGATTCCTAAAGGAAAATCCCAATCCTTCCAAGTGTAATCTGCATTTCCTAGATATTCATCTATCTTTTCCCCTACTCCTATGGGATCATCTAAATAAGGAGGTAGTTCTTTCTTTAATCCCCTTATATCTTGGGTGGTCAGTGGCACGATTACAAATCCAAATCCCCCATCCTGACCTCCCAATGGAACCTGTCGTAGGGGCATTTGCCGAATTTTTGTCGGAACTTTAGAAGTTTTTGGCACCTCGTACTGGGTTCCTTTTCTTGTTTTTGAAGGGGATAAAATGTCCTGTTCCTCCTCCTCTTCACTGTCACTAGAAGCAGGAGGTGCAGAGGGGACAAGAGCTGTGGCTCCTGATGAATTTTGGTGATAAGGTGGGGGAAGGTACTGGAGGACATCCCACTCCTCCCTATCTGTTTTTTTTTTCCCTTCTTCAGATTCCTGCTTCCCTTTCCCCCCCACCTCTCTTGTTACATAGATTCCTCTAGATGTTGCCCTTAACCATATTGACGCACATTCTTTCTCGATGAGACCCTTCTCGGTATCATTGAGATACTGGCACAAAACCTGACAAAGACCAGGATCGTCGTCCGACCCTACAGGGGGCCACCTAAATCCCCCTGGTAACTTATATTCTGGCCAAACAAAACAACAATATTTTATCATTAATTCCTTAATTATTTCTAGGGGAATGCGTAAGTTATCCCAAACCCTCAAAAGTCTCCCCAAGGGACTATATGGGGATAAGTTAAGGTCATCATTCCTTTCCCCAGCACCCTCTTTTGCCTTCCCTTCGCTGCTCTCCCTGGACTCCCATGTCGGGGTCGCCACCCCTTTTGTTCCCCACTGTCCCATAGTACTCACCAGTGAGATTTCAATGGTCCTTTCCGTCAAACCTGGTCCTTTCCGTCGGACTTTAGCGCTACCCGGAGGTCCTTTCCTTCAGACCTAGTCCTTTCCGTCAGACTATAGCGCTACCGGGAGGTCCTTTCCGTCAGACCTAGCCCTTTCCGTCGGGCTTAGCGCTACCGGGAGGTCCTTTCCGTCAGACCTAGCCCTTTCCGTCGGGCTTAGCGCTACCCGGAGGTCCTTTCCGTCAGACCTAGCCCTTTCCGTCGGGCTTAGCGCTACCGGGAGGTCCTTTCCGTCAGACCTAGCCCTTTCCGTCGGGCTTAGCGCTACCCGGAGGTCCTTTCCGTCAGACCTAGCCCTTTCCGTCGGGCTTAGCGCTACCGGGAGGTCCTTTCCGTCAGACCTAGCCCTTTCCGTCGGGCTTAGCGCTACCGGGAGGTCCTTTCCGTCAGACCTAGCCCTTTCCGTCGGGCTTAGCGCTACCCGGAGGTCCTTTCTGTCAGACCTAGTCCCTTCTGTCAGACCTAGTCCGTTACGTCACACCCCTTGAGGACCCCCTCCTGGTCCTACCTGCGGATCCCCCGATCCGCTTCTCGTCTGTCTCCGGACAGTCTCGGGAACCCAATCAGTCGTCCGGTGCAGGCTGCCGTCGAAGGGAGTCGATCACCAAAAGCTATGGTGAGGCGCGCCGTAGACTCCAATCGCCATCTGACGTTCCCGGAAGGTGGAAGGATCCCGGACGAGCCCCCAGTTGTGCGGAAAATCTCGCTGTCAAGAACTGAATGTCCAAAAAGGAGACAGAGGAGTCCTAAAACTTTATTCGAATAAAGGGAGAGTCCACCGGGCATATCCCTGTGGGGTCTCTCAAAACGCTGGGGGACGCAGCCCCGCTTTTATCCTAATTTCCCGACCGAGGGACGCCCTCTCCTTTTCCCCATTGGCCAAGGTACTCAGAAGTTACAGCCTTCCCGGCCCGCCTACACCGAACTCCAGCCTCCCGCCATCTGTTCTCACCTGAGCTCACCAACTCCTTTGTCCCCCTTGCTGAAGAATGTGGGGCAATTGCCCTGTTTCCCTCCTTTGTAAAGGCCCCATCTCCTTGCAGATGGCTCTTTTTGTCCTTCTGGGCTCATGGCTCCACTCAGTCTCCCCTCCCTTTGTCCTGCTCTTCAGCCAAACTGTGGAGAAACCCCCTTATTGATGAATACAGAAACTTGAGCATTCCGCTCATCAGGCAACCTCAGGAATGCTGGCAGCTCATCCACAAGCTGCAGTTGGCTGGTGTCACAGCAGAAGGACAGGGAATTACAGCAAACCACTCCTTCCAACAGCACCAAGGGCAATCAAAGGTACCATGACCCCCGGCCACACAGGAGGGATGAAAAACCCTGATGACTTCTATCCTCAGAGAGAGAGGGCTGAGATCACCAGAGAGCTGGCAGAGATGTCTGATACCCCCAGCAGTGCAGGGAAGGGCAGGAGAGGTCACTGTGCAGGAATCTGCCATTCTTCTAGTTCAGGAGTGACCCCATGCCCAGACATGCTGTGGCAGCCCAGGAGAAATCCATTCACTTGGGCTTGGTTAGGGCTGCAAAAAAGCAAGAGGTAGCACTGCAGAAATGCAGAACTTACTTACCCCAAGAAGAGCTGTTATCACCTCGTCAGACTCATTCATTCTTTCCAGAAGACTTCGGTAAAATTTCATTTTCACAACTTTGTCTTCAATGACTAGGATGCCAATGTCCCTCAGAACAAGGGCAACGTTAGTCCCACTCTGAAGACAACAGGAGAGCTGGTTCACGGTCTCTAGTACGCACTTCAGCGCTACTTTGGAAGGGAAGCTGGTGTAATATGCTATGTGATCATAGCGCAGGAGCACATATCCCTTAAGACCTAGGCAGCAACAGAAGAGCAACACAGTCACTAGCAGAGCTCTTCAGCAGGCGAAAACAAACAAGAGTATCTGCAGCTGGAAGGTCTTCCAGCAAGACAGTGCTACAGGGCTGTCTTCTTTAACCCTCTGGAAACCCATAAAGGAGGTCGATGCATTCCTCCTGTGGGAGAAATTCCTGGCACTCCACAGCGTCACAGGCAAGGATGTACAGCAATGCTTCCTTCCTGCTGAAACTAAAGAAAGGCTCGTGGCTAACTCGCATGACCATGAGGCAGGATGGCAGCACAAGGAGAGAAGGGAGCCAGTTCCCAGAAGAAGATACCGCTGATGGTCATTGTGCCCTCAGGACATGACAGATTAGAAGAGACTTAGTGGTGCCACATCACAGTGGCTGCAGTGAAGAAGGAAAACACATGCGCTGCACAACGGCCCTTCACCTTAGAGGCTGAATCTCATTCATCTTCCCTAGTAAAGAACGTTAAGGAATTGTCATTTTTAACTTACTCCTCGTGGACACACCCTGGCCCTAAGAACTGCTCAGTATACAGCCCTGTTTTGGGTGACCAAGGCCCATCCCCAAGGAATGCCAGACTGATGTTCATAGCACCAACAAGATGGAGTCATTGGGAAGGAAAGGCCCACTGGGAACACAGCCCAGAGCTCCTGCTGCCCACGGCCATCACCCCCATCACACTGCAGCTGCACTGCTGCCAGCACTGCCCAGCAATCACCGCACAGCTGGCCTCGGAGGGGTTTTCCTGCACACTAGTGTTCCCATCACTATTTAGCTCTGCCAGCAGACACTATGGCTGTCTTGAACCCGCTTTGGAGCAGAAGCAGCTTGGAAGAGCCAGCAGCAGTGCTGACCTTCACCCTTGCAAGGCCTGCTGAGGCAGCAGTAAAGAACAGGAGTTTTAACCACATAGGATTAGAAGCAGCAGCTCCAAAACACTTGATTGGAGACAGCTGTAAAAGCAAGTCCAAGAGGGAGAGAGAGAGGGCCCTTCAGTTCTGCATTATGATGTCATACCACAATACAAATAAATAAATAACTAAATAAGACCTGAAGCTCTTCTCAGCACCCAATGAAGGAATTACAGATTTCAAACAGCCCCTGCAGAACAGCAGTTATCCACATCCCACTGATGTTGCAAGGCAAAGCAAAAGTTTCAACCTGTCCTCTTACCAGCATCATCATCCTTCTCTTGGTTGAGACCATGACACTCTGCAAGCTCCTCCGCGATGCAAAACACGGGTCTGTAGCCTGTCACCAGGGCAGTCTTGCCACCTTTTCCACTAACAGGGACTTTTTCTCTAACAAGCCTGAAGACCCCAAGTGGACAAATTTTCACATCCTGCAAACAGGGAAGGGAAGGGAAGGGAAGGGAAGGGAAGGGAAGGGAAGGGAAGGGAAGGGAAGGGAAGGGAAGGGAAGGGAAGGGAAGGGAAGGGAAGGGAAGGGAAGGGAAGGGAAGGGAAGGGAAGGGAAGGGAAGGGAAGGGAAGGGAAGGGAAGGGAAGGGAAGGGAAGGGAAGGGAAGGGAAGGGAAGGGAAGGGAAGGGAAGGGAAGGGAAGGGAAGGGAAGGGAAGGGAAGGGAAGGGAAGGGAAGGGAAGGGAAGGGAAGGGAAGGGAAGGGAAGGGAAGGGAAGGGAAGGGAAGGGAAGGGAAGGGAAGGGAAGGGAAGGGAAGGGAAGGGAAGGGAAGGGAAGGGAAGGGAAGGGAAGGGAAGGGAAGGGAAGGGAAGGGAAGGGAAGGGAAGGGAAGGGAAGGGAAGGGAAGGGAAGGGAAGGGAAGGGAAGGGAAGGGAAGGGAAGGGAAGGGAAGGGAAGGGAAGGGAAGGGAAGGGAAGGGAAGGGAAGGGAAGGGAAGGGAAGGGAAGGGAAGGGAAGGGAAGGGAAGGGAAGGGAAGGGAAGGGAAGGGAAGGGAAGGGAAGAATTCTAAGCAGGTGAGGGGAATAGAGACCCAGGTCTTGTGAGAACATGTCCATGGTGTGATGGGCTCTGCTCACTGCTGGCATACAAAGGGACAAGATGGAGCCCTCTGGAAAGCCTTGGAGAGGTCCTTTGGAAAAACGTTCCAGAGGTTTATGTGCCCTAGGTGACCCCGTGTGTGCAGAGGGGTTGGACTAGATTATCTCTAGAGGTCCTTTCCAACCTTAACGATTCTATGATTCTATAATCCTAAGGTTTCCTCCTCATCCTCCCCTAGATCTCAGAAGTACATGTAAATGATCTCTCACATCCAGGAGATCCTTAGAAAAGGTTCCTAAAATTGAACCCACCCCCAATCCCCTTCCTCCTCAAAAAAGACATTAATAATGACAAAATTAATAATCTCGTTCTTGTTTTCCTTTGCCAGTGGGGTGTGGAGAAGGCGCAGAAAGCCTCCAGACACTCTCAAGAATGAAATTGGACTGGATATATGCCGTCTTTCTTTAGGGATACATTATCCATGGCACTGCTGCTGTTTGCAGTGTCCTTCTCCAAGGGATTTCCTTTTGTTTTCGAGGAGGGGCAGAACGATTGCATCCAATGGCACAGAGATGCTATGACTTATAAAACCATCAGGGCTGGAGGGGAGGGACAGCAGGGCAGACCCACCGTGTTCTGCACCAGCTTCTCTACAACATATTCAGCAGCACCGTCCCAGATGAGCACAGCCGCTGGAAAAGCAAGGGAAAGGGCTGCCTGTCAGGCTCCAGGTTGGGCAGCTCACAGCCATCCAGCACATGCCTCACCAAGGAGTTGTCAGGAGCAGGCACCCATAAACAGCACCCCCTCCCCAAAATGACCCCCCTGCTGCAAGGGGCCGCAGCGCTGAGGTGGGCACTGCCTTCAGGCTGGAACCTGTGCCCTGAGCCCGGCAGCGCTCGGCACCTGGCACAGGCGTGAGGATGCAGCGATGCTGCCCCGGGACAGCCACGCTGTCTCCAGCTCACAGCCTGCACTGCCAGCCTGGAGGCATGGGCAGCGCGGAGGGAAGGAGCAGAGGCAGCGCCCGGGGTGCCGCGCAGAGATCCCTGCGGAGCTGCGGAGCAGCGTGAGGATTCTTCTGCAGCACATGCGGGGCCGGCAGCCTCTGCAGAGCCCAGCAGGAGCTGCAGGAGCCCTCGGCCTTCCTCACCAGCTCTCCTTGCCTGGCACAAGCAGCTCTCGCAGGGTGAGCCTCTCCCTAGGGAGGTGGTGCTGGATTTTCACCCAGCGAGGGGATGGAGAAGCCCGTGGCAGTGTGGGGACTCAGGGCATTCCCAAGGGACTCCGCTGCGTGGGCGGTTTCCCCAAACGGGATCCCTGCACACACACAGCTACCGGAGCTGCTCCAGCTCCTTCCCCCACCAGGAGCTCGGGTGGGTGATCCCCACTGTGAGGCCAGCAGGGACCCTTGGGAAAGTGACGACTGCCCAGGGGCCTTGGGACAACAGGGGCAGCGTCAGGGCTGGACCCAGGAGTCCTGGCAGTCACACTGGCACCACAGCTAGAGGGGACCATCAGCCTGGGCTCTGCCTGCTTCCCCCAGCCCCTCCAATCCCCCCAAGCCCAGGGTTTCCACAGCCATGTTCACAGTTCATCATCTCTGTGACATCTCCTGGAAAAGATCTCCTGAAGGCCTCACCTTCTGGGGGTACTTTTGTCACCAACTCGCCACGTTGTGTCCCGTGGCCACCCTTCCAGAGTGCCATCCTTCTCCTCCTCGCTCTGGGTCGCCCTGCAGAGGGAGGTGATAAGGACAGAGCTCCTCTCCTCCTCTTCCTTCACACACGTCGCTCAGCACTAGGCTGCCCACACTGCCCCTCGCCGGCTCCCGCTAGCAACCAGCAGCTCTTTGGAGCAGAGCAGAGCCAAGAGCAGCCCCAGTGCCTGCGCTCTCCCAGCTCTGCCGCGACGTGTGGGGAGAGGCTGGGCCGCGCGGGACAGGGCAGCTGTGGCTGTGACACAGGATGTCTCCTGTGACCTCAGCCCATGTCACAGAGGGGACCGGGCCCCTCGCCCCCAGGGCCTGGCCAGGGCTGGCCCTGCAGCGGGCAGGGGCTGCGAGGGGCGCTGGGGCTGCCCCTGCCCCACGCAGGCTCTGTCGCAGGGATATCCCCCCGATGGGGTCCGGCCGGGCTGCACACTGAGCCTGTGCTCATCCGGCCACGGCCCCGCGTGGGGAACCTGCCTGCCAGGGAGGGCAGAGGCACCGCAGCGCGCTCGCCCCATGGCCACACAGCGCGGGCGGCTGCTGCCGCTGGGGCAGGAAGTGCTGGCCACTGAGACCACAAAACCTGTGGCAGCAGCTCCAGCAGCTCCTGCAACCACCCAAATGTTCTCCTGGGTGCTCCAACCAGCGGGTCCTTCCCTTGCCAGCTCCTGCAGAGTTGCAGGCCCCAGATAGATCACTGAACGCAGGAGCCTCACTGGTCTTATCACACCACAAACACCACAACCAGCAGAACAAGTGGAGCATGGGGGCCCTGAAGCCACATGTGTGGTGACCCTCGCACAGGGAGGGAGCAGCTGCAGGGACTTAGCAGATCAACACAAGCTCCCAAACTTTTCAAAAGATCCGCAAGACCCATCTGTATGAAACAAGAGACACTCAAAGGCGATCTGCAGACCTCTGCTTTGAACACACTCAGACCTAGGGTGGGGATGCCTGAGGTGGCAAGGAAATGAAAGAGGGAAAAGCAGCTCATACCCACACTTGAATAACCTACTGCTGAAGCAGGGCTCAGGAATGAGGTTTTCAAAACTTCCCAGCTGCATACTTGCCCACTAAATAACTAGTAAGGATCTAAGTATTATATCAGCTAAGGCAAAGAGGAAATCTTGTGAAAAGGTCAACTTCGGGAACAGAGAGTAAACACAATTTTGTTGTTGTTTCATTTGTTTGCTTTACTCTCTTTTCCTCTTTTCATTTCCAAGAGAACAGCAGACACTGCAAGGACCCTTTGACTAAAAAAAAAAAAAAGAAAAAAAGAAAAAAGTTTTCCTCTCTGAAGCTCTAAAACCCAGCTGGTACCATCACTATGTGAGTATCTGAGCAAGAAAGAAATGGGGGTGGTGTTGATTTTTGAAATCTGGGGATCCCAGAGCATCCCTCTGCCAAGAGCCCAGGCAGAAGTGCTGGAAGCGGGCCCAGAGGAGTCACTGGCCACAAAGAACGGGAGAGGGTTCAGATGGTCATTCCTCCTGATGACCATAGAGACCCAGCATGGCTCCTCACACACTGTTCCTCCACCGTGAAGATCACAGAGCTGGTATTTCCAAGGTTTAATCACAGGGGAGAAATACATTTGCTATAAAGAGTTCACACTTGTAGAATTCCTTCCAGAAATGCCATGGCCACAACACAATTTATAAAAGTTGGTAAGGTGTGCTTTCTCTTCCTCTGTGCTTTCCTTCTACCCCCATGGAATTAAAAAAAAATAAAAATAAAAATAAAAGAGAGATAGGGGATAAAAGGGAAAAGGGGATAAAAGGAGATTATTCCCCTTGTCAACAGTACATACCAATCAAGATATGCATGAAGGGATATATAATTTTATTGATGGACAAGATCAAAAAATAAGGATAGTAGAACTATCACTCTAGTTCTAGTGACAGTATTTGAGATAATTTGAAATAGTTCCCACTCATGAAGAACTCCTTCAGCAAAGAACAAGATTGTAGAAAAAGCCAGTTGTCCAAGAAGAAATACGTAGAGTCACCAAACAGGATTGCCATAGACAAAGCAGGGTTTCTAACTGTGAACATGCTTATCTTTTTGTCTTTATCATGGCACTGAAACTGGCAAGTGGTTTATGGATTTGAATCCAATGAATCTGAATCCATTTTAATGTTTGAGCTTAATTTTTGTTCTTAGAATCTTCTGTTATTCAGGATGAGGAGGTGTGTGGAGCTTTCCTCAGTAACGCTTGGAAAAGATCCCTAGAATTTGCAGCTGAATTTCCGGAAACAATATAAGAAAACTGCCCCAAGTCAGCATGCACTGGCAGTATGTCATAGAATCCTTATGGTTGGAAAAGACCTTTAAGATCATCAAGTCCAACCATAAACCCATCACCACCATGCCTACTAAACCATGTTCCTAAGTGTCTCATTTATATGTCCCAGTCCAAAAAATTGTGTATTCAAAATTGTAGTAATATCTCTCCAGATGTCACTTATAATAGCTTCCTGTAAGCATGAGGCACAAGTCGCATTCCTTCCTTTCATCACCACAATCCAATGAGAACATAAATCTCCTGAGCTACGTGGCTTTAGTTGCTACATATATGATGTGCATGGTATAATATATGGGACATAATTAGAACTGCTGTCATGGAAGGCATCACGAGTGGGGAAAAAGCCAAACCTTTGCGCAGCCAATGGCTTCCTTCAGGGCAAACTTAACAGTCCTCTTTCTGAGACTGTAGGGGAAGGGGTTTAAGAATGGATACAAGACTGTGTTCAGCAATGCTACAGGTCTGCTGATTTTCAGGGAAACATTGTCTTAGGGCCAAGCATGGAAAACAAGGCAGCTTCCCTATGTTATGGCTAAACTGGTGAGATTGGAAGAACATGTAGCAAAAGCTTTCTACCTCCCAGATACTGAGGGCACATGCAGAATATAGTGGAAGAACGCACATGTAGGACACCATGGTTCAATATAAGGAACTCAGCACAACAAACAAAAGCAGGCTAGTATCAGAGCAGGACAGTTTGAATAAGGGGTAGTTGTCCCACAAGACATGGTGGATCTTGTTGGGGCCGCAGGACCAGATGGTAACTCAACAGAGTGAAGCCTGTGACCCACAGAGCAATAATCATGTGGGTGAAGAGCTACTGCTTCATGATGGCAGCACAATGCAAAGGCTGGTGGAGGGCAAGGTAGCAGTAAAAGGACATGATAATAAGGGAGCAAAATCTGTACAGCCTAGGGCAAAATAGAAATAGCACTGGGCAAAAGAGATGCTTCAGGAAATTGTTCTCCCAGAACTCAGAATCACCAACAGTGTGAGGGTTTTAGAGGATATAAACCAGATTTCAGGGAAGGCCAGACTGATGATGAAAATGTACATGGGACTTTGCAGGCAGTGATTCACATACACGATTAAAAAAAAATCATCTTGATTCTCCAGTTCTGCCAGGGCAGAATTTTGCCCTTGATGCTTTGGCAGTTCTGTGTCCCTTCATGTAGCTGGAACTAGCCCACAGAATGATTTACTTCCCAGGGACTGAGGTGGCACTGATCAGCCCATCACTCCCCAGATCCTCTTTCCTGGCCTACTGGAAGATGGTTGTTAACATCGCGGGGGGAGGCCTGGGGGTCAGGCAGTGGCCATAGGGCTGTGCCAGCTCCTGCCGTACTGTTGGTTCTAAGGGTGTGGGGACACGTGACAGGAGCCAGGGCAATGTGGGGGTGGTGGCAGGTCAGTAGGGGCAGGGGTGAACAGCAGTGGGGGCTGCAGTGAGGGGTCACGGCTGGCGAGTCTGCTCATGCAGACGCAGGCCATTCCCCTGGTGCCCGTGCCACCCTCCCAGCAGGACAGGGCTCTACAAGGAGAACGCTCTGCCTGTCCTGGTGCTCAGGGCAGCTCCCCGAGGCTGGCACAGCTTTGCCTGAGGGACCTTCTGGTCTTTACCCTTTACCCTGGTGTGTCTGCAGCAGGGGCAAGAGCTTGTGGGGCAGCACTGGGAGAGCTGCCCTTTTGCAGTGGAGCAGTGAGGAGCCCTGTGGCTCCCATCCCTGGTGCCCTGCACACCATGGTCCTGATTTTGCAGGCACTGCATGGAGCAGGGTGCACTCCAGGATGAGGAAAGGTCTCCCCAGAATGGACTCAGCAACAACCCTTGGTGTCTCAGCCTACTACAGCCTTCCTGCTTGGGCAGCCACACTCAGCAACCTGCCCCTGCTGAGTCCTGCAAATGTCCAGTGTTGGATGAGTGCTAGAAATGGTCAAAGTGAGAGACCAGTTTGTGACAAATGCCCTTCACAGTCAATCCGTGCAACCCAGGACACACAGCTCAGCAAACGTCGTTTTCCTCTCTTGGGCCCTCTCTAGCCTAGCCTGACCCTCCCCAACTCTCCCACCTCCGCTGCCCTCTCTCCAGAGCAACCAGTAGAGCAGCCCAGGCTGGGGGTGGCCCCACAGCAGTGCCCACCACAGGGGGCTGCAGAGCTGGAGGCACTCACCCCACAGCCCAAGCCCCACTGTGGGCACAGCAGCTCCAGGGGGCAGGACTGGGTGTGCGGCCACTGCCCCATCAGGCTCCAAGCTGGGACTGGCCCCAGTGGCACAAGGACACTTGAGCAGAGTGACTCTCTGTGTCCCTTGTTTCTGTATCTCGGAGATTTCCTACCCCAGACTCCCTGCTGCCCCCCAGGTCAGACCCTCTCTCCAGCACTGCACAAGGGGCCCTGCCCTGGGGCTCCTCTGGCAGCTCCTGCTGCCCCAGGGACACGGCAGCCTGCCCTCAGTTGACACACACGTTCCTTTTTCTCATTTCTTCCTCCTTCCCAGCCCACAACTGCTGCTTTGCTCTTCCCAAGGGATGTCCCTGCTCCCTGCAGAGCCTTTCCCCAGGTGAGTGCCTGGGCGATGGCCTGCCCGGCTGTTCCTGGGCTCTCTCCTGTGTCCCCACAGAGCCTCCAGCTGGTGGGGCTGCTCTGCAGAGCGAGTGGGCTGAGGTGCTCCAGGGCTGTGGAGTGATTTTGCACTGGTCGTGGGTAGTGAGGCAGGAAGCAGACCCAGCTGGATGGGTATCACTGCACTTAACAACCCTATGCCAAGGGGTCTGTGGCTGTGAATGACTCTCAGAGCGATCACAGGGCATTTCAAATGGCTCACACTGTGTTCAGGTGTGTCCCGAGATCCAGATCAGAGTTGGACATATAAAATGTCCTGAACTGCTCTTGCAGCTCCATTCCCTATGCCCACAAGGTTCACACAGTGGGCATGTGCCACCAGCCCCATTATGTGGGAGACAGTCCCAGATAGATACTGCTTGACCATTCACCGCTATCAGGAGCATTGAGTATCCTCAAGTAACAGCTGAATCCAGGCCAAAATCCTCAAAAAATCACCCCAGGAGCTCATTGCCCTGAGCCCATGAAGACCCCCTGAGAAACAACAAGCCCTTCAGGGTGAAAGTTCTTAAGGAAATTGCTTGCTCTAACTTAGGAAGAGCAGACCAAACCACAAGCACTCAATTGAAGAAATCCACTTTTATTAGCAGAAGGAGAGCTCTGACACATTGACAGACAGATTCACGGAAGGCCTGTGTGATAGATAAGGTGAACACCTCTGGAGAAGTGGGATGAGTTGAAACACTTCTGCACAAACAGCATCATTCAAGTGAGAATTCCCCAAGTATAGAAATCGTCTGAATTATAAATCACTTGTGAAGAGGGACACGTAGCCGAGCTGTTACCAATTGAATCAACCGTTTCAGGGCGGTACTGAGCTCCTTGTTCCTCATGCTGTAGATGAGGGGGTTCACTGTTGGAGGAACCACCGAGTACAAAACGGCCACCACCAGATCCAGAGCTGGGGAGGACACGGAAGGGGACTTCAGGTAAGCAAACATGAGTGTGCCAAGAAACAGAGAGACCACAGCCAGGTGCGGGAGGCACATGGAAAAGGCTTTGTGCTGCCCGTGTTCAGAAGGGATCCTCAGCACAGCTCTGAAGATCTGCACGTAGGACACCACAATGAAAATGAAACATCCAAAAGCTAAACTTGTGCTAACTGCAATAACCCCAACTTCCATGAGGCAGGAGTCTGAACAGGAGAGCTTGAGGATCTGGGGGATCTCACAGAAGAACTGTTCCACCTCATTGCCTTGGCAGAATGATAGGGAAAGTGCATTCGCAACGTACAGGAGAGCAGTGAGAAATCCACTGCTCCAGGCAGCTGCTGCCATTTTAACACAAACTCTGTTGTCCAGGAGGGTCCCATAATAGAGGGGCTTGCAGATGGCAACATAGCGGTCATAGGCCATGACTGTGAGGAGAAAATACTCAGCTGAAGCAAAAAAGACAAACAAAAATATCTGGGCGGCACATCCCAAGTAGGAAATGGCCCTGCTGTCCCAAAGAGAATTGGTCATGGATTTAGGGACAGTCGTGGAGATGGAGCCAACGTCAAGGAGGGAGAGGTTAAGGAGGAAGAAGTACATGGGAGTGTGGAGGCGGTGGTCACAGGCTACTGCTGTGACGATGAGGCCGTTGGCCAGGAGGGCAGACAGATAGATGCCCAGGAAGAGCGAGAAGTGCAAGAGCTGCAGCTCCCGCGTGTCTGCGAATGGCAGGAGGAGGAACTCATTGAAGGAGCTGCTGTTGGACATTTGCTCTTGGTTCAGGGCATTGTCCAAAGAGTAAAAAATACCAAGAAGTTAGAACACACTTCTCTGAGCAAAACTCATTTCACTCCTCACAGTACTCGTCACATTGCCTCTCTCCTTTGCTGTGTTCAGCTCCCTTTCCTGACCTCTGCTTGGTGCTGGGTGACTGTGGTCAGCCTCTGCTCTTGGGCTCAAGGGGAGACAGTGTTGGTTTACTGGGGGGTCTAAATGGAGGTATCAAATTGCTGAATGTATTCAGTGGGAAGACCTGGAGATAGGCACTGTCAACTGAGTGAAGGGGATTTGGTCCAGTGACCCAGTGGGAACATTCTCTACTTATTACTGAAAGAATAAGGAGAAGATCCTTGGGAGGCATTCATCTGCCCCCCAGCCTTGTCGTCTTGAACAGAGGTATCTGTATTGGAATCAGTCATACCAGCTCCCGCTGGTGACCTCCAGGAAAAGCAACTCAGTGAGATTGCTGCTGTTGGACATGTGGTTTCTTTAGGCATGCTGGAGAGACCATGGAGAAAAATGCATTGAAAAGGCAAGGGTTTTTTGAACAAAACACATCTTTCCTCATAGCAAATCCCCACATTTTTTCTCTCCTTACCTGGAGGACTTTGCTTCAGCTCTAATTTTTCCTTTCTGAGCATGCTGCGGGTAGCAAGTAGCAGGGTCCTTTGTTTATAGATGCCAGAAGAGTCAGACATGCTTATTATACAGATGCTCAGAGTCATATTCCCCAAACAGTTATGGTCTGATAGCAAAGGATTCTCACAACACTGTTGTCAGATGGACTGGAGTAGACTCAAAAAAAACACTTTATTTGTCAGTTCTTCTGACTCAGTTGTCTGTTTATCTACATGACCACTCGGCACTTGCATAATTCCCTGCTGTTTTTAAAGCTTCTCCTCTATATCTGCATCAATCATCCCCTCCTATCTCTCCATGCAAGGGAGGAACATAGGCACATAAAGCCATGGGTGATCCAACCCACTGCTCAGGGCACTATTCTGAGGAGGATGTGTCCTTAGGGAGACCTGGAGCATTCCTCAGTCCTACAGACTGCATTGCCTAAAGCCCCACACCCTGGTATTGGTCTTGGATACCTTGCTCTTGTGCAAATACCTCCAGATGGGCACTCAGGAAAGCCTTCATCTTACCCAGCTGTGCCTCTTGCAGAAGAGATTTTGTTCTCAGGAACTGTGTCGAGCATCCCTCTCCAGTAGTGCAGGTTGAGGAGCTGCCTCATGTCCTGGATTCCCTGGCCTGGAGGGCAGAGGCTCTGCTGCATGGGAGAGGAGACATAGGATGGTAACTGAGAGGAAGGCACTCAGGGAACAGCCAGGACATTGCCCAAATCCATCCTCCCATAGCCTTTTTCTGTAACAAGTTTCGTCTCTTTCCTGCATCATATGTCTGCTGCCTTGCACTGTCCCAGAGGCATGTCCAGGTTTGTAGGTAAAAAAGAGCAAGTAACAGGAGTCAAAGAAAGAGGAGATGGTGCTGCTCCTAGGCAAAGGGGAAGCCGAAGGGATTTGAGGGTTCCCTCACAGACCCTCTTCCATGTCTAAGTTTAGGAGCCTCCATTTCTTGTCCAAACCCACGAACTCTGTTTCCTTCCTGGCACTGTCAAAAGCAGGAAGGCTTAAGTACAGACTCAGGAAAAAAGCTCCCTCTCAGCTATGATGATCCTCTAACTTCACCCTCCCCTTCAGAAAATGTCCTGAGAGCAGCCCTGAATCATGCAGCACCCTACCAAGGAGAAAGAACCGGCCCAGCTTGGACTCACTGCATCCACCCAGAGCTTCTCCCAATAGCACTGTATGGAGGTGCCCAGGAAGGCTGGATACTGATCCTTGCAGGTGACAGAGTCAGTGCCCGGGGCGCACAGTGCCCCAGGGTGCAGGGACACTGCTCTGTACTGCAGCCCATGCACACCTGGGTGCACTCGCTGGCTTCACACCCCTGCACCTTCCCTGGGAGAGGTAGCTGTGATGCCCTGTCCCTGTGATGGTGTGGAACCTAATCCTTGATCTAAAGTACTACCTTCTCCAAACAGGAGAAGCTGGGAGAGCCACCCTGACAGTCCCCATCAGCTGTGGAAACTACAGCAGTGTTGCCCTGTGCCAGACACTTACCATGTCAAGGGCTGGGAAGGATTCCCCGAGAGGAGCTCTCAGCCGTCCTCCCACTCCCAACTGCCTTTCACTTATAAATGACTCATCTCAGCCTGGTGCCTGCGGGCAGTGCCCTGAGTCTTGCTACTCCTCCTTTCACTTATGAGTGACTCCTCTCAGCCTGGTGCCTGTGGGCAGTGCCCTAAGTCTTGCTACTCCTTTAGGAGGAGCTGCTCCTGGGCAGAGCTGTCTCTCTGCAGCACCTGCCAGGTTGCCATGGGCTCCTGCAGTCCCAGGAGCCAGGCCCAGCTCAGGAGCAGGGACCCAGCTGAAGATGGGACATTTTCCATCCCCTGTGCATCCTCGAGATCATCACAGGGCTGCAGGGCTGGCAGTTCCTGAAAGGCAGCAGGGTAATCCCTGGCAAATGTCCACTGAACATCTAAAATGACCACGGATGGTCCCTCTGTAAGCCATGGAGAGAGACTAAGTCACTCTAGTGAACGGACATGGGGGAAAGGAGTCAGTTATATGCACAAATCCTCCATCTCTCCAAGGCAGGCCACAAAATGTGCATGTAACTGCTTGCTTTGATAGAGGAATTAGGAGACCCATGTCCACCTAGTGCATTAGCCAGGTGGTCTTGGCCATCTGACGTCTCAATGTCTACAACCCTGTACAACTCCACTTGCTTAGCAGCTCAGAATTCTGCTAACCCAGGCAGTTCAAGAAGCTTTCATAATTCACTGCCGACACTTGATTTTATGCAGTGACAACAGGCCTACTCAGCCATGTCAGATGCCTGAGGTATGCACCATGTTTCTAGCATATTCAACAGTGAACACAGAGGAAAAACAGTCCCTTTGGAAGTGATTAGTGGGCAAACACTCTAGGACATCTCACACCTCCTCCCCTAGAATTGAGTCCCACCACTGAATTCAGGCCAAGTCCCCTTTGGAGGGGAGTAACAGCTCCCCTCATTTGCGTAGCCAGCCTACTGCTAACGCAGCCCCATATGTATATGTCTATTTTCACATAAGCCTGCACCACAGGCTCACATCCTTGAGCAGGGCGGTTGGACTAGATGATCTCTAGAAGCCCCTTCCAACCTCAACCATTCTGGGATTCTGTGGTCCCTCCTAACACCCTGGCTCTTCTCCTCCTGTACTCAGTTCCTCATGTTCAAGTCTCTCCTGATAGACAGGTTATATTCTTTCCAACATTGTGAGGCTGACACCTTGAGAGTGGGAAGTAGTATGAAAAGATGAAACAGACTGAAATATCCCCATCTCGAGAATTTCAGACTGGACATTAATATGAAGAAATGTCACTAGAAGGCTAGTGATGTGGTGCAACAGTACACCCAGGAGGAGGCAATCATCATCCCATGGCTTTGTGCTACAAGGAACAGCTGTAAGGATGGAGAGACATCAGTGAAAGGAAGGAGGCCCCATGTGACAGAAAAGTAGGGAAGTTGGGTGTCTAGAGACTACATGGACTACATGGACACAGCCACAGGGTTGAACCAACATAGGACAGCCTTGCGTGGAGACAGCCAAAGGCAGTGTCCAGGCCTGCAGACCCCAAGGAGGTGGGCATCTTCTTACCTACGGCTGTTATCTCCGACACCAAGGCCTACCGGAAGATATCGGGGCCTCATTGCCCCCTTGGCAACACCCTGAAAGGTACCATATCATTGTCCTGCACTGAGCACTGCACACCCCCACCCACACACTGTCCCCAGGAGGACCTGGAAAACATGTAGGGGAAAGCATCTCCATTGCCAGAAGCTCAGTGGCTGAGCTTGGCTATTTTCCTTGATAAAACACATCAAGGGTTAACGTGGCATCAGAGCCACCTGCACATTTCCTCTGCCTACCTGTTAACAATGATTACAATTTTCTGCTCTAATCAGCCCCTGGGGAGTCTTTGATGCTAACAAATATCAGTGGGACCCATTAATGCTCTACAGAACTTTGGAGGTTGTTTCTAACTTTGAATTCTTCAGTGTTTTATTCAGTCTTCTCTCAGTAACTGAGGTCCATGGGCTCAGCACCAAACACGCCATGGGACTCATTGAAAAGGCAAAAAGGTCTGACTCTCTCTGTAATTTTCTTCAAGTCTTGCATGGGTAATTGGAGAGGTTTCAGGAGTGTAGCTAAAAGGTGGAAATATTCATTAATAGACTGGTATTTCTGCTTTTCAAGGGTTTTATTGTTAAGTTTTCAGAGTAAATAACAGCAATATTCTCCAGTTGGTGTCAATCCACAGTGACTCCTAATGAAGTCTGGACATAGAGGAAAAGTGTGTCCTGCAGCTCAGGCACTGTATGGCCACTCTTCCTGCAATCAAAGGTTGCACTTCATCTGCCCCAACTCCCACTTGCTTTCCTTAGAGAACTAGTTGCAAATAGGCACAGGATTTTTCTCAGTTGCAAAGAAAGAAAAATAGAGTGTGAATATTTTCACAAAGTGTAAATATTCTCTTTGACTGTAGGCTAAGTCTAAGACGCCAACAATGAGGTCCCCTTACTAACAGGGGAGAGCCTTACTGGATATCTTTTGGAGAGAAAGGTCAGGCTAGATATAAGCAGAACCTGGGGGACAGGCTCCTGGAAGCCAGAGCAAACTTTAAACTCCCTGTTTAAAGTTTGCCAGAGCAAACTTTAAACCCGATTCTGCAGCTGGGTTGCTGAGTGAATAAAGAGTAATGGGAGGATTCCCAATCCTGCAGCTTTACAATATCCACCTCGTGTGCTGTGAAGGTCACGTTAGAACTTGTCAATTTAAGCAGGACATGTGGGAATGGGAGAGCCACACAACTCCTATGCGTCCTGGGCCGTGGTGTGGGCCATGCTGCTCTTGGCAATCACAGACCTCTCTGTGCTTCTGCACAAAAGCAGACAAAAAGCTCTAATGCAAGTCCCTGAGATGCGGGAGACGGGCTTGGGGGGAGTCAGACGACCCAATGCGAGCTACAGATTACTCCATTTATTGTATGCAATGCAACAGCTTATATAGAGATTACACATGGCAACACCGACTAACACAGTCAGCGACTGGGTACCCTCGCTTGACACAGCAGAAGGTGATTGGCTGGCGCAAGTCATGAGGCTGCATGTTACCAAGCTTCTTCGGACTCCACCATGGTTCACCAAAAGTACACAGTGCAAGCTGACCTTTTCAACTCCCTTTTAGTTCCATCTTGCAATCTGATTTCTGGTTGTAAAATCAAGAGCAGTGTATTGCTCTCCCACATTTCCCCCGTTTGTTTTAACAGCACGTGCAGCTACCTTACAAAAGCAGATTAATATGAGTAAACAGATTGACAGCACAACACCAACACTCAATAGTTGCTTAACACAATCTTTCAGCCATCCTGACAGACCAAAACTTCTAAGCCACCCATCTAGACCTCCTTCATCAATTTTGAGATCATGGAATGCATCTTGCAGCTGTTTAACTGCTTATGAATTGATGAACTATGATCACTTAGATTCATACTGCACATTCCACTAAAATCCTCGCACCCATGTCCATGAACTAAGAGTAGAAAGTCTATGGCCGCCCGATTCTGCAGCACAGCCTGTCGAAGTCCCTGTTGCTCTGTGACCAGATCAGAGATCATGCTAGAGGTCAGGTTTAACTCCTTTCTTGCCCAACAAGCAAGCTTTCTCAGGTTAGCATGAGCGCCTGCAACAGAAACTTGTGGTAGTAGGAAACTCAAAAATGCATTTCTCGTTTGACTATAGAGATCAACCTCCAAATCACAGTCAGGCCCAAGATCCTTTAAGGCTCGTCGGGAGCGGTTGCTGCCACGCATCCAAGCCTGAACATCTTTTGACTGAGGTGCAAACAGTACTAGCTTTCCAACATAGCAGGGGCCACCCACTATATCGGCAGGCACCCCTTGCCATGCCCGATCCCCACAGAATAAAAAATATCCGGGGGGCAATGCCCTTGCTGTGCCATTGTTCCAAATACTAAAGTTCAGGCCAAAAGGACCTTGTTCTTTAGACCGCCGGAGGCTACATCCCCATGAGGCCGAGCCGACCGCACCATCGCAATAAAGGCTATGTCCCTGCTGCGGGGTGGCACTGTGCCAGTTATAGAAAACAGTGCCATTCATTGTTCGATCACTTGTGGCATTCGTCCAGCTTGCAAGAG
The DNA here is from genome assembly GCF_059628265.1 of Tinamus guttatus. Taxonomy (NCBI): domain Eukaryota; kingdom Metazoa; phylum Chordata; class Aves; order Tinamiformes; family Tinamidae; genus Tinamus; species Tinamus guttatus. The sequence goes on along the minus strand of NW_028289080.1, from coordinate 3,231,448 downwards.
TAACCTTGCCTTGTTGAGTCCAGCGGCGTAAATCTGCTCGACTCTGTAAAGGTGCTGCAAAATATATGCAACTACCTTTTCCCGGCAGAGAATCCCTCAGATCTAGCTGCTGGGGAATGGCAGGCAAAGTGGTATTTAAAGCCTTGATTGCCAAGGCAGTGGCCATTCCTAAAAAGGTAGAGTTCCCTGGAAATTCAGGGGAGCACTCTACCCTATGGCCATAGACTGCTTGTTCTTGGGGGACATGTTCCTGACACTCCTTTTGGACATGGGTGCTATTTAAGGTTTGCGGGTCTTGTACTCAACCTTTCCAATCGTCACTATCCCAATATGGTACCCCAAACAAGCACGTTCTAAAGGGGTCGGATGCACTCTTCATGCCCAAACAGAACGTGCTTTGCCCAACTTCTTTGCTCAACGGACCCACATGTTATCTCTTTCTCTTATTCTGGTTATTTCAGAATCACTTAACACAACAGTAATACAAGCACACAAACTTAACAAACTTAACAAAATTCCCGCAAGTAGTTTTGGTGCTCCTAAGGATCCTTGTCTGGACTTGCATCCTGAGATCCGCTGTCCTCGTTGCCTTCGCAGCCTCTCGACCCCACCTTTATTACTGCCTTGGTCCATCTTGCTGGTATCCATTGAGGTCCTGTTGGGGTTGAAACACAGATATACCCTCTCCCAAAAAAACAACACTTCAGCAGGGCCTTTCCATTCACCATTCTGTGGGTCTCGGTAGAGCACTGTCACTGCCTCATTTCCCTGTGGTCTTGGCAGAGCTTGTCCATGCAATAGGGCCGGAGGTTCGGCGCTGGCCCCAAAAACACATAAATGATTCATTACAAACAATACCTTACATAATCTTTCCGCAACATCCGATACAGACCTGAATTTAGAAATATACTCTTTCATGGTCCGATTAACTCGTTCAATTACCGCGTGACCTGTAGGTGAATGCGGGATCCCCGTGACATGCTGGATGCCCCACTGCATCATCCACTTACGCACACTTTGGCTGGTATAAGCAGGTCCATTATCAGTCTTTATCATTTCTGGGACCCCCATGACAGCCACACACTGCGTGAGGTGACGTCTCATATGCAAAGCCTTCTCGCCAGCCTGAGCGGTAGCCCAGACAAAATGCGAGTAGGTATCAATCGTAACGTGCACATACCTTAATCTTCCAAAACTGTTAACATGCGTTACATCCATTTGCCATACTTCCAGTGCCTTTAGTCCCCTTGGGTTAACACCAATTCCTATCCCCGGACCATGTCGACTGCATTCCGGACATGTGCACACTATTCCAGTTGCCTCTGCATGGGACAATTTGAACTGCCTTGCCAGTCCTTTTGCATTTTGATGAAACTGATCATGCGCCACTCATGCCGCCTCAAACTTGTTTACAGGGCATCGTACCGTTAAGCCCACAGAGACCAATGAGTCTGCCCGCACGTTACCTTGGCCGAGGCTTAAGCTCCATTGGTGGCTTCGAATGTGAATAACACAATACAGCTCAGTACGTTGCCTTAAAGCCTGCTGTAGCTGTTGAAACAGCTGCACCAGCCTAGGTCGGCCGGTCTGTCGGAGTGCAGCGTCCTCAATGCGCTGTACAACACCAGTAACATACAATGAGTCTGTCACCACATTGAGACAGCATGCCATCCAATTACAGAAAGCCCAGCAGACTGCTGCTAATTCCAGCGTCTGCAAAGTATCAGTCCCCATGCCCTTAATTACATGTTGTGCCACTGATTCTCCTCCTGCCATACCACCGCTGCCATCTTTGATAATTTTCCGGCGTCAGTGAACACTGTTACAGCGTTCTGTAATGGAACCTCCGACAGTCGGGAAATACCGACCCACCTCTGAGTTTTCAATTTCATTTTCATTTTTCCAGCTGGGAAGTCAGTCGAAAGCACACCTGGCCATTCCAAAAGGCTGAGTTGTAGTGGAACTGAGTTTGCTAATACCTATTCTAGCTCTGTGGGTGTCACAGGCACATGAATAAGGTCCGCCTCTTTGCCTGTAATAGCTACCAAACACATTCGAGCTTTTGTGATTAGACTGGCCATCACCTCCAGTATAGGTACCATGGTCTTTTTCGGAACCATTGATCCAAAAACCCATTCTAGTACCCATAATTCCTCCGTTTTTCCCCCGTGTTTTTGTTGCCGCTGTGCAATGGCTGCATTAACAAAGGGGGTGTGGAGCAGTACAAAAATAGAGAATGGGATGCTGGGCATTAGACGATGACTCCAGGCAGTCTGGATTTTCTCGGCTATTTGAGCTAGAGCTGTTTCCTGCTCTACTGTGACCGAAACAGGCTGTGTAGGGTCCGTGCCCTTCAGCAATGGCAGTAAGGGCACTATTTCCTCATTTCTCAGGCCAATAATAGGACGAACCCACTGTAAGTCCCCCAAGAGTTTTTGTGCATCATGTAACGTATGCAAGGAAGGGGACAGGGAAAGTTTCTGAGGTCTAACCACTGAATCTGAAATAGTCCACCCAAGGTATTTCCATGGACCAGACATTTGAATTTTTTCCTGCGCTATCTGTAAACCAAAAGCAGCCAGTGTTCTAGTAATCTTGCTAACCTGAGCCTCGGTAAAAGGGCTGGCTTGGCAAAATAAAATATCGTCCATGTAATGATATATCAGAGTGCTGGGCCAGGCTACCCGCAGCGGGGCTAGGGCGGCAGCAACATAAAGTTGGCATAAGGTAGGACTATTTTTCATTCCTTGTGGGAGCACGACCCACTCAAAACGTTGAGCAGGTTCTGATCGATTCAAAGCGGGAAGGGTAAAGGCAAAGCGCTGAGTATCCCGTGGATGTAACCTGGTTGTGAAAAAACAGTCCTTCAGGTCCACAATAAGCAGGGGCCAACGTTCCGGGAGAAAGGCAGCATTAGGCAGCCCCGGTTGCCAAGGCCCCCATAGCCTGCATCTGTTCATTAACTTTACGCAGGTCACGGAGCAATTGCCATTTTCCTGATTTTTTAGGAATAACAAAAACAGGAGTGTTCCATGGGCTAACAGATGACTGCAAATGACCTTGCAACAACTGCTCCTTTACTAAACGGTGGGCAACTTCAAGCCTGCATCTGTTCATTAACTTTACGCAGGTCACGCAGCAATTGCCATTTTCCTGATTTTTTAGGAATAACAAAAATAGGAGTGTTCCATGGGCTAACAGATGACTGCAAATGACCTTGCAACAACTGCTCCTTTACTAAACGGCGGGCAACTTCAAGCCGCTCCTTCGTCAGCGGCCACTGGTCCACCCATACAGGGGTGTCTATGACCCAGACCAGTGGCTTAGGTGGTGGCGGCTGCCCAATGGCCGCTGCGAAAAAACTGTTCCCACAGTAGAGAGGGTAATGCCCATCTATGTCATTGCATCTCTTCCAAGCAATTCTGCAAGCCCTGGAGGCAGCAGACATACATACACATGCACAGAAGCCACTGCCTCATCAGTTATAATCTGCACTGGGTGAACGGACAATCGAGCAGCAGCCATTCCACCCAGGCCAGTAATGTCTCCCACTGCGGTGTTCAAAGGCCAATGCGAGGGCCATTTTTCCAGGCTAATCATAGTAACGTCAGCACCGGTATCCAGCAACAACGGGATACCGATCTGCTCACCCCGGGAGCACAACTTTACCTTAATTGTAGGGCGTTGGCGCAACTGTAATGACAAACAGGCTGCCGGACCGGTTGAGCCGAAGCCCTTATCCCCTCTAACATTGCCAACCTGGCTACTCAAGGGCAGGGTCTGCAAAAGATTGGTCAACGGAACAAGTTGCGCAAGGCGGCTTCCCACGGGAACTACGATTGGGGGGTGCAAGGTATATAGTACTATTTTTACTTCCCCAGCAAAGTCTGCATCAATAACTCCTGGCATAACAATTAGACCCTGCAGCCCCGCTGAGGATCGGCCAAGCAACAAAGCCCCCAAATTATCCTTTGGTTTATACCATCCTGCGGGGACCACCCGGGGCTTGGTATCAACCAGAGTTACAGCTATTGTTGTTACCAAGTCGATTCCCTGGCTCCCTGCAGTGGCGGAAGTGCCCCACTCAGTGTATAGGGAGTTACTGTTGTCTCCGCGCGACTCCCATTCGCGCTCGGCTTCCCGTTTCCCGATCTCCTGCAAGCCTCAGAAGAGTGCGTCACGTTCTGGCAATTGGGACACCATACGGGACCAGCCTGACATTGCTTTAGAATATGACTTGGTTTGTCACAGCGGAAACACTGGAGCTTTCTATTACTTTTTCAGTTATCTGTGGCCCGAAGTTGGGCTGCAGCCGCTACCAAAAAAGGCAGTTGCTGCAGCATCTCCGCCACAGGCTTGTTCTGCTCTCTAACCACAGCTCCCACTGTGTCTGCTAAAAAGGTGGTTTGTTGCTGTGCGTGAGCGTGCGCCACTCTGTCCTAGCATATCCGCGAGTGGGGCCTCCTTGGGCAGCGTACTTAGCAGCAACCTTGTTTTACTATTAGCATTTTCAAAAGCTAAGGTTTTTAACAAGCTGTCTCGCATATCCCCTTGCAAATCCACATCCGATTCCAATGCTTCAACCAAGCGGTTAACAAAACTCTCATAACTTTCTCTATCATTTTGTTTTATATTGGCCCATCCTGGACCCCTTTTTTCGCTCGGTATCCGCAAAAGCGCTGTATGCGCTGCCTCAGCAGATGCCCGATGGAAATCGGCTGGGAACTGCAACTGTGTTTGGACTACCACATACGGTCCCCGTCCCATTAACATATCCAGTTGAATTCCATTTAACACATCTGCTGGTGCTCGAGGAACATTAACAATCTTACGACACTCAGCTTCCCAAATCCTCTCCCAATGCAGATACTGTGCAGGGGTACATAACAACTTTGCTAAGGCCATGCAATCGTTAGGATTTAACAACTCCGATCCAAACACATATCCCAACATTTGTCTAGCCGGCTCACTGTGTAATCCATACTGTGTTACAGTGGCCTCCACTTTTGAGCCTCCACTCAAAAGGCTTATGCTCGGCAACAGCCTGTCCCTGTGCATTAATTGCTTGCACCACTGAGAACCCGAAATGCCCTTCCAAGGCTCCCACTGCCGACCAATCCCCCTCTAACAACACATCTCGTATAACTCCAGACCACTGCCCCCCATTCTTAGGTCGTATTGTCATACCACCCTTAGATTCAATGACCACATTCTTCCTCAAATCAAGATTTCGCATAGCGTGCACCAAACTGTCCAAGGGTGGCGAATACGGGGGAGAAGGCACCGATGGCGCGGGCCGCGAATCCAGTAGTGGGGGAGGCCTCAGACTTGGTGGCCTGCTAATCTTGTCCATCGGTTCTTTCCAGTGGGCGTCAGCGTCATCATGGGGGTCTGCGGATGGGGATTGCATTCGCTGTGGATGGCAGGAGGGTCCTCTGGTCGCCCCATCGGTTCTTTCCAGTGGGCGTCAGCGTCATCATGGGGGTCTGCGGATGGGGATTGCATTCGCTGTGGATGGCAGGAGGGTCCTCTGGTCGCCACAGGCACCTCTGTCGTGGTCGGTGCGGTTGCCCCCGCTGCCTCTGCTACCTGTTGTGCAGTCTCAGACACAGGCAGCTGCACCCCCGCTGCTGTGGGTACAGATCCAAACAACCTAGTACCACTAGAAGTTTCCCCATCTTCATCCATTAGTTGCTGTGCTGCTAGGACCACCTTTTTCTCTGTTTTATACTCTTTTATCGTATTTATCACCTCCCGCCATGTTGGTCCCAGCTCCATGGCCTCTTTCTTACCATCAATAGTTTTTTGCCATAACGAATCCCCCACTTCACGCCACTCCTGCTCTCTGAACACGAGAGAGGGCTGTTTTAAAAAGCCAGCCTTACGAGCCCACTCCAGCAGCCGCAGCAATTTTTTAGCTGAGACTGTGGCTTCACGCTGGCTGAGGAAAACGGTTAATAAATGCTGTGCTGCCTCCTTCTCCAATTTTACAGGTTTTGCAGCTTACCGGCACCCGGAGCGTTACCCTGCTCTTCGGCACACACACCGGCCTTTTCTCCCACTCCTTTCCTCCTTCAAGGGCTCTCAGTCGTCCAGAAACTTCCGGATTTAGCGGGTCAGCGTCCCTGTTCGGGCGCCAAATGCGGGAGACAGGCTTGGGGAAATCATCAGACGACTCAATGTGAGCTACAGATGACTCCGTTTATTGCATGCAACGCAACAGTTTATACAGAGATTACACATGGCAACAGCAACTAACACAGTCAGCGATTGGGTACCCTCACTTGACGCAGCAGAAGGTGATTGGTTGGTGCGAGTCATGGGGCTGCGTGTTACCAAGCTTCTTCGGACCCCACCATGGTTCACCAAAAGTACGCAGTGCAAGCTGACCTTTTCAACTCCCTTTTAGTTCCATCTCGCAATCTGATTTCTGGTTGTAAAATCAAGAGCAGTGTATTGCTCTTCCACACGAGCTCACAATGGACGACCCCACAATGGACCACCTCACAATGGGCCTCTCCTGACCTCACAATGGATGACCACACAATGCACCTCTTGTGACCTCTCAATGGACCTCACAAAGCGACTCTCATAACGTCACAATTGACGACCTCACAACGGATGACCTCACAACGGGCCTCTCCTGACCTCACAATGGACGACCTCACAATGCGCCTCTCATGACCTCACAATGCACAACCTCACAATGGACGACATCACAATGGGCCTCTTGTGACCGCACAATGGATGACCTCACAATGGACGACCTCACAATGGACGTCTCCAGACGCCACAATCGATGATCTCACAATGTGCCTCTCCTGACCTCACAATGAACAACCTCACAATGGACGACCTCACAATGGGCCTCTCGTGACCGCACAATGGACGACCTCACAATGCGCCTCTTGTGACCACACAATGGACGACCTCGCAATGGAGGACCTCACAATGGGCCTCTCCTGACCTCACAATGCACGACCTCAGAATGGACCACCTCAAAATGGACCACCTCAAAATGGACCACCTCACACTGGGCCTCTTGTGACCTCACAATGGAGAATCACACAATGGAGGACCTCAAAACGGGCCTCTTGTGACCTCACAATGGAGGACCTCACAATGGAGGACCTCAGAACGGGCCTCTCGTGACCTCACAATGGATGACCTCACAAAGGGCCTCTTGTGACCTCACAATGGACAACTTAACAATGGAGGACCTCACAAATGGCCTCTTGTGACCTCACAATGGACGACCTCACAATGGACGACCTGACAATGCGCCTCCTGTGACATCACAATGCACAGCCCCACAATGGGCCTCTCGTGACGACACAATGGACAATGTCACAACAGATGACCTGACAATGGACGACCTCACAGTGCGCCTCTTGTGACCTCACAATAGACGACCTCACAACGGACGACCTCACAATGGGCCTCTCCTGACCTCACAATAGACGACCTCACAATGGATGATCTCACAATGCACCTCTTGTGACCTGACAATGCACGACTTCACAATGGACGACCTCGCAATGAACGACCTCGCAATGGACGACCTTGCAATGGACGACCTCGCAATGGGACTCTCCTGACCTCACAATGGACGACCTCACAATGGACGACCTCACAATGCGCCTCTTGTGACATCACAACACACGACCTCACAATGGACGACCTCACAATGGAGGACCCTGCCGATGCCGACTCCACGAGACGGAATGAACGACACTTCAACGTGAAGCAGGTTCAATTCGCTTTACTATTGTCTACTATGTAGCTTTATACAATTCTATCACCCGTAAGCACACACACGCGCTAAGCAACAGCATTCCCATTGGTTAAGCTATAATGTCCATGCATAGTTAGCTTTTAGCTGACTGGCATTCTTTCCCGATGCTCTGTTGCTGGGCCTCCCGGATGCTTATCTGGTTATGGCTGGCCTAATTCATTAAAAAGTTGCTAACAGGCGTTATCTTCTCCGGGTGGCCTTGGTTCCCATCGCTTCAGCTCCTCGGTTCTCACCGCCTCAGCTCCTCGGTTCTCATCGCCTCAGCTCCTCGTATTCTTGCAAAAGCGCTAAGGCCCCAACATTTCCCCCTCTTTTTTCAAAAACAGAATTAGCAATATTATGCATCAAGCGTTGCAAGCATTGGCAAAAACAAGGTAACATAATCAGAAGCACAAGTATAACCATTCCGATCACGCACAAGTGGTATAACATTTCTGTAATCCATGGTCCTAAGCCTAACGATTTGAGCCAATCTTCCAATCCCCAACTTTCTTCCTTTAACTTGTGCAGCCCTTCCTTCAAGAGTGCAATCTTTTTATGGATAGACTCTGAATGATCGGATAAGTTTAAACAACACATACCTTCAAAATCCTCACACCCATGCCCGTGTGCTAATAGCAAAAAATCTACTGCAGCTCTATTCTGCAGTACTGCATGATTTACGCTAGCTACATCTTGCGATAGCTGGTCTAAAATGTCTGATGTTAAATTTAACTCATTCCTTGTCCAGCATGCTAGCTGTTTTAAGGAAGTCATTGTTCGTGCAGCAGTGCTCCCTGGGACAAGCAGGGACACAAAGATAGTTTTGACCCTTGACCAAAACCTTGGATTCCCGACCTTCATGCAGTCTAACTCATGTATCGATCGTTTCTTCCTTTTGGATACAAAGGTCATCACTTGGGATATATTAGGATGAAATAAGCTCAGTTTCCCCAGATAACATGGACCTCCTTGTGGACCGGACGGTACTCCGTTCCACGCTCGATCTCCACATATTAAAAACACTCCTGGTGGTAGCCGTTTTGCAGAGAAGCTCATTAATTTACATTGGGTATATGTGTGAAGATAAACATCGTTAATTTTCAGCCCCGAGTTAACTGTCGCCCATTGCGATGTACTTTCTTCAAGTGCACCTTTGCCATGTGGTTCAAAACTAACCCATCCACCGTTTCGGGTGGCATTTGTGGCATTCAGACTTCCCAACAAGTCTAATTCCTCCGGCGGGGAAGTCAAAGTGCCATTCAGACTTTTGATGATTTCGCACTGCCAGCACCCGTCTAACTGTTCTGCTGTTCGCTTTGATTGGTAAGGGCACATAGTAGTATTTAATAGAGTATCATTAAGCACAGCAAAATTAGCTACGTACCCATTGAATTCTTGAGGTTGCCAAACGGGGACACCTATCAAACAAGTGCGGAAAGGGTCTCCTGGACGTTGCAAGCTAAGACAGAAGGCATTTTGGCCTGTCTGATTAGCTATGGTGACCCAAATGTTCTCCCTCTGCTGAATTTCTGTCTGCCATTTCCCCTGCACTATCCCTGTCACCGTTATCAATATGATTACCAACCAGCTGAACCTGATCCATTCTGACATCCTGGTCCATTAATTGTTCCTGTCTCTTCCGTAACCACGGTCGTACCCACTTGGCTGGTACCCAAGTCGTTCCGTCTCCTGCAAGTACACAAGCATAACCCCATCCCCACGTAATTAACTCGACTGGACCTTCCCAGATCTGTTTCTGCGGCCAGAAAACTTCTACTTGCACCTTTTTTCCTGAAAAATCAGCTGAGTTTTTAGAAAAATGGGTGAAAATAGGTATGTTATCATCATTTCGAGGGTTAAGCCAATTTAAAACATAACATGCTTTACTGATTAATTCGTAGGGACTCTTCTCCCCCTCTTTTTTCAAAGCAAACAATAATTGTTTTAAATTTTGATGGTGACGCTCGATAATGGCCTGACCACCAGAATTATGAGGGATGCCCGTCTGATGGATTATTCCCCATTGCTGGAAAAAGGTTTTACAGGTGTTACTCTTATACGCAGGTGCATTATCTGTCTTTATGATGTCAGGCTTTCCTAAGACAGCAATTGCCTGAGCCCAATGTTTACAGGCTGACTTGGCATTTGTGGAAGTGGCTGGAGTTGCCCATAGAGCTTTCGAACAGGTATCCACAGTAACATGTAAATACTTTAATCGCCCAAAGGGTGCAAATTCTGTTACATCTGACTGCCATATCTGCCTTGGTTGCAATCCCCTCGGGTTAGTACCCATTTCCTGTAAAGGGGTCAATCTTGCACAATCAGGACAAGCAGCAATAATAGCACGAGCTGTTGCTCGGGAAATTTTAAATTCGCGTTGTAACGCTCGAGCAGATTGATGGAAAAAGGAGTGAGAAGTTGATGCCTGCTGTTCCACCGAACAAGGAACGCCTGCTGCTGACACGGCACTATCTATGACTGCATTGCCTTCTGTTAAAGGACCAGGGAGTGCAGTATGGCTATGGATATGTGATACCCAAAAAGCATGCTTCCTTTGCTGTATGATGTTCCAAAGCTGAACAAACAAAGCTTGGAGACTATGGTTGTTTACATGCCCTATAATTGCCCTATGAATTCGTTGAACAATACCTACCACATACAAGGAATCAATGACTATATTTATGGGCTGATCGTGAAAGGTTAGAAATGCCCAAACTACAGCTTTTAATTCTAGGACTTGCACGGATGCAGTCTCCTTCCGAATTTGTGTTTTCCAAAGATCTAACTCTCGGAAAGCATACCCATATTTTCCAGTTTTGCTACTAGCATCCGTGAACACAGTAATCGCATTTGATAACGGTCTTGAGCTCTGGATCTCTCGTTCTTCCAGCTCCAAAGAGGTATGGAAGAGAGGATGCCTAGGATAGTGATTGTCCACTCTGATTCCCTGAATGGCTAAGGCAAATTCTACGCTTTGCAAGCACCATTCTTCGACTAGCTCCAGAGCCTTTAGAGGCAGGATAATATTGTCAGGCTCTTTACCGGCAATTGTTCGTAAACGTTGCCGAGCTTTCAAAATTCCCATTCCAATTGCTTCATGCCTCTGAGTTAAAGTGCGGCGTAGATGACTTGAGAGAAAAACCCATTCGAGTACAAACAAGATTCCCTTCTCATTTATCTGGGCAATGATTACCGCCACTTCCCTTTCTCGGTTGTAAACCACTAAAGATATTGGTAACCCTTCCTGGAATCTGTAGGCAGCTGTTTCGGCTATCTTTTCCTCAATCCGTTCTAGAGCTGTGGCAGCCTTTGGAGTTAAGCTCCGCTTTTCCGCAGGCTCTTTAGCTCCTCTGAGCAGTTGAAACAACGGCTCCATTTCCTCATTTGTAATACCACAAAAATTTCTGATCCACTGAATGTCTCCCACTAATTTTTGCACACAGTTAACAGTGTTAATATTTGTCTGCAATTTAAGCTTTTGGGGTCTAATTCTAGCCTCTGTGATAACCATACCCAAATAATTCCAAGGAGCTTGCCTTTGAACCTTTTCAGGGGCAATGACCAAACCAAATTCTTTTAAACAGTTAATTAATTCCTCTTCCTGCACGGCTGGTAAAACTTCAGGGCTTGCTACTAGAATGTCATCCATATAATGGTACGTAATCAAATCTGGGTGATTTTCCCTCCACGGTTTCAGGGCCAAATTCACAAACCATTGACAGATGGTTGGCGAATTTTTCATTCCCTGGGGAAGAACTACCCACTGGTATCGTTCTGATGGGCCTTCCCTGTTAATTGTAGGAACCGTGAAGGCAAATTTTTCACTGTCCTCTGGATCGAGGGGTATTGTAAAGAAACAATCTTTCAGATCAATTATTAGCAAATTCCATGCCTGTGGGAGCATAACAGGTGAAGGTAACCCTGGCTGTAAAGCTCCCATGTTTTCCATGCATGCGTTAACAGCTCGGAGATCATGTAATAACCTCCACTTTCCTGATTTTTTCCTAATGGTGAAAATAGGGGTATTCCAAGGACTTGTTGACGGCTTAATGTGACCTTGGTCTAACTGTTCTTTGACTAGTTCCTTTAGGTAATGCAGCTTCTCCTCTGGCAGCGGCCATTGGTCCACCCACACAGGGTCTTTCGTGGTCCATGTTAACTTTAAGGTAGGGCGGAAGCTGCCCCCAATGGCCGCTAGGGAAAAGGTGTCTGCAAGATGACTCCCCACTGGGCCAGAACATCCCTTCCCAGCAGCCACAGTGATGTACACATCACATAAGGCTTTATCATGGCTCTGTTTCCCTCTTCATCCATGACTGTTACAAAACATCGACTAACCTGCGTAGGAGATTGCCCTCCGATACCTGTCACAGGAGCATCAATTTCTTGCAGATCCCACTGAGGTGGCCATGCAAACTTGGGAACGATAGTGATATCTGAACCTGTATCAATCATCATGGCAACATCAGTAAGACGAACACCATCTGGTCCCACCATACTCACGAGTCTTGTCGGACGTTGAGTAGTTATCTTTTCACAAAAGGCGACCTGGGGGATTCCAGAAGATCCAAAACCTTTGTTTCCACGCTGGGCCTGTCCAGGATTAGGAACTATGGCTCGAAAAGGTATCAATTGGGCTATCCTGCTCAGTGCTGGAATAGTAATAGGAGGATTGAAAATTTTAATCATTATACCAATATTTCCAGAGTAATCAGCATCAATACACCCTGGTAGAACAAAAATGCCCATTTTTGAAGCTGAGGAACGGCCAATCACCAAAGCGGATAAGCCCTTCCCCAGGGGACCAGTGCACGTAGACTCTAATATGTGCACATCAGAATCTCTAATTACTGTGGATTTTGCCACGGCCAGATCGACTCCTGCACTTCCGCAAGTTGCGGAGGAGAGCTCGCAGAGGCAGCCATCGTTCGGGGATATTTGTTCGCCGCGTCCCTCATAACGCGGCAGCTCCCGTTTCCCTGCAACGGTGTACCGTTCTTATAATATCGTGACCGACATTCTGCTGCCTTATGTCCAAACTTTTGACATTTTGCACAGTTTCCATTAAATCCTTTCGGGCCCACACCTTCAATCCTAAATTTGTTGGGACACTTCCTTTTCACATGTCCTGGTTGGCCACATTGAAAACACACTCTTTTATCCCCCTTTCCAGACATTCTCCCCTCCTTAAGTGCTGTGGCCAAAGCCACGGCATGTATTTTAACCTTCTGCTCTTCTTCAACCATTGGTGCTCGGGAACATACTTCTATCATTTGAATAATTGAGGCTCCTGGAGGCAGAGTAGCCAACAGTTGTTTACAGGATTGGTTCGCGTTTTGTATTGCTAATTCCTTAGCCAATATCGCTTTCATCTCTGGAGGCACATTAGGTGCCATATCCAGGGCATCTTTTAGCCGGTCGACAAAGCCGAAAAAAGGCTCGTCTGGCTTTTGCATTATTTTAGTATATGGTAATTGAGGTGTTCCTATCTGTGGCAGAGCAAGAAAGGTTGCTAAAGCTGCATTTTTTGATTGTTGTAATACTCTAGGATGAAGTGCTGCTTGGGCCTCAGGTGCCCGATAACGCCCATTTCCCATCAGTTGGTCGAGAGTGGCGACCCTTAATGGATCATCCATACTACAATTTAAATTTTCCAATTGCTTTTCTTCCAACCTTTCTTGCCACTTTGCTAGCCAGAGCATATAGGTAGTAGAGGAAAGCAGAAGTTCCATTATAGCCCTGCTGTCTGCAGGAATCATACTAGAATATTTAAACAAAGCAGAGACTTGGTTTCGAACTAGCTTATTATCATATCCATATTGCATCACTGTTTTTTGTAAACCTTGCACCAATTTCCAATCTAAAGGCTCCCACTTGGGGCCCTGGGCTCCCACTACTACGGGGGCTGCTATTGGAGTTAATATAAAGTCCCCCTGTAACCGAGCATTCTCTATCAATCCCTTATACCGCGCTCCCGCGTTAAAAGTTGGATCAATAGGTGGCGCCACATCCTTACACTTTCCCCCACCATCATTTCCACTTACAGTGGCTCGGAGCCACGACAACAACCCCTCCTCAGCTGGATCGCTTCCTCCAGCTGCTTCTCCTTTCTTTTGAATCTTCCATAACTCCTCAACCTCTCCGCCCAAAAGGCAGCCCTCCAGGCCAAACTTTGTCTGCAAATAATTTTTTGCTTCATCAATTGTCATACTCCCTTCTTTGACCATTTGCAGTACCCACTCTTTTTTCTGTCTCATAACCTCTTCACTCGCCCTCAAGCTAGAAGTACCTTTTCGCGCCTCCCATTGTCCCAATTGTTTATCCACATTCTCCAACCCCTCTACTATAGCCTTATGGGCAGCCTTATATGCTGCCTTCACATCCCTTGCCCTGGACCCGCCGTCCAATCGCTGCATTTGTCCCAATAACTCTGTCATTCTCTCCGCTTGCTCCCGAAGTTCTCGTCGCATTCCTCGGACAATGCCGTCATCGTCGTCCGACCCATCCGGGAACGGTGCTTTAACCGGATCCACGTCCATTTCGGGCGCTGTGGGAGCTGGTCGTTCCGGGGGTGGTCGTTCCTCCCCCTCCCACGGTGGAAGATACTCATCTACTCCCCCCTACATTTCTCGTTCAGCTAGAGTTACTGGGCACGCCTGCCGAAGTGAAACCCCTTTTTCCTTATTGTCCATTTCCTCGCATGGACTCGGCTCAGTAATTTCAGTCCACTCGAAGTCTCCTGAACCACTCTCCTCCCCTTTTCCTCCGCAGAGTGCTTCTCGCAAAGCAGCAGCGACTTGAGCCTCCCCGTGCAATTGTTCAAGCATTAACCGCACGGGACGATATATTTTCGCAAGTCGCCGAGCTTCCTTTGAGCCTACTTGCACACCATCCCACAGTTCTTTTCCCACTCGCTCCCAGGATTCGAGTTTATATACCTGAGAAGTTTCCTCTATGAGTTTTTTCTGCTTACAAAAAAGCAGTAAGTCAATTAAATCGTCTTTTGAGATCTCAGTCTCAGTCTTTTGAGCGAGCTTTAACAAACTTTCTATAGTAGCACGCTCCGTTGCTGATGCAGCAATTTCCATTCTAGTTGCTGATGCAGCAATTCCCATCCTGCTCCCTGACTCACCAGGTCAGTCCTGACTCACTAGGTCAGCCGTGGCCACGATCCGCCTTTCTTTGGGCGCCCAGCTACTTCTCCGCTGGCTGCAGGATCCCTCGCGTTCTCGGCTCCACTCTACCCACGATCATATCACGTCGGGGTCACCAGATGCCGATGCCGACTCCACGAGACGGAATGAACGACACTTCAACGTGAAGCAGGTTCAATTCGCTTTACTATTGTCTACTATGTAGCTTTATACAATTCTATCACCCGTAAGCACACACACGCGCTAAGCAACAGCATTCCCATTGGTTAAGCTATAATGTCCATGCATAGTTAGCTTTTAGCTGACTGGCATTCTTTCCCGATGCTCTGTTGCTGGGCCTCCCGGATGCTTATCTGGTTATGGCTGGCCTAATTCATTAAAAAGTTGCTAACAGGCGTTATCTTCTCCGGGTGGCCTTGGTTCCCATCGCTTCAGCTCCTCGGTTCTCACCGCCTCAGCTCCTCGGTTCTCATCGCCTCAGCTCCTCGTATTCTTGCAAAAGCGCTAAGGCCCCAACAGGACCCCACAATGGACGACCTCACAATGGACGACCTCACAATGCGCCTCTCGTGACCTCAAAATGGAGGACCTCACAATGCACGAGCTCAGAATGCGCCTCCCGTGACCTCACAATGCAAAACCTCACAATGCGCCTCTCCTGACCTCACAATGGACGACCTCACAATGGACGACCTCACAATGCGCCTCTCCTGACCTCACAATGGACGACCTCACAATGGGGCTCTCCTGACCTCACAATGGAAGACCTCGCACTGGACGACCTCACAATGGACAACTTCACAATGAGCCTCTTGTGACCTCACAATGGACGACCTGACAACGGACGACCTCACACTGCACGACCTCACACTGCACGACCTCACAATGCCCCTCTTGTGACCTCACAATGGAAGACCTCACAATGCGCCTCTTGTGACCTCACAATGGACGACCTCACAGTGGACGACCTCCCAATGCGCCTCTCCTGACCTCAAAATGCACGACCTCACAATGGACAACCTCACAATGGACGACCTCACTATGGGCCTCTCGTGACTGCACAATGGATGACCTCACAATGGATGACCTCACAATGGACGACCTCACAATGTGCCTCTTGTGACCTCACAATGGACGACCTCACAATGGACGACCTCACAATGGGATTCTCCTGACCTCACAATGGACAACCTCACAATGGACAACCTCACAATGCGCCTCTTGTGACCTCACAATGGACGACCTGACAATGGACGACCTCACAATGCACGACCTCACAATGCCCCTCTTGTGAGGTCACAATGGACGACCTCACAATGCGCCTCTTGTGACCTCACAATGGACGACCTCAAAATGGACGACCCCACAATGGACGACCCCACAATGGACGACCTCACAATGTGCCTCTCGTGACCTCAAAATGGAGGACCTCACAATGGACAATCTCACAATGGGCCTCCTGTGACCTCACAATGGACAACCTCACAATGGACAACCTCACAATGCGCCTCTTGTGACCTCACAATGGACGACCTGACAATGGACGACCTCACAATGCACGACCTCACAATGCCCCTCTTGTGAGGTCACAATGGACGACCTCACAATGCGCCTCTTGTGACCTCACAATGGACGACCTCAAAATGGACGACCCCACAATGGACGACCCCACAATGGACGACCTCACAATGTGCCTCTCGTGACCTCAAAATGGAGGACCTCACAATGGACAATCTCACAATGGGCCTCCTGTGACCTCGCAATGGACGACCTCACAATGGAGGACCTCACAATGCGACTCTCCTGACCTCACAATGGACAACCTCACAATGGACGGCCTCACAATGCGCCTCTTGTGACATCACAATGCACGAGCTCACAATGGACAACCTCACAATGGAGGACCCCACAATGGACGACCTCACAATGGAGGACCTCACAATGCGCCTCTCGTGACCTCACAATGGAGGACCTCACAATGGAGGACCTCACAATGGACAATCTCACAATGGGCCTCCTGTGACCTCACAATGCAAAACTCACAATGTGCCTCTCCTGACCTCACAATGGATGACCTCACAATGGACGACCTCACAATGGACGACCTCAGAATGCGACTCTTGTGACCTCATAATGCACGACCTCACAATGCTCCTCTCCTGACCTCAGAATGGACGACCTCACAATGCACCTCTTGTGACCTCACAATGGACAACCTCACAATGGATGACCTCACAGTGCACCTCTCGTGGCCTAACAATGGACGACCTCTCACTGGACGACCTCACAATGGACGACTTCACAGTGCGCCTCTTGTGACCTCACAATGGACGACCTCTCACTGGACGACCTCACAATGGACGAATTCACAATGCGCCTCTTGTGACCTGACAATGGACAACCTGACAATGGACGACCTCACAATGGACGACCTCACAATGGACGACCTCACAATGCCCCTCTTGTGAGGTCACAATGGATGACCTCACAATGCGCCTCTTGTGACCTCACAATGGACGACCTCACAATGGACAACCTCACAATGGAGGACCCCACAATGGACGACCTCACAATGGAGGACCTCACAATGCACAATCTCACAATGGGCCTCCTGTGACCTCACAATGGATGACCTCACAATGCACGAGCTCAGAATGCGCCTCCTGTGACCTCACAATGCAAAACCTCACAATGTGCCTCTCCTGACCTCACAATGGACGACCTCACAATGGACGACCTCACAATGGGCCTCTTGTGACCTCACAACGGACGACCTCACAAAGGACGACCTCACAACCGGCTTCTCCTGACCTCAGAACAGACGACCTCAAAATAAGCCGCTCATGACCTCACAATGGACGACCTCACAATGGGCCTCTCGTGACTTCACAATGGACGACCTCACAATGGACGACCTCACAATGGGCCTCTCCTGACCTCACAATGGACGACCGCACAATGGGCCTCTCGTCACCTCACAGCGGATGGCCTCACGACGGGCCTCTCATGACCTCATAGGGGACTGCCTCACAGTGGACTGCCTCACAGTGGGCCGCCTCACAGTGGGCCGCCTCACAGTGGGCCTCTCCTGACCTCACAATGCACGACCTCACAATAGATGACCTCACAATGGATGACTTCACAATGGGCCTCTCGTGACCGCACAATGGACGACCGCACAATGCGCCTTTTGTCACGTCACAATGGATGACCGCACAATGCGCCTTTCATGACCTCGCAATGGACTGCATCACAATGGACTGCATCACAGTGGGCCTCTCGTGACCTCACAATGGACTGCATCACAATGGACTGCATCACAATGGGTCTCTCGTGACCTCACAATGGACATCTGGTTACCTCACAATGGACGACCTCACAATGGTCCTTTCACCTCTTCTCTAGCTCAAGTTTTTATTACGGCAGGATCCCTTGTCCCCTCATCTCTTTTGAGAAACCTGCAAACACTGCTCTACATCTGAAAAACAAATCAACGCCCGGCTGTGTGACAGACCCATCCCTGCCCCTCAAATAGAAATAAGTACATCAAGCAGTTGAAACACAGGTTGGCCGATCACCAGTCCAAGATCTCGCTGCCTCATTCCACGCATTACTACAGCCATATCCCACGCATGAGGTAGCTCCAGCCCCACACAAATGGTCATGAAGACAAACAACATCGGACAAACAGAAGAAAGTCCCTTGCAAAATGAACTATTACTGCACAGAAAATACCAAGAACAACAAGAGCCCTGCAACACAACTGTGTGTCCCCGATGCTTGGCACGAGCACAGAAGGCGGGTGAACTCGGGCGCTGGTATTGGAAAGGCGCCAGCAAAGCCAAACAGAGCAATGCGGATGGGGCCTTCAGAAAAGGGCCAATGATGTGACCGCGCAGGGAAGATGACCCTGAAAGAGCGCCATGAATCTTTGAAACAAGACTGGCCTCAGAGGAGGAAAGCGTGGCTGATAAGGGCTCGACGACAGAAGCAAAGATGATCGGCCACAGACAGCCACGACCTAGAGATGGGGGCATGGAATGCCCCTTAACTGCATTTGCAGCATACGATGGGATCTACTGGCACTATGATGACGAGTCGGGCCAGGCAGAAAGACAAAGGATGTCTACGATGTTCCAGAACACACACACAAAAAAGAGAAAACTCAAGATCTGAGCAAAACAATGCACAGCTACAACCCGCCGCTGCCTCCCACCCAGAGACACAGGCTGGAGCTGCCTGCCCTAGCACACCTTCGCTTTCTCCTGTGCGACACCTGAAATAGCTGACTCGCACACCACTCATCCAAAAGGGGCAGCCGTACCAGATGGCCTGGCAGCACATAGACACACAGACCGGAGACAGCCCAACACCTTCTATCCCTTCATTTAGCTTTCACATGGCTCCAGATCAGCTCAGGACTTCAGGAGTTGTTCTCAACTGGCAGATGCATCTTCTTTGATCTTATTATCTCGGATGCCCTGTTTACCTCTGTCGCCTGCCAAACCACCACACAAGTGGTCAGCCTGGTAACAGTCAGCTCCCGCTTCATCCGCAAAATGACTCTGTCCTAAAGTATTGCTGTCATTCCGCTCACCTGCACTGTCGGATCCTCACTCCGGTATCAAAGCTGTGATGACACCTAGAACAAACAGGAGTAAAGGGACTCATCCATTGGACAGGGCTGACTACTAGATCTAGAGACGCACTGTTCTATCCAGTCATGCCACCTCACCTCAACTCCTCAGCTGTGAATGCAAGAGGCCAAAGCGGCACCTGAAAAAGCAAAGGAAAAAGAAATCACCGAGAGAGCCTGGCAACACCCCACCGCACAAAAAGCACAAGACGCACACAGACACGCGATCTGGTGGAGAGCCCTAATCCATCACAACACAGACACTCAGATCCAGTGTTCTAACAATGGAAGAAAGACAGCCCTGAACAAAACAAGACTGGCTAAAGAGGACCATGGGCCAACAAAGCCTCCGAGACAGTCAGCAATAGGACAGACCTCAAACAGCCAGGATACCGAGCCAAAGGAACGGAATGCTTCTTAGTTGCATTTGCGGCACAAGATGGGATCTACTGGCACAATGACAACAACTCGGGCGAGGCAGAAAGACACAGGAAGCCTACAGCACTACTGTTGTTCAGTGTCAGATGTGGTCTGGAACTGAAAAAAAAAAAAAACCCTCAGGAGCTGAGCAAAGCATCAAACAGCTACAACACACCACAGAGACACAGGCTGGAGATGCCTGCCCTAGGGCACCCTCCGCTTTTTCCTGTGTGGCACCCAAAACGCCACCCTCATAAGGCTTGAACAAAAGAGGCATCTGTATTAGACAAGCTGGCACTACACAGGCACACATAGTCAAGGCAGCCCAACACCTCGTATCGCCCCACTTAGCTTTGGCGGGGCTCTGGGTCACCACAGAACTTCAGGAGCCATCCTCAATTGGCAGAAACATCTTCTCCCATCTTATTTCAGGTATACCATTCACCACCATCACCTGTCAAACCAGAGCACGAGTGGTCACCCTTGTAACAGCCAGCTCCTGCCTCATCCACATAAGCACTCTACCCCAAAGTACTGCTCTCATTCTGCTCACCTGCACTGTGCTGGATCCCCGCCCCGGTATCAGGGCTATAACAACATGCATGACAGCCAGAACAAACAAAAGTACCAAGTAACTCATCCATTAGGCAGGGATAACTGCTCCTAAATCTACTCACACACTATTCTATTCAGTCAGTCTGCCTCACCTCAAGACCTCGGCTACAAATGCTAAAGGCCTACACAGCACCTGAAAGAAAAAGAAAAGCAAATCACCAAGACACAGCCTGGCAACACCCCACTGCACACAAATAACCGAAGACACACACGGAAGCACCCCTTCTCATCTGTTCTGGTTCCTACCCACACAGCTTCTCAAAAAACCTTAGCACAACCTGCAAAATACGAAGGGAGAGCACACCTCTTTTTTTCTCCAAAAGCAAGAATAAATACTCTTGGAGAACTTTAATCCCTCGCCACCTGCTATTCTCCTGGACCCTTGAAGCGCTGGACACCCACAGCAAAGCAAGAACAGCATGAGCTCCTCAGCCCCCGGCCCTGGGCTTATATAGCTCTAACCCTACCTGCTGCCCTACCCAGCAGCCCTCGCAAAGGGAGGGCCCTGCTCATCACAGCCATAAATATAGGCGGGGGTGCAACCCAAGGGCTGCAGGGAGTGTGCTAAGGGACGTGCGGAGCTGTGCTAAGCCTCATGCTTTGCCCGCTGTGTGGTGCGGGTGAGAAACAGGGTTGCTGGTATGGAGGCATTTTTTCCTGACAAAAGACCTAAAAGTGGAAACTTCCTGCCCATCTCCCCAGTACTGCCAGTTTCCTCATCAGCTGCTGGGTGCTTGGATCCCTCTGCTTCAAGCCAACCTGCTTTCCCCTCCTGTAGCTGAACATTGCAGCTCGTGCGTACCCGTTCCAGAGTCCATCTCCATGTGAGGCATGTCAGACCCCATCTGTGCATATCCACACGAATGCCTGTAGGGCCCTCCTGGCCCAGGGCGCACGGAGGCCCTGGGAGGCCGCACGAAAACCTGTAGGGCCCCCCTTGCCCAGGGCACATGGAGGCCCAGAGAGGCTGCACGAAAGCCCATGGGGCTTGCCTGGCGCAGGGTGCACGGAGGTCCTGGGAGGTTGCATGAAAGCCCGTAGGGTTTACCTAGCCCAGGGCGCACAGAGGTCCCCGAAGGCCACACCAAAGCCCCTAGGTGCCCCCTGGCTCAGGGTGCACGGAGGCCCCGGGAGGGTGCACGAAGGCCCGTAGGGCCCCCCTGGCCCAGGGCGCACAGAGGTCCCCGAAGGCCACACCAAAGCCCCTAGGTGCCCCCTGGCCCAGGGCGCACGGAGACCCCGGGAGGCTGCACGATAGCCCTTAGGGCCCCCCAGCCTAGGGAGTGTCGTGGTCCTGGGAGGCCGCACGAAAGCCCGGAGGGAGCCCCTGGCCCAGGGCACATGGAGTTTCCTGGAGGCCGCACGAAAGCCCATAAGAATGCGCTGGCCCAGGACACAAAGAGGCCCCGGGAGGCCACACGAAACCCAGTAAGGCCTCCCTGGCCCAGGGCGCACGGAGGCCCCAGGAGGCCGCACGAAAGCCCATAGCGATCCCCTAGCCCAAGGCGTGTGCAGGAACCTGGAGTTCGCACGAAAGCCCATTGGGACCCCCTGGCCCAGCGCGTACAGAGGCCCCGGGAGGCTGCACAAAAGCCTGTAGGGATCCCCTGGCCCAGGGAACACAGAGGCCCCAAAAGGCCGCACGAAAACCCATTGGGGCCCCCTGGCCCAGGGTGCACGGAGGCCCCAGGAGGCTGCAGCAAAGTCCATAGGGACCCACTTCCTTTCCTCTCTCCCTTCCCTTTCCTTTCCTCTCTCCCTTCCCTTCTCTTCCCTTTTTTCCTCTGCAGTTAAAGGGGGGTTATATCATGTTGCTCCATTCCCCTGTCCTAAATGCTGCAACCTCAGGTTTTGGTGGGAAAAACTAGGCACTAGCAGCGTTGAACTAAGATAATCTAAACCACGTGCAACCGTGTTATCCACTTCAGGCCAAGTCCTTTCTTTGCACAAAGATCCTGCACTGAAATTAAAAGTGCATGGCAGGGAAAGCTCTGCGGTGACACAGTGAGCATGGGTTTTTGCACAGCGAACAGCAAGGGAGAACCAGGGCCACAGGCTCTTTCATTGCACTTGCACCACCACAGCTGCATCTGGGAGAATTTGCTCCTAAAGCTGGGTAGTTGGGAAAATTTTACTGACCACACACAAGGGTATAAGGTCAGCCAGCTCTGTGCCCGCCAGGATGCAACAAGTTACAAGATGTGGCTATTCCTCTGGCAAAGAAAGCACCAAGAAACTTTCCCAGTGTGATACCGTGTTTTGTGTTTTGGACTCACTTAGTTCCCTGGCCCTTGTGGCTTTTGCGTTTCGTATTCAAATTATGGGAGATTTTAATTTCCGTACAAATTGCAAATTTCACAGCTAATAGTGTTGCCAACTTTTCTGGCAATCCAAAACAGATGTGTCGTCCTTCAGGGGCTAGGCAGAGCATTTGTGACTGGTGAATAACTGCTGCTGAAAGTGCTACGGCGCTCCAGGCAGCAAAATACTAACAGCTGCAACCCAAGAGCCAGGAGAAAATAAAATACCCCACGCTGCATCTGCGTAGCTGTAATTAATCCAACCGCTTAGCCTCTCTCCAGCATGCTCTAATGAGATCACTACCAGTCCAGAATTATGCACGTTTCTATACACTCAAGCCATGTTCAGTAATATATTGCTCTTTGCATCCAAATATCATTTCACATTCGGAAAAAATGAGCACAGGCAGACACAAAAGCGCTCTTAAGAATTCATAAATTAATATTATTTCTGGTGATATTCTGCTGCTTTGAAAGGACCTTTGTGGGGATTTTTTTTTTAAATGTCAAGAAAGAAAAGCAGAGAAAGCAAGAAAAAATGTTCACTGAAAAAAAAAAAAAAAGCTAGTTGTGCCTCCTTGAGGTCAGAGCCAAGTTGACAATAACCTTAATTCAGTTAATGTTTCATAGCACAGTGTCAAACCCTCTATAGAGATATTGGTGCAGTTGCTACAGGGAATAGCAAAGGATAACTTAGGGAAGATTTTAAGAAAGGGTTCTTGAGTTTGAGAGAAGAAAAATAAGGATCGAAAGGGCCCCTTCAGAAATACACTAAAGAGAAGCAACAGCACAGAAAACTAATGTGACATCACAGCTTTCTGCTACACTGACAGCCAAAACCCACCGTTTCCTGCCCCCAGCTCCTTTTTATTTATACCTAAATGATACCAAATGATATTTTGTTTACATGGTGGATTTTTTTAAGGAAACATGCTTGATTGCTGAAAACAAAAGCACACAAGCTTGCAGCTTTGCTGTGAAGCCTCCGCATTAAATAGCCGATCAGATTTGTAAAACTGAAGAGAAAGGAAATGCAGAGAAATACATTTCAACAGGTAACATAGTATTGTCCAAAGTGGAATGAAGGCATTTAGCTTTGAATGAATCACTAATCACTAGACAAGTTAGCATTTCATGAGATTTAATAGTTAGCAGAGTGCAATGTAGCTACCTGAATAAATTCAGCTAATGTCTGCTAGCCTATAAGCCATAGTTGAGTCCCACTCAACTGAGAGTGATATTATTCACTATTTGTGCAAGAAAGACTGCTGGCAAGGAAAATACATTTTACTGCCAACCTCCACTGTAATATTATCATCTTTAATCAAGTTTAGAGAGAACAGGTAATATAAAAATACTTCATAATACAAAAGAACTTTTACACTGTTAAGACCTTTCAAAAGACTCTTAAGAGACATTTACAGGGCACTTACAACACAGCAGTACTGCACATATCTCTCAGACAGAGGAGGAAATGCATTTTTTTAGTGACTGAAGATTAACCTAGAAAAAAAGTGTTCTGTTTGAAAATCAGAGGCCACCTATGAAGATTTATGGGTTTTCTACCTACTTGCGCATCAGAAATGGTGTAGTCTGAATTATCACCTGGCTGAGTCCCAGAAATCTGCAATATCATCAATGCTTCTCATAGTCCTTTTATTAAAGGCAGATTTCCATGGAGGATTGGAAAAAAAAAAGAGAGAAAAAGAAAAAAAAAAGCAATTCACATGTAAATCAACATCTCCCACCAAAAACAAAACAAAAAACAAACAAACCCAGGTGATGCTACAGCACCCAAAACAAAATTAACATAAAGAATATGGATTGAAATTATCAATCCCTGCAATAGTCTCTGCAAATATCCTTATTGCGGAATACCATTCTGCTTTATTTTCTAATTAATCATTAAAACAATCCATTAAGTATTCAAGTCATCACTTTTCATATTTGACAAACCCATCAATCTCACTCTGAATGCACCAAGTTATAAACTACAGCCACATATTACAATCTTACTGCACTGCGTCCATAGATAGAATGCAGCTGTAGCCACAGCTGTGAGGAAAAAATACAAAGGCAGTTTCTCAGGAAACCATGTTATTCTAACAAGTGACTAAAGCCAAAGAAGGAAAATCTCTTCCAACTGCACCTCCAGATGCGTCTCAAAATATATCCACTTGATGTATATTAATGTTGAAATGAACAGGTTCCTCCATCGGTTATCTGAACAGCAGCTGCACTGGGAAAGCATCTGTAAGGTGCCACAGAAAAGCAGCCTTTTACAGCCACTAGTCTCAAATTACATGAGAAATGGAAAGGAGTCTTCAGTCTTTGGCATCTCCCACTCCATCAGCATTAATAGCAAACATGGCTTCAGCCTCAGGAAGACAAGGAGAGTCATAAATCTTACATATTCTGGTTTCGCCTCGGCCTTTTCGCAGATACAGTCTAGTAGGGAGAAGGAAACAAAACAAGTAAGGATGTATAGCTTATTTTCTATAAATCATGACCATAAGCATTAAAACATTAGGTTAGTACAATACAACACGCTGCTGTTAAGCTATTAAAAATGCTACATTAATTTTTATGCAGAATAAATTACACACTCAAAGATGTTCCTGCTTTTTAAAAAGTAGACCAGACAACCTGTTAACACACTTCACATAAAAAAAAAAAGTATTTATAGGTACTTAAATCTCACACAATCTTCCAAAATAATGCTGCCAGAAAATGATAACTATTCTCATACCTGGTAGTGGAAGCATGTGCTATGATGTTTCCTCCAATAGGTTTTTTGGGATCTGCAGCAAACATGGCAGCTCCATCTACTTGCGCAACTACTTGGTTAGTGATCACAACTGCCACACCAAACTGTAAGGAGAGAATCAAGAAATAAAATTTATTTATTTTCCACAATCTGAAGAAAGAGGGGGAAAAAAATGTTAACACTTCTCCCTTCCCAAGTACGACTGTCCGTTACCACTCTTATCATGCATCTCAAAACAAAACAGGGACAAGACATTGAGCAAGCACAAAACAATCTGTATAAAACTACTGAGAGAAAGAAACCTAACGATCAGTTCTGTTGGGAGCAGAGGGCACAAGGGAGAGCGTTCACTTGCACAGTACCTCATCTGCAAGTCGCAGGAGCATTCGCAGAAATCTGGCCAGATGCATCTGCCTGGCTGACAGCTCGCCTCTTCCGGAGTAATCTGTTCGGTAAAGCGCCGTGGCACTGTCCACTATCAGCAGCGCGTAACTGCAGAAGACAAATTACAAAGTACTTCTAGGCGCTGCCACGTACGAATGACGCCTTTGTTTGAACCTGGCAGTGCCCAATTATTTGCAAGGCTCCATAAAGATGCGGATACCAGCTCTTCTCACTTGCCAGCCAGCAGAAGTTATTATTTTTAACATCCTGGACTTGATCTGCAGTGTTCAGACCTGGCATTTCACAACTACATAATCTATATTCTTCTACTTGCTCGTCGGCTACAGGTAGTTTTACAAGATGACTATGTAACAGCAGGAAAATCACTCCATCCAAGTCAATCTTATTACCGTGATTCAGCCATCATTGCAGATGCTTGATACAGGAGCTGAGTCTGATGATCTGTGTTAAAACCTCGAGCATATGCCACGTTATCAAGGACATCACTGCCAGACAAGCCGTACCTGCAGAATTCAGTGAGAAGAGTCTTAACGCGACAACTTCATTAATAGTAGTTATCTAGCAGGTGTACCTGAAGACTAGATTAAACCCACATTCCTGACACAGCTTGGTTATAAAGAAAAGTAACAGCAGAGAATGACTGTAAACCACCTTCCAACAATATTTTCTTGCCTAGGAACAGCAGTGAAGTAGACTATCAGGCAAAGAATCATAATGGCTGGAAAAGACCTTCAGGATCATTGAGTCCAGCCATAAAACTGTAAACTGGCATGTTTTCCTCAGAATAAAACTACAAACAGGAAAAACTACAAACAGGAAAAAACAGAATATTCTGAATACAGTACTGTATAATAAAGCACTTTTAACCTCTAAGCAGATTTATGGACAGATATGGAGCTCTGAAGTCAAAAGGGAACAGTACTGAACAGGCACCCCTTTCAGCAGGTCACTGATGAAAATGCCTTTCGGTTGGTGAACTATTGATGCTCAGAGACATCGCTGGCAACAGGCTCCCAGCCAGACTTGGCACCACTCATGACAACCCTCTGAGCTCTGCCACACAATTTTCAAGCCACCTCACTGTATGCTCAGTTAACCTGCACCTCCTACGATGGCTCTGAAGATGCTATAGAAGATAGTGTCGAAAGCCTCACTAAAAAACATTCACTGTTTTCCCCTCATCCTCCACGCCAGTTTTATCATCATAGAAGGGTATTGGGTTGATCAGGCATGCTGTCTCCTTCATAAATCCTATCCAGTCATGATAACCTTCTTGACTGTCACATCTTTGGAAATGGTATCCAGGGTTATTTGCTCCATCACCTTCCTCATGACTGAGGTGAGGCTGGCTGCTCTGTAGCTGCCTGGATCCTCCTTCCTGCCTTTCTTGCAGACAGGAGGGACATTTACTTTCTTCAAGCAAGGTAGACTAGGATGAGGAGAGCTTCTGTAGGAACAATTCTTACAACAGTCCAGCTAATTTAAGGAGCCGAGATACATATACTGTGATCCTCATTAAGTAACTAAGCTGTCCCATCATGAATTAACACATTTCTGTTTTTCAGTTAGTGACAATTTATTTCTAAATGTATGTACAGACCTTTCAGCCACGGCAAGAAGACGCTCTGGGCGGAAAGTGCCTTCTGTGTCAATATACATAGCTTTTCCTTCACCACCACCTCGGTCAATGGGAAGCTAAAATAAAGAGCAAATGAATGAGCAGGGAACAGATCGACAATAAATAAGCCCGTTATTTCTTTGTGCCCTCAACTGATATTAATACAGTAAGTAACATGCCAAGCCTACAGAGACTAAAGTCACATTTATCTGGAAAATGCGAGAAGCCGAGAGAGAAAGAATAAAATAAATCAATACCTGATTAAAAATCAGAATATGTGACTAGTAAAGCAGACTACTCACTTGACAGGTTACTGCCAGCGTATGACACAACTGTGTCTTTCCAGTACGAAACTCCCCAAATAACTCTGTTATGGATCCTGTTTCTATTCCTCCTTAAAAATGAAAGAAAAAAAAATAAACAAACCAGAAGTTGATCGCATACTTTAAACAAATAGACTGAGGATAGTGTATTTACAAAGACAGTTAAAGCTACACTTTGGCTAAAAATGATCATCTAAGCTTCCAAACTCTAATTGTTTAAACCAGTTTTGACACTGAGATTTGTTCATATTGCACATAAGTTGCATTTCATGTTGCAGTTTAGGTAAGTGCATTTTTGAACAAACTGAAGAGCTGAGATGTCTTTTTTGTTTTGTTTTTATAACTATGGCTAGGAGTGGGAAGATAATGACACCTGTTTTGGTTTTCTTGAAACTAACTAGAGAATGGACTAAATGTGAATGATCAACTCTGGATTCATGCTTTCAAAAGCTTTCAAAACTATTGCTGCAGCTCCTTAAAGAGAATTGCTTATGATACAGGAAATAAGTACTAAGAACTATTTTAGTTCAACCAAAAGATGTCTTATGTTCTTTTTTGTGCAAGTATCATGTCCTGTATAGAAGGAAAAAGAAAATGAAATTTAATCCATAAAGAAATAAAGTTATTACCTTGAAGAAGTTTATCAAGTTCTTTGGATCCAGTGGTGATTTGGATAATTTCTGACCTCCGTTGATGGAATTCTGTTGCTGTAGTAAAACCCATTGGAACTAGTTTAGCTGCTTCAGCCTAAAGAAAACAAACTAAGTATTGTAAAGAACGTTCATCCTGATCACTTAATCTCCCTAGTAATTAATATGGTAATTTTCTGCTTTGTGAAAATGAAGAAGCAGCTATAAAATTCAATGCATACATTTGCTTTTATGGATTATTGGGATATTTGGCTTCATTATTTAACAGAACTGAAGTTATGTTCACAGAAAAAGCTTCCACACCCATTTTGTACATTTTATAGAAATGCCCCTTCCCGTAACCAACCTTTGGGTTCAGTTCTGTCCATGTGAAAACAGAAATACTTGATAACAGGGAAGCCCGAAGCCCATTCTAATAATGCTATGGATGTATCTTTATGAACACGTTCCTTTTTAACCAATTCATGCTACAGAGGCCCAAGGTGTCTTAGAACAAAGAGTTCCACCCCTCAATTACACCCTACATCAAAAAGTACTTGCTTTGCCTGCCTATCATAAGACTCTTATCAAGTAAATCCTGAACGAAAAATAATGATTTGGCCATATTCTGCAAACCTCCCATAATCTTTACAGGCCTTTTTAGTTATTCCTGCACTTCTTGAAGTTAGTCCTAGGCTAATTTGTCTTTTCCCATGAAAAGGAGAGTTTGTATCTCTGGTTCTCCTTACTGCCCTTCTCAGGATATTGTTAACTGAGACCTTAAAGGCATCTGGAATAGTTTGAGCCAGCAACTATAAGACTTCCTGATATTTTGAGGTTGAAATTAAAGCTTTTTTTTTTTTTTCTTTTTAACAAAATATCCTTACCAGGATTTTGTCAGCTTTGGCTTCACTGATACCTTTAATATTTAGTAACTCCTTCTTTGGTGCATAAGCAACAGCCTCAACTGTGTGAAATCCAGCTTCTTCCAGCTTTTTCACGTCATTGGCATTTATACCACATTGCTAAAAGGAAGGCAGGTTGGGGAGAGAAGAAGACACATGAAACTCTCAGACATACGTTTTATCTCCCTTCCACTGAAGACCTTCAGCTGGCTTCAGGAGATCTGGATCAAGCTCCAGTATTACAAAGCTGCAGACTCCCTGCCAATTTATATACCATGAAGTAAACATGGAAGCATGGAAAAAAATGTCCCTCTACCAGCGCAATGTTTGCAGGAGCCATTAACCACCCAGATAATATAGAACAGGCAGATATTGCTCTCGGATTTAATAGATATTGAAGGTGACCAAAGTTTCTCGAAAACTCATTCTCAAGCTGACTTTGGACATACCTCTAGCCTAGATATGAGCTGTGGCCCCAAGCTCTCCTCTTCTGTTGACGTGTCTGCATTTGCTTCGTACTGCATCTGCACGGCCATCGTAGCAGCTATTCAGCACAGCCCTGGCAGCAAGAAAAAGCCCAGGTAACTTTGTGATGCTGCACATGCCCGTCAAACGCGTATCGGGGATACATATGTACTTGCTGCCTGTTGCAGAATGCATTAACAGATCGCCTAGAGCAATATGCAGCCGTTTTCTCCCGCTCGTGGCGGGCACCCTCAGACTTGCCCTGTGCATTTGAGAAGCCCCCAACGTCCTTGTGTTCAACTAGAGGGACGGGGGCGCAGACGGGGTGTCCCCCAGACGGGGGCTTCCTTCCACCTTTGCTTCCCACGTCACTTCCGTGGCCGTCATTTTTCCTCACAGACTCGCCTCACGCAACGACCCTCCCCTCCCCCCCCGAGAGGGGGGAGAGGCGGGCGGCATCACCGCGGCCCGGCGAGGCGGAGCCGGCGCTCGGGCCCCCGGCTGCGTGTCCCCCCGCCGCCCCTCCGCGGTCACTCACCCGCGGCGGGGCCCAGCCCGGCGCCGCCGCCGACCGTTACCGCGCGCGGCCACGGCCACTTCGGAGGAGCCCGCCGCGACGTCACGTGACGGCGCGCGCAGCGCCCGCCCGCTGCCGCGCACGCGCAGCTGGACGAGAGCGGGGCCGCGGGTGCCGCGCTCAGGGCCACGCCCCTTTTTAAAGGCGCCGCCGCGCCCGTTCCTGCTTGTTGATCATCACAGTGCTCCTCCTTTCACAGCTAATATTTATTTAGCTTTTTGGGGGTAATATAATAAGTATTGTTATCTGTATTCCCCCCCCCCCAAGCACGTAAATTAATTTTACAGAATTAAATAAGTTCCTGGGCTATAAAGCAGCCCAACTTTACAACCTGAATTGCAGTGGGGGCTGAAAGAACCGAGGGAGAAGGGGTTGTTATAGTAACTCTGTGTGCAAAAAAGGTTGAAAAAATGAGTCCAACAAAATTTAATTTGCAAAATTTCGTTGTTTGTGCAAACAGATAATCTCTAAAGAGATTTTAACAGTAATGGATCACAGCTGAGGCACTACAAAGGGGAAGGGAACTAAGAAATGACAGATGCTGTAAGACTGAATTCCTGAAGCCTGAGGAGTTTAAAAACATCCATAGAATTTAAATTAAGTGTAAAATTGGAGTTACATTAGTACTGCCACAATCATTTTCTATTGCAGTTGCAGGGTTGGTCCATTTTTATTTTGCTTAATCTGGTACACTTAGAAGCAAGGTGAAACAAAACATTCAGAGAAGAGGATAACACCTATGAACTACTGGAGCACCCTCTACCTGTTAATAATACTTACATAGTAACCTTAAGCAACTTGAAAGGTAATTTAGGTATTTAAGTATTTAGGGACTTTATTTAGTTGCAACTTTGGCACTAGTTTCAGAAATAAAAATCTCCCCTGAGCATCAGATCACAGAAGACTAACACTAGGAAACATGAGTAAAAAATACAAGTTAATATTTCAAAGAATCCTCTTAAATTGTTACCAAGAGGAGTAGCCAAATTTTCAGTCACAAATTTGTTTTAAATACAACAGTTATCACAAGTGGAAAAACAAGTTTTTAGATGAACTTCTACCCTCCAAATAGAAGGAAAAAATGAAAAGAGATTTAAAAAAAAAATCTATAAACACATACATGAAAATATTTTAAAAATCAACATATTTTACAGAGATACAAAAATTTGACAGCTGCCTACACCAAAGGGAGAGTTAAGAACTGCTAGGGCGCTTCAGCATCATAAATCATTCTGGATTAGCTCAGTAGCACCAGGCTCAACCTATGTTACAGACTATACAACAGCAACCTGGGAGACTATAAGGGGAATCCAAAAGCATCAGGCTGGGTTAATAAGAGGCATAAACACTTCCACTTTAGAGACATCTCCATTTAGGCTTTGCTTTAAAAGAGAAGCTTGGGACTTACACTGAGCATCCCAGATATCAGCCACTAGGCAAAATTCATAGCAAGCTGAGCAACTAACAAAGTTCATGGTTCAGTGAGGCTGCTGTAAATTCTTGTAAGAGGGGAGCCAAGGAATATCCAGTTTGACAGCTTCAGTCCAGCACGTGAATCATCTCGGACCTTGGAGCAGATTCTGATGAATTGAGCTGACCATTCTCCGCAGATAGTGGTAACCAGTTGGTACTTTGGACAGAACAGCAGAAATTTCCTCCTCGCTGGGAAAGATAAAATTATCACATTAATTTGCAAGGGCAGAAAACATTTAATCCAGTGCCCATAAGCTTAGAAACTTAATTTATACGGAGTGGTTCTTTTCACTGAACTCACCCAATGTTCCCAATTTTTGTTTGGGCAGTAAAAGGCAGTGAAGCTGAAGGGTAGTTGGCAGACAACGACAGGGTCAATGTGAACTTTGCAAAAGCTGTGGAACTGGAGAACAAAAGCTTCACTCTGTATGAAAATAAAAACAGCAGCAACAAAATCAATACAGAAATGTTCAAATGTACTGCTGCCTCTTTGGAATGAGGTTCCAAATGTGAAAAACAAGTGAGTCTTATTGCAAATAAGGGAGAAACTGTCACTAAGTACACAATGCTGAGCAAGGACATATTATTTGTGCATACTGTAAAGCAGGCCAAACATCCAAGAGGTCTTTTCCAAGTGAATAACCCACAACTGCCTGAACACAGGATGCATACAATGATACGAAAAGATTCTGAGGGGAAATATTTATCATATTTCCCTGGGGAATGACACAAGATGAGGAACTAGTTTGGCAAAGAGATATTCAGCCTTTCAAAACCAATTTTGCTTTGCTGAAGCAAACTGAAAATTTAGCCTGGAGTAAAAAGCGATTCTGCTTCCTCTCAATTTCTACACTCTGGCCCAATGCTCTAGGTGAGAGATTTAACTGAAACAGGAAAGCACCAAGTAGGGAGAGATTATGTAATAGTGTGGAAACTGGCTGAGCTCCATGCCTATGCACTTGGAGGTTATTTCTCAATTTTATTAAAAAAATACATTATTGTTAAAAATAATTACCTAAAAATCTCTGTCTCTGGAAGATGAATTTGAAAATCGTTCAAAGGTTTATTTTGTGATTGTCTACAGAAACTTTTTGAAGGATTGGTGCAAACTATGTACTAAGTTACTTACTCTGTGTCGTTGATATCTGTCTTTAGAAGATTAAATTTTCCACCCCATTTCTCCAGAAATTCAATCTCCTCTCCTAGGACCTTACAACGACTCACAACCAAAGAGATGTCATGAAGCACCTAAGGGGATAATCAGAAAACCAATCACACTGGAAATCAGGCTGGCAAACAACATGACACTTTAAAATACAGTTTATGCTGGAAAGTATACAAATATATATATAGTTTACCTGCTATTTCAATTTGGATGTTAAAATGAAATTGTACAAGTATAAGAATAAATATTTATTGCCCTAAGCGTCTCCCTTTTGCATTGTCAAGAGGGGTACACAGGTATTCAGGAATGCAAAGTTTGGTTTGGCAATTTAAATCACTTAAAGCAGAATGGTATTCAACACGATTCTTTAGTTCCACTTGTACAGTCACAAAAATGAATTTTAGAAATCACTAAGGCAGGCAGACATCAATATAACGCAGAAGGAAGAAGACATAGTTTAGAATATATGTTCAAGTAAATCAAATATATTCTCAATGAATGCCAAAAGAATACTTAAATTACAGTTTGCATTGAAGAAGCATTCAAAGTCACTTTTTTCCTCAACATTAGCCCTACTCTGCATGACAGAAATTCCACACTTTTCTCAAGTGTCACAGGCTTTCCTAGAACATTACCTGGGGCAAGTAGTGGAGTGTGGGACACCTTTCCTGCCAGCATCCTTTACTTTCAATGAACTGGAAGATGAGCCTTTGGACTAAACATGAAGAAAGTGGAGCTTCTTCCTCTGTAAGGTAAGAGATAAACATGCTGCTAGCAGTCTTTTTAAAGACATGTAGTAATACATCGGCGGAATAAAGAACCCCACAATTTTATAGATATGATCCCAAGAACAGTTAACCGGGGCAGCTACGTTTGAGCTACTCGAAAAGAATCTTACCATCCAGTAGAGATTCAAAGCTCATGCTCACTATCTTTCTGCAGGGAATGCCGCCAAAAAAATCACCATCTGAGAAGGAAAAAAAAGTAAAAAGTTATTTCCATACTTAGCTATGGAACCCTTTAAATTATTCAAATTCTACTTCAGCAACAGCTACTTAATATATACATTTCATCTTTTTTTATTGAAAGCCCATCGGGACACCCCTATCCAACCCTCAATTGATCACATCTTAGTTTACATATTCCCACTATATTTTGTTCAATTTCCCCTTGATGTCTTCACAGATTAAGAGCCTTTGTGTTTCTATTATATAACTATTGAAACTCTCAAACACATAAAACAAAAACTTACAACTTTTACAACTTACCAATTTGTGATCCAAAGACTACTGTGAATTCAACAGAATCATAAAGAAAAGTAAAGACTGCCTGTTGATCACTCCATTCACTAATTTCCCACTCATTGAAGCTTAAAAAAAAAAAAAAAAAAAAAATCAACCAACCAAAATTAACTGAAAGACAAAGGTCAGTGTATTAAGTGCACTTGCAACTATTACATAATATACTAAATAGCTCACCTTCCAATAGAACATAAAAATCTATGGGAAATACGAACATAACACTGTTGACAGAACCAAAAACATTTTTTAAAGTGTTCATTTTGGAATAACAGAATAGATAAAGACAACACATGGAAGTTACTGAACTCCTCATCCTAGACTTTCTATTCATCTGCATCCAAAGATGTGCCAAATTAAATAAAAAACAGAACAAAAACATTAATGTACAAACATAAGGACTAAGAACCCCCCCCCTTCCCCCAAAAAACTAACCAATCCAAAAAAACCCAACCTCAAAAAACAACACAAAAATTCTCAAAGGTCCTTACTTGTTGTATGTGTTCAGAAGTTCCTCACAGCCTTTTTCTTTCTTCTGTAGCTGATTTATCTCAGCAAGCACTTGCTCCTTCTCAGTCTCAAGATCTGACAGTTCTCTACAAAGAGAAAACAATTGCTTCAGGTGCTCCTGAGAGAGCAAACCACACTGATTAAGAAAAAGAAATCTCTAGAACTTGCATGTGCAGTCACTTTTAAGCTCCTCAGTTCCTTTTTAGGTCTTACCTTTGAAGTTCCTCTTCTTGAGCTCTTAGGTTTTCCAATTCTAAAAGAAAGAAGAAAAAAAAAAATACACCAGACTGCATACTGCAGACCAGAGCAGCAGAGAAAATCCTAACTTGCTCTGCTGTCCTTGTTTTTAACAATATGAAAGAATCCCATCCTCTTATATATAGATAGGTTATCAACAAAAATTACTACTTATTGAGCGGTCTAAGTGTTGGGTATAACAGCCAGCACACTCTTCAAATCATCCTGTTCCAGGTTTTAAAGTTCAAAACTTAAAATGGAAGGCAGTGGGAGCAGCAGTGTGGAGCATCACCATCTCCAAAACTTATAAACAAAGTGCAGTTACTATTCATTACCTTCGTCTATTTTTCTCCCTTTGGGCTCGCACCCTGCCTTTTCATCACATTCTGCTTCAAATTCATCCCAGCCAGAATCTATGGGAAAGAAATGTCAGAAGGTCTCAGCAGAACTCCCGGATTCAATGTTTAGATTCCATTTTTATTTATCTCCAGGTTCTGTAATTGTCAGAAGTTGAAAACTAGCCAAGAAAAAAGGTGTACAAGAAGCCGAAAAGGGTATCCATCAAAAACTTCAGAAAATTTAGAACTAGAAAATGATTTGTTTTTATTATACGCTTTCAAAGTCAATATAGCACAGTTTGATTTCCACTTAAGGCACCAGAAAAAATTTGTTAGAGAAAAAAGAAAAACACATAGGGCATTGCTAAGCTGCAGTCCCAAATACTGACTGCAAACTTTTGCACACTTAGCTGAACAAGTTTTAACCAGCTTAGATACTGCAAAGAGATCACTTTTGCAGGCCAGCAGGATTTGATGCTCTGCCAGGGTCGCCGGCAGGTTTTGCAGCTACACTAGCAGGTTTAGCCAACCTGGTTACATGTTCATAGGTTACAGTTAGAATTGTGTATTTCAGCATAGAGAGACTCCTAGTGTTTGCATACTGTATAAGAAATTTCTGAAAGACAAGCTTGTAGCCATGAATGAAGCTGATAAAGCCCTAAGAGATTACTTGAAACACAGGAATTTTAAAATTACAAGCCAGTACCAAACACAGGATCTTGAAGCGATTCTTTAAACAATAGCACTATAGAAAACAAAAGAGAGTGGACAAGAAAGCAGCAGATCAGTTACTAGTTTGGAAACACTTACCTCCTTCCAGAGCAGCAAGACAGCTCTCTGCCTCTGTGAGAATTTCATCCATTTGTGTTATTCTTGTCTGTAGTTTCTCCCATTGTTCCTAAGATGTGAAAAATAAGAAAGCATAGGATATTTCACAAGTTTCCCATTGTCCTTACAAAGGCATGAGATGATACATGTGACTAAATAAAAGTTTTCAAACGTTACCTATCACAATGCATCATCCTTTGTTAGTTACTAATACTGACAGATCATTACAATCTAAGGAGCTAATTTCTTACAGTATTTCCCATAACACTCCTTTTTTCTCCTCCCCTGTAACTTTACTCCAGGAAGCCCTTAGGCAGAACATGCTTACAGCTTGAGCATAAGACAGTCACTGTCCTAATGTGCTTTACATTTGCATACACACAAAAGGCAAACATGTTTAATAAGAGGGAAACTATCAGGAGGATGTACATTTACGTACATTAATTATGCTTCTAAACTTGTTAGGCTTGGCTTATACTATCTTTATATGGATGAAATATGGTAGATTCCACTTATGAACCTAACAATCCTCTGTCACCTGCCACATTACCTGTGTGCTCTGCAACAATTTGCTGTACAATGTCACTTTCCCATTGTGAGCAAGGATTTTACTTTCCTTGGTGAAAGAGGATTTCATTTTGTTCAATTCTGCTCCAAAGCTCTTCAGCTGTAGTGAAAGGAAAAATAAAGAGGAGAAAGCAAACAGGAATGTGAAACAAAATGTATTCAAACAACCTTTTATATTCTTTTTCCCTGCCGCCACTCCTCCTGCCCCTATGTCCCAGTTCTCTAGTAGCAGTGTTTGCTACTACAAACTCAAACTAACTTAAATTGACAATTTAAGTTTTGCTGTTTTACAGCAACATTTTCTCTCTCTCTCTCCAATATATGAAAAAGGACATATGCCCTCACACTCAAACCTTTGGCTTGTAACATGTTACTTGTGAACATTATCTCTTCAGGCTGTATTACCTCTTCATCGGAGCAGGTTCTCATCACTTCCCACAAGCTCCTATTTACATTCACCAAGAGTTGATTCTGGACACTTGCGTAAGGTTTTAATCTAAAACGCGGAGAAAAGACAGGGATGGTGAGGTTAGGGTTAGTTACAAACACATTGTGCACTTAAATAGCACATGGGTATTTGCACACATTCCCCTCTTCTAATTAAAACAGGGGAATGTAAATATTTCCATTTGATAGGGTCTCACAAATTAGAGAGGCCCTGCATAGCCTGGATTATATTGGAACCATGTTTGCCTAACTCCAGTGCATGAAGCTCCTCTTTCTATAGGCTTTTTGGTGGAGATGCAAATGATGAAGCAGAAAGTGAGAATACAAATTAGGGAAAAAATATCTTACTATTGATTTTGCATTTTTTTCATAAATTTTGATTTGATACTTAAATTGTAGCAGGCATAATGAATCAGACTAGAAGCATTTTTCAGATGAGAAAATAAATCATGCTTCCTTTACTTCAGTCTAATAGTGAAAAATTAGAGCAAACAACAACAAATCATAACCTGTTATTCTGCTTCCTATATTTGATCATTTTTGACACAACTCAAATTTTACTCTAACCCATTTGCTATGTAACTAAGTCATAATTAAAGTTTGATTTTTCTCAAATAATTTATCTCCACAAGATTCTTCAAGATTTTCCCTATATCCTATAAGTACACAACAAACTGGGTGCTCGCATAAACTAGGTTACCTATCATTTTTTGTTTTTCTCCATATGTAATGTACTAACTTTCCTCAAGCCATTCTGCCTGCAACCTGAGCTGAAAAAGGATAAATTACAAATATATGAAGCGAATGAAAAAAAACAACCAATCAAAAAAATCCAACAGACTTACTCATCTATCATTTGAGAAAGGACCTGGCAATCTTCTTCATAAATACGCAGTGTGGGCCGATACATGTATTGGCTGTAAAGCAGGTCTTCTGCAGTAGGTGGTGTGCTCGCTGTGTACTGGGGGAAACAAGGATAAAATTGTGGGGGAAAAGAAACAAGTAAAGGAAAAAAAAAATGCATACTTCTCAGAAACACTACCTTCCAATCAATTTGTGCACAGAAGCCTTCAAGGGACTTGGAAGCCTTATTGTGCAGAATAGCATTAAAAAAACCAACCAAACAAAAACACACAAATGGAGGCAACCTGTCCCACTAAAACCATTTTCTTCATTGGGCACTTGTCTTGTTTCATTCTGAGCCAAGACAATAACACAGCTTAAATAATTCATTTGACTTCTATGCCCCATGTTTCCTCAT
Organism: Tinamus guttatus; assembly: GCF_059628265.1. NCBI lineage: Eukaryota > Metazoa > Chordata > Aves > Tinamiformes > Tinamidae > Tinamus > Tinamus guttatus. The sequence goes on along the minus strand of NW_028289080.1, from coordinate 3,192,733 downwards.
GTTTCAATACGGATTTCTTGTTGGGACATATGCTTCATCACTGATACTCAAAAATCTAAATTGTGAGTGATTAACTTCTTAAAAGGCAGACCTAAGAAATTTAATTCTTTCAATTTCACAGTTTTTTTTTTTTTTTTTTTTTTTTTGGTAAGGTCAATGATATGCACTTGAGAGGACTGCTACTCACATTAGCTGGAAGATGACTCTGTCGGGGTTTCTGAATTGGAATGTGGACTTGAAGAAGAGTAAAAAACTCTCCAACTGTGATAACACCACTTTGAAATTTCTGCAAAGGTCAGTACAAATGGTCAGTAAATACGTTACTGAAACACGAATACTTACTTGCATACACGCAAACAAATACTGTTCCTGTTATGACAAGAAGCTAGTGTCTCAGCTATTTACATACCTCCCATAAGTTATCTTCACAAATGCTGTCTATGAAAAGCTGAGATTCCATCTGGCTGCTTCGCTGAGCTAGACAGAAAGGAGATTGCTGTAGTTAAAAGTACTTATATGGAAATATACATATAAGCTCAGTAGCTCAGGAAAAAAGAAAAACACAATTTTAATGGGACATTTGACCCTTTCATCTGTTTCCAATGCTTAATGAAATTACTGAGGAAACAGCTACTCAGGACTCAGTTGATGAACAGCGAGGACTAGATGAAAAATATAAATGGATGGAATATAAATTTGAGTCAGACTAGTAATGAAATAAGAGATCAATTTTCGAAAAGTGGACCCCATGATTAATAAACTAGACAATAATGAGTCTGAATGGAGTCTGAGAAACAGACTCCAATCAATTTATTTATGGCATTTTAGGTAGACAGAGATCCAATAGCAGCTGAGCTGCCAATACCTTTCAGGGTAAGAACATGGTTTTCAAGTTCTGAGGCAGCAAGAGCTAGTCCCTCATTAAACGTGCGCCTTCCCCTAGGATAAGATGGAAGTTTCCATGGCTCCTCAGTATGTACAACCAGAATGTAGAAGCCATGATGCATACGTTTAAGTCTGACGAAAGAGTTCCATAGTAAGACAAAGATGTCAACTTTCCAAATTGAAATATATGCTATGAGGAGGCTCCAACTTGATTAAGCCAAAAGAACTAAAGAGAGAACTAAGTCTCATTTACAGTTGCTACGTCTTACTAGTTAATTCTGTGTCGGCCTTAACAGAATCCAGAGAGCTGCTGGTGTTGGCCTGCGTACATTCAGGGCTTTTAGCTGGAGAGTCTTCATCTTCGTGAATTTCTATTTGGCTTTTAGAGACAGCAGCAGAGATAACCTAAAATTAAGCAAGTTGAAAAGAAAAACAAATAACACCAAAACAGAAATAAATTAGTATGGTTATATTAAGGAAAAAAAAAAAAGAATGACAAGCAATAGTTTATATAGCTGATTGTTTCATTTTTAGCATGACAAACCTGCGTATGGCTACTCAAGCCATTTCCTACCCTGGCTTACAGGAAGTGAAGCTCCAAAAATCCTTCATTCACTTCTCAATCGCAGCAGTAGCCAACACAGCACATTCTCCTAGCTTTCCGAACTAGAAAGTTTGGAACATTTTGATGATGATCAACATTTGCCCAGATTTTCTTGTTTCCATGGCTATTTGTGCTGTCTAGAATATATCTAGTTTAAATTAATGGTCATATTTGGACTTTAAATAATTCTTTAGGACTTTCTAGATGCTTATACCTAGCAAACCTAGCAACAACTACGAAACAGCTCAGAGTTTTGAAGATTATTAGATCCTGAAGGATTAACAGGGTACTACAGAGAGAGCAACATAGTACTGATATAGCTCTTATTCTGTCTGTTTTTAGTGGTTAAGGAAAATTTTACTTATTTGTGCAGCTAGTTTTCACAATGGCAAAACAAGAGAAATATTGTGAAAAACACTACAAACATATGGTTAAGACAAACAAGACAATCTTAGATGTTTGCACTGCAAAATTCAAACAAAAGCCCTGTTAGTGTTCCCTGATAATGAGGGATTAGGCTCACCTGCAAGTCTTGGGAGGCCTCACCATCCAAAGATTCATCCATTTTGAGCTTCTTTAGCTTTGAAAGCTTTTCATCATGTTCCAAAGCTCTTTTGGGGCTGTTGGAGGCTTTTGCCTTTTCAGATTGAGTCCTTTGGTTGTAAGGGGTTTCTCTTTTGTTCATCTCATTGGAGTCTCCGTCTGGTTCAGAATTTACAGATTCATGTGAATCCATTTCTTCTAGGAAGACGGGAAGAAATTCCTCTGCTATAAAATGAGAAAGGTTTAGGTTCTGCCCACTACAGTTGTTGCCATCTGGGCTTTCTGCAGCGCCTGGGCTTACTTCAGAAACCACTGCTTCTATTTTGTTTGAAGATTTTACATTTATGTCTTTCTCACTAGAAACAGAAGGATTTCTTCTACTTGGTAATTTAGGCAGAAAGATACCTAGAGGGACATTTATTCCCTGATATTTGTCCTTAAGCGCCATATCCAAGTTTGCTTGTATTGGAGCAGCTCCGGATTCAAGACACACGTTCTCCTCCTCAGCAGTAGTTTTACCTGTGCTCAAAGTTTCCTCTGATGGAGCTGGTGATTCAGGAAAGGGGTCAACAGAAGTTACTTCAGAAACAGACACAAGTGCAGATCTCCTTCTAATATTTTCCAGTTTTGAACAAGTATTTAAAATATCTGTTAATTTAGATACCAGAGTGGGATCTATTTGATTTCCTGGAATGTCACTGACTGAAAGTTGCCCAGTCTGTTCAGAGTTCTTTTGGAAGTCTTCTGGAAGTTTCTCCCCCTCAGGTGAAAACACATCATTTTCATTTGATTTGTTGTCAGAAACTGGAACAATTCTCGAGCCATCCGTGACTAACTCTGCAGCTAGATCTTCCTGTCTAGATGAATCATCTTTCAAGACTTGGTTTCCTTGAGTACTAAGCATCTCAGGAACATTCTTCAGACAATCTGACTGCTGGATGGGAAGTGAAACATGAGACACCAGATCTTCACCTCCTTCATTGAAATCCATGAGAACATTACCTGAAAGCTTGACAGAGACTCTCCTTGACTTCAGTTTTCCTAGATCTTGTTCGTTTACAGAAACAGAATTATCTGTGGGACTGTGTGGTGTGCAGATATCCGAAATGTCTCCTGGAAGCGAGACCATATAAACAGAATCTGCTATTGCATCACTGTGGTCTCTAAAAGTTTCTTTTTCACTAGGAAACAGAAAGGCTGATGAAGCGGAATGGTCAGGCTTATCCTTAGACTCTGCAGGATATTCATCAGTTAGGTCTCTTGCACAAGGGGAATACGTTCCCTCGCTGCAAGAGGCTGACAACACACTCTGCGAGCTTGGTTGCCAAGTGCTTTTACATGACAGTTCTTTGGATTCTTTAACCTCATTACTAAGAGCAACACTATGAGGTGCAGTTATTTCCATATCCTCTTGGTTATCTGTAAACACAATGGTTTTATCCGCAGGAAGAGAAGAAATGGATGGTCTATCCTGTAAATCCATCTCACCACTTAATATAGCTGTATGAGTTTTAGTGATCTCCATATCCTCGGGGAAAACAAAGATAACTGTTTTGCCATTTAAAACAGCCTCCTTTCCAACCTGCTTAGCTAGGTTTAACCTGTCCTGAGATAAGATTCTTTCAACACTGTTATCAACAGTCATTTCCATGTCATTCTGTTTACCTGTAAACATAATTGTTTTATCAATGGAAGTTAAAGGAATAGACTGATCATGCTGCCTACCTTGCACAGAATTTTTTTGCAAAGCTCCGTTATATGTTTCAGTGTTTTCCATACGATCCATAACAAACATGGATGCTCTGCTATTTGAAAGAACCTCCTGTCCAGCCTCTCTATCCAAGTTGGGTTTATCATTACAGAGAACTTTTGGGATAATTTTATCAGCTAGATTTTTTGTAATGCCCCTATCATCATCACATGCTGGGTGTGAATGCTCTGCAGGCAAAGACTTTGTATTAGCTGTTTTTTCCATAGCTTTACCACATAAACTGCCAAGTCCCTTGGTACTTTCATTGTTGATTACGCCTGTATAATTCCCAGTGATTTCCATGTCATCGCCTGTAGAAAAAGCAACAGTTTTATCACACTGAAAGACAGTGTCAAAAGAAATAGATCCTGGAATCACAGACATTGTTTGGGGCTGTTGATCAATGGCTTGCAGCACTGTAGTATCTAGCCTGTTTTCAGCATTTACCATTGCCTTGTCTGTACAAAGCTGAGGGTTCTCCTGAATAGGCAGTTGCAGCGTAGGTGTTCTCTTTAATATAGAACTATTATCTAATTCTGTGGCTGGAAAATCCTTTTTGAAGTTTAGACTTAGATTCTCAATATTGGAGAAGGGAAAAGACAATTTTGCAGTATAATTAATTGTCATATCCATACCATCATCTGCAAACACCTCAGTAACATCCGCACACACCAATCGCTCTGGTGGAGCCTCATAAGTGCCAGGAAATACAGTCTTAACATCAGATGTCTGACATTTTGTCACTTCCATCCCATCATCTTGCCCACTAAAGATTTTTGTCACATTGCAGGTGGTTTCTGGTTCCTGAGAAGATAGGTATCCCGCTGATGACTGTGCCATGTCTTCTGAAACTTGTGAAGGACCAAAAAAAAGATTCTCTTTTTCAGGTCCTTCAACTGAATTAAGCACCTTTTTATTTGATTTCAGGCTCATCAAAAATGCATCGAAATTTAATTTTTTTCCTGTCATAACATCTGCTTTCTCTTCAGAAGATGGGCATGAATTATTTGAAGGATCACAGAAAAAATGAATTTCTTTGTTCGTTTCTGACTTTCCATCGTTAGACTTTAACCCAGCCAGAAATGCTGGGATATTCTCAGTTGTGTCAGTCTGATTGTTTTTCAGGCCATGTGTAATCACTGCAGTGTGAGGAGCTGTCATATCCATTTCATTTTCATCTGAAAAGATAACTGTTGTGTCATGCCTAGTTGTTCTTTGAATGGTGTTGTCTGCATTGTGCCACTAAAAAAGGGACCAGAAATGACAGTTACTGATACTTATCGCAAGTGATACAATAGTTTATTCTGCTTAAAGCAAAGTTCAACTAACGCAGCCCTAAGGTTAAGCTCTATCTTCTTTGAAGAAAAGAAAATCATTGCTTTGATTCCTCCTAGACAGGCAGTAGTAAAAACATTCAAAGAAAGATGGCAGATTCAATTATTACAGCATAATATATTTATATGGCAATGGTTGCTTAAGACCAACTTCATTCTTGCTTCAAACTGCATATAGTTTTAATGCATGAAATACAGTTGTGGGTTTTTTATAGTGTGCTTTATGAATTACATAAAATAAGCAGAGACAAAGTTTCATTTTGACCATTACAGCCTTGCAGAATACATGTTCTCAGCTACACTAGATCTTTTTTTAAATATGATTTAAGAAGGGCTAATTTATTGTTCTATATCGTGGAATTAAAAGCACCTAAGCTTTAATAACCAGACCTATTTGAACCATAAACTCCTCTGCATTCTTATCTAGAGTTGGAAAGAATGGAGCAACTAACTCAGCATGCGTTTTTAAAAATAAAGTTTCTCAGTATGGCAGTATAATGCTTACTAGATTGAGAAATATTTCAAAATATAGAGGATTCCATTTCCAAGGAATTTTACATGACCACAATGATTTCTCTTTTTAGGTAAAGGATAATAGATAAATAAAAGCCTTCATATACCTCAGCCTGCTGCACCAATGCCTGGATAGGGGCATGAAGCAAAGTGTCCATCCCTGTAAAAAAACAAACAAACAACCCTCCATTTGTTGAGCTAATTTTAATATTTTTCAATCCACTAAACTGAAGTCCTATGAGCTCATTTTATAAATATCACCTGCAGAATAAGCACAATTAAAACCAAATGCACCCCAAGATACATTTTCAGTAATCCATTGAGCATGTGCAGAAACTACCCACGCTTCTACAACACAATGCTTGCAGACAGCTTTATGAGACAAAGTGTGTTCATGTAACACTTGCCACAGTAGGATTATTAAAAATATTCTAAAAGAGTCAGTACTTTGGGATAAAAAAAAAATCATCATTTTGTTATTTAAACTATTTTAAAACTCACCAGTGATCTCACACTCAACAGCTTCAGGTTCTTGTTCTTCATTTCTGCAAAAGGTGAGTTAGGTAAATGGGTTGTTAAGAGACTTCCAACCAGAGAGCTTTAATAGCACAGTGAAAGGCAGAAAATCCAGGTGCATAGGTCCTAAGCAACTAGGCAAAAATAAACACTGCAAATAGCTCTGCAATATATTTTGGCTGAAGCTACAATATTACTGACCTAGGAGATCCTCTTGTCTTAGTATTCTATAAGCCATCAATCAATATGATAGCTGACATTTTCTTCTTCAGTAGCATTTTTTTTAAACTATAATCTTCCACAGTCGGTTATTCCTTTCTCTTTGGGGAACTGAAGCTGACCCCTCAAGTCAAAGTTGGCTTCTTTGTAAAATGAAAAGCTGCATATACTGACCAACTTGAATGGCTTTCAGCCTAACTTAACTGTCACCTTTATTAAGACATTTCTGCCTTTTTGTGAGTGACACACACACATATATATATGCATATATGATTTTAAAGTATTATTTCTCTCACTAATTAAAAGTACTCAACAATTTCATATCTAAGGTAATTATGTTGCATTTGAGGGAATTGTTGCATGTTTCTCTGAGGAAAAGCATTAACAGTTGCAGGTCAGGTGAAGAAATGTATCTATAGGATAGAGCTCTAGAATCATGGGAAATCTTTTTCCAAACTTACTGATTAAGCAAGACTTGTTTCCTTGTATCTGCTGCACACTCTAAATCTAATAAAAAATAGACATTAGAATGTGAAAAATAGCACAAAACAACCAAAGACAAAACAAACAAAAATTCTACAGTTCTTACTGTTGATATGCCTTTCTATCAAGGAATCACCCTAAGAAGCAGAGCAGTTGAAACTGCATTGGCCTTTCAGATCCCTCCTACCTAATCTCTGATGGAGGGATCATGCCATTCTGCTCAGCACTTGTTTGATACAAAACCCCAAATAACTTTTTTTTTTCTATTTGTAGTTGTAATTCCTGCTCTGAGATGCAATCTCTACAGAACTAGGAACTAATAGTTTCTTGACCAGTCCATCATAAGCAGTGGACCAAATCATTCCCTATCAGTGACCAACAAGCCTACTTCTTAATTTCAGGCTGAAATCCTGTTGCCAACAGTCTGTGCATCCCCTCAGGAGGAGGGGAAGGAGTTTTACCTGTATTTTCTTTCTCTGCCACTTCAGTCTTATGATCTCTCTGGAAGACTCTGAAGCTAAAAAACAAAATAATCAGTTGTGATTAGTAAAGAAAGTTTTTTAAAAAACAAACAAACAAAAAGAGCTAGGAAGAAAAACATGAATTATGGCTCTCTTGGAACTCAGAATATGTGAATTTCAATATAATTTAACAATTTCTTTCCTTGAATACCCACACATTTTTGTAAACAGCAGTTTGAGATGACACCAGGTTAATACCAATAAATTGCACTTTATGCTTAAATAAAGGATGTATATCTGCATGCTTTAGAACAAACTTACTTTATGGTGTCTGCAAAGCTGACACGTCGAGAGTTTTTCCGACGTCTTTCCACATTGATGTCCTGACAATAGGGAACAAAATAGGAACTGTCCTTTGTATATCAGACTATTTCACAAGCCAAAACAGGCACAGCTTTTCATTAAAAAAGTGCATGTGCGCACATACACATCAGAGCCCAACAAGTACATATTTTAATTTACCAACTTCCTTAAACTACTTTATATTTCCCCAGCTTCTCTCCTCCTGCTCTATAGATTGCCATCTCAGAAGTAAGGTCTAGAAAAAATCATCTTATAAATCTTTTATAATGGCTTTATAATGTAGCAGAAGCAAATTATCTGGTTATTCCTCTTTTCTTAGCAGAAAACACATTATGAGTATTCGTTACAACAAAAACATTAGTTACATTACTACTCAGTGTATTTTTGGTAACCTTTAATACCTCAAATATTATTCTATGGGAAGTTATTACTACAAGTGTTTTTTCTTGTGTTGTTCTAGTGACACAATTTACTCAGCAACAACTGAGAAGCTGAAAATGTTACGAGCATCAACAAGGAAGGATTTACAGGTGTACCTGAGTGAATTCATTCCCACTTCCAAGATCATGAAGAGGACTTCGTGGAGCCTTTAAAATCTAAAAGGAAATGAAATAGTTGAGAACATGAGTCGTAAGTGCCACCAAAGAAAATACCAAGCACCAGGCAGATGAAATAGTAATTTGCAGTTTTCTTACAGGGAGTTCAAGTATAAGTATTTCAAGTATCACCTGTGCAGAAAAAAAAAAACCCACTGCCCATCATCTGGCATGACTTATAATAGGCTTTTCCACTGGGCATTTGTCCCAGACTTATCTCACCTCACACGAACCTCGCACCAAAACACAGAAATTCTGTTGCAATTATAACTTTTTCTGATGTTATAGGAGCAGTCAAAGATTAGAGATATTGGATTTGACATCTCAGATAAGGGGGCTCTAACATAAAAGAATGAGAAGTCTCAGGCAAAGTGTTGCAGAAAAATCTTTTCTACCACAAAGATTTTAACTGAAGCAAGTGAGAGAGAGGCAGAATGTTGCATCATATTTTGGGAGGTAAACTGCAGTGGGAAGGCAAAAGAAAAGGAAAAGAGCACGAGAGGCCACCCTCTTTCCTACTTTTAATAACAATGTACCCCAGAGTTTATGCCTTATGCCTTATTTGGGAAGGATAGCCTTAAATAAACGAATTTTAAATAACTAAAGAAAATTTTCCACTGTGGTAAGCTCTGAAAAGTGAATTCAGTCTTGAGGGAGGATGAACAGATAACATTAAAAGGGGAAACTGCACGGTAAACATTTAGAAAGGGAGATTAAGAAAAAAAAAAAAAAAACACAGCTGTAAGTTAATTGGTAAAAATATTTTGACCCCCATTACCAAAAATTACACTAAAAGATCATGCTATAAAAGCATGTCTTCTTCACAAATTTTTGAGTCTGCCTTCACAGCTTCCATTTCTTTTTCTCAAACTCCCCCGTGGATTTGTTTAGGGAAATGTCTCAAGCTACTCACAGACGAAAGCCTTTTCCCTCTGATACGCTCTGTATTATCACTGTAGGAGAAAAAAAACAGAAGTGAATATTAACCCACAACTGTGCATCAAGATGTGTTTCTTGAACAATATTGCCACGTTTTTAAAAGTAAACTGATTGCTCTATTATTAAAAAAAAAAAAAAAAATAGCCAAGCTTGCCTGGAATAGTTAAGTCCAGCACTAACTCCAAACAAATAAGATTTGGAAAATTCAGCAGGTTCCCCTCAATTCCTCACGCTGGGTAGTCTCCAGCACTGCTATAATTTTTTCTCAGAGATTTCCTATATACAATAAAAGCAACTTTCTGCTATTTTTCTTTACAAAGGACAATGCATTGCATTCCAGAGGTGCTGAAGAGTATATTTGGATTAAGCAACACTTCACCTCTAAAAGACAACAGAATTTATACCATAAGAATCTTACAAACTTTCAACTTACTTTTCCATGTGAGGGTCTAAATAAGTATTGTCCATTGCTGAAGGACGTGCCTTTCCTATAACATACAGTACTGAAACACAAAAATATTAATGAACTTAGTAAGAAAACTGCACAAATTATAGATGAATATTAGTCTCACAAACAATCAGGAAAAAAAAAAAACCAGAGTATCATGGAATCAGTACTATAAAAATCAATACATGCAGTTTTATGTGCTTTTTTTCCCTAGATTTCAGCATGTATTGATCCATATGCATTTCCCCTTCTATCACTATGTAAAATATACCTATGTGGGGGCACTAAACCAATAGCATGTATCATTACCTTATTTTACACAGCAAAAAAAGCATCATAAGAATCCTGGCCTTACAAAGTGAGTTGTAAACCTGCAGAAAACAGATCTCTGCACAGAATCTCTCAGCTTTTGCCTTTCAAAGACAAACCTCAAGATACCTGAGGTTGGAAGAGACCTTTAGAGATCATCTAGTCCAACCCATCCTTCTCAAAGCAGGGTCAACTAGAACAGGTTGCTCAGGACATTGTTCCCATAAGATTTTGAACTGTACCTAAGGCAGTATTAAGCATGCAAATAATAATAGTCATAGAAACAAAGAAAAATTTCCAGGCCCATACTTTACTTGTAAACACAAAGCTAGCTTGACAAAAGCAATTTTTGTTTGTTTGTTTCTTTTGTGTTATTTTTGCAAAATAACTCCCAAAGGCATAGCAGAAATTTAGATCAGTTAAAAGGATTTCTGGTAGCCACCTCGAGATGAGGATGACCCGCACACGAGCACAGGTCTATGATGGTTTTATACACAGTCAACATATTTTTTCCTGTTTTGATCCCAATTTTTCTTCACCCTTCCTTGCACTGGATACTCCACACACACACACAAACACACACACACCTCACTAAGAGGTACAGTCCTCAGCAACCCGCCAAAACTAGTTAACAGCCCCCCAGTACTTATGCCAGTGTTTGCCCAGGAACAAATCTTTCGTGTTGGCCAACACGGGGCTTTATCAGCCGGTTTACCCGGAGCCTCCTGCTCCCTGTGGCGATGCTGACCTCACCTCGGCCCGCCACACACCGGCCTCTGCACCAGCAGGCCGCGCTTTTCCCTCCCGCCCTTTGTCTCTCGCCCCCACAGCCGTCAACGAGCGTTAACCAGCGGCGACCGGTAATCGTCGCCTCAGCCGATTCGCGCGCTCGCGCACCCCACAGCTCGGCCTCTTCTTCCTCCGGGCTGCTCACCCCCGGCCCTCACGACTCCGCGTCCTCAGCGCCCTCCAGCCCTCCGCTCCCATCGAGCGCCGCCGCCTCACAATTCAAACCCAACCGCCGCTTCCCGCGCGTGCGCCCCGCGCCAAACGGCCGCCGTACAACATGGCGCCCCCCAGCGCGCCGTACAACGTAGCGGCTTTCGCAGTATAGGCCCTGCCTCTGCCATTTCAGCAAAACCTAGGGGCCGCGGCGGCGGCGATCAGCGGCGGCGGGGCCGCTGAGTCGCTGCGCGGTAGCCCCAGCCCGCGAGGTACCCGCGGAAGGCCGAGCGGCCGGGGCTGCCGCACGGCACGGGGCCGCTGCGCAGGAGCAGCCGGTGCTGTTTCTTATAGCCTGTGCGAGAAAGGGAGTTCTCGTGACGAGGTGGCCGAGTGGTTAAGGCGATGGACTGCTAATCCATTGTGCTCTGCACGCGTGGGTTCGAATCCCATCCTCGTCGGGATCACTTTTTTTGCTTTCAATACCCTATTTTTTTTTCCCCTCCAGAATTCAAGCATTTACTTGAGCAGCTTAATCTTTCAGACAGGGTTTTCTACACTAAACAGACCCCACTCTAAGAAACTGGCCCCCGAGAAACCTGCCCCACACTGACATTGCAATAGTGAAGGGGGAATAAACAATTTACAAGTCTCTTCTGCAGCCCCCAGTAAGCCTAGTCCTTACTAGGATCTCAAATAAATACTGTCTGCAAGATCAAGAGTTGAGGGGGTTCCAGACAAATTAATCTCTGCTCCTCTCTGAAGTCTCATCAAGGCTTGTTTATGCAAACACTGCAGATGGCCTCATTTTTATTGACATGAAGAAGACTTAAAGGGAATGACTATCTCATCGAGCAGAGCAGCTCTTCCTCATCACATAATCCATCAATAGTTATTTCCTTAAAAATTGCAACCAAGAATTTAAAGGAATGAAAGAACTCCTGCAACACTCCTCTGGTCAACAGGTTCAAAACAGAATTACTGCTATTCAAAAGAGCCTTCTGCATATGCCACTAAGTGGACCAGTGCTGCAAGCCCTCCAGGCAGTCTTAACTGCAATTAAATCCTTGCAGAAACTAGATTTTTACTAAAAACCCATTCAGACCTCCCTTCTTTATCCAAGCAAATGATTGCCATGGTCTGGTTAAAATACTTAAAATGGTCTGGTCAGATAAGGCTGTCAAATATGACCCTATTAACGTTCTGGTTGTGTTTTGTGGCATAATTCTGATTCAATCCTATCCAGACACTTGATCCCTACAGAGAGAATATGGCTGAGGATGCATCACCATGTACCTCACAGCCTAACTTAAGCAGTATCTGCCTCAAAACTCACGATTTCTGGTGCCTAGAACTGGTAAGAGCTGCACACAGCTTTATGTTCTGAATGGCCCCAGGTTCCTACTTGGCCCAACTTTCCCTACACATGAACTGCAGACAAAAAAAACTAGGGACTGAGTTTCATGACATCTCTCAAAGGCAGGCGAGCTTTTACAGGGGTCTGCATGAGACTGACTGCAAGCTGGCAGTGGAAAACATGCATAAAAACCCATATAACTGGGCTAAGAGAAGGCTAGAGCTCCCTAGGACCCAGCAATGCACAGAAACAGCATCTCAAGCTAGCCCACACTCTGGCAAGGCTCCTGTCACACCTTCTTAACAAATGTGGACTCCTTCCTCCATCATCTTTAAAAATGTTTCTTTGACATTTTAGAAATGCTGAACCTAGCCCCTAACTCTCTAAACATAGACCAAAAGAGTAACTATATTCCTTTCTTACTAAAAAAACAAAATTCCTTTTTTTTTTTAAAAAAAAAATCTGATTTATAAAACTGCTTGTTTCTTGCTAAAACTGCTCACACAGAAGCACAGAAGGGACCCTGCAGTTACTAAGTAATCTTAAATTCAGCAAATGTGTGAAATTCTGCAAGTGTAACTTCAAAGCAAAGTCTATCAAAAGAGGAAACACTAACAGAAGAACAGGTGTATGGTTACATAGAGCGTAACAAAAAGTATCTCACCAGGCATGGATCAGCTCTACATGGCTTGGGTTTTAGCTCGTTTTGTTCTCAGTTTTAATACCTTGCGTTTAAACCAACCCGAAAAAAAAATCAAAAGAGAAGTTTTTCTCTGCATAAGATGTTAACATATTGGATATCATCTTAGCAGTTTTATTCCATGATAAAAGAACATTAAATACAAGATGGAAAGAAGCAAGCTGTTGAATTTAAGTGCCTGCCCTGCATCTGTGTGGAACCAAAAGCAGACCCAGAACACACTGAGGTGAAGATTTCAAATTGCCTGTGCCAAGCCAGGTGTTGCACAGAAGTGTTGGTTAACTAAAGGGAAACACCTGGAAACATGGTGCAGCCCTGACTTCCCGCTCATCTTTTAAGTACCCATCAGCAGCACAAGTTTTTCCACCCCCCGTCAAAGTCACAGGCATTTTGTTCACCTCAGCCACACTGAAAAGTCAAACAGGGCCATTGCTTTTCACATCAAACAAGCTTAGCTCTTTAGAAGACATACTTCTGCAGACATGCTGCAACAGTGTCCGGGGAGGCCAAAGCTCCTCTGTTCATTCCTGCCAGTCCTCCATGGCCCACGGGGGCATCTTGGAGCAGTACTCGAAGCCGGCTCCCTTGTAGCGCAGGGCGTGCAGGTACATCACCAGCTCCCTCGGAGAGGGGTCCTGCCTGGTTATCTGGCACTCCAGGCACAGAGGGTCCTTCTCTTCCACACCTTCCTCTTCCACTGACCCACCCAAGCCCTCACATGAGCTAGTTTGTTTATTGCTTTCAAGGGTTCCCAGCCTGGTAGCGCAGCTCTGGAGACCAGCAGGGATTTCACCTCTCGCTGGATCCTTAGCATCCTCAGCAGGGCAGGAGTTTCCGTTCACAGGGTCAACGGATTCCCTGTAGTCACCTGAATTACCACACTCTCTATTGTCTGTGCTGGGGTCCCAGTCCTCCTCCGAAATATCCAGGACATCCAGGCTCTGCTTGGAACGGTGCTCCTCTACTAGCGCTTCCAAGAGCTCGTCATCAGTTTTATCAATCTTGCCACCTTTGCCCCTCTCAGGACCCCATGCTTTCATATTATATATAGGGTCATTGACAATAGGATACCCCAAGTACTGCAGATGCACCCGGATCTGGTGTGTGCGGCCCGTGTATGGAAGACACCTGACCACGCTGGTCTCGCCATTGTAACTGAGCCTCTGGAAGATGGTTTTGCAGGACTTCCCTTTGGGGTCTACACGACACACTCCCACTTTATAGGAAACCACCAGAACAGGCTCTTCACAGACCACTTCGTCTTCTGGAAACTTCCCCACCACACGGCAGACGTACTCTTTTTCCAGCTATGGGGAGAGAAGAAGAATAGATGTTAAAAGCAAACAAACAAGCTCCTTAGAAAGCAGAAACTCAGCTCTGCCTCAGTTACATCCTATCTCATGCTAGAGAGTTGTCTCTTTCTTCACTGAGACACATATGTAGGCAAGCTATTCCCAGAGATCTATTAGAGCTGAACAGAAGGGAGGAAAAATAGCTGTTTAAGCATTTCTCCCTCCACATTTTTTCTTTGTTCCCCAACCAAACAGAATTTGGAAACATAAGGGTCTGACCTGTTTTGTCACTTTCAACTCAAGATTCATCTCCATCAGTCTTATTGTCATCTTTGTTTCATTACCTTGAAATGGAGCCTAGAGGACAGTTCCCAACAGTTACAGTTCTTTTCAATTAAGAACAACTGCAAAGTGAGAGGATAGGGAGAAGCACTGCACTCCTAAATCTTTTAAAAATTGAAAAAAGTGATTGACGCTTCTGATAATAAGTAAAACTAATCTCCAACTGCTATAGCATAATCCCTTTAGGAAGGGAGCCACATTCAGTTCAGCAGTACCAAAATAAAGCAAGTTTTTGCCTAGTCTTTCCATCCTGAGGCCTCTCACACCTTGTGCAACAAGAACATGAAGATGACCAGAGGCTGTTCTTGCTGAACAGTTGGTCTTGCTGAGATTAAGGATTTAACTGACCTTTGACCAAACCTGTTTCAAGAAGCTGTCATGAAAGAGACCCCAGGAGCCTTCGGTTCTCACCTGTCTCTGCCGAACTTGCTCATCAATCCTCTTGGATACCTCTGCGGTCTTGGCAAACATGAGCACTCCGGAGGTCATGCGATCCAGCCGGTGAATTGTATGCAGCTCTTTCAGGTTATGCTCTTTGCCCAGGATGAAGATGACGGTATTGTGACGAAACCTGCCGCACGGATGCACCGGTAGGGAGGATGGTTTGTCAACAACCACGACCTCATCATTCTCCACCAAAATTTGGATGGGCTGGGCAGTCACTGGAGGCTCATGGCGATGCACTGTATTCCTGATCAAGTCATTATTCTGAGAGGAAAAGAAGGAAAGAGACAAGTTGGACTAGATCATCTCTAGAAATCCCTTCCAACCTCAACCATTCTGTGATTAGAGGGAATCTGGTCAACCTAACAACCATGCTTTGGTACATGCAATGGGCATTTGATGTGATGGAGCAAAGAGAAGACAGAACAGCCTAGAAACAATGATTTAAACCAGGCCGATCATTGCACTGGAAGCTTGCCTCAAGGGACAACCCTGTGACAGACATGTCCTCCAGGGGCCGAGTAAGAAACCACGGGGGGCTCCAGCTCAATAGTGCAATAGGGTAGAACACAGGGAAACTGTGTGTGTGGGGGGGGGGGGGGGGGGGGGGGAACCACCATGATTCCCTTTCAAACATCACGGCCTTCTGTCAATGAGCGGGGCCTATGGCACTCCAGCACGGGTAGGTGCCGGGGAAGAGGCGCCCACCTTGAGCACGGTGTCCAGGTCGTGAACGGGCTCCTCGTTGAGGCGCAGGCGGCCGGCGCGGGCGGCAGCGCGGAAGGCGGCGAGGGGCCGCGCGCGGAACTCGGCGCCCAGGACGTGCGCCAGGCTGCGGCCCACCCAGCGGCCCTTGCAGTACGTGCGGAAGTCGAAGTAGTAGGGCCGCACCTTGCGCAGGCCGCCCTCCACGTAGCAGCTCGTCTCGGCGAAGTGCTCCGGGCCGAAGCTCACGCCGCTGCGCAGCCTCCGCGGCGGCGGCACGTGGCGCTCGCCGCCCGCCACGCGCCGCTTCTTCCTCCGCGGCGCCGCCGCCTCTTCCTCTCCGTCCCCGCCGCGCGGCGCCGGCGCCGCCATCCCGCGCGCGCGGCCTCGCCGCGGCCAATGGGCTCCGAGCGCCGCCGTGACGCACCAAGCGCGCGCCGCACGCTCCGCCCATCGCGGCGCGCGCGCGGGAAGGTGGCGGGAGGGGCCGAGAAAGGCGGGTTTTCCCAAATCCCGGAGGAACTGGGATCCCGGCGCGCGCTGCGATTCAAGCGGCCGAGAATAAAACACGCTCTCGCAAGGCGGTTTTGGTAAATCGGTTATGTCTTTTTTCGTCAAGCATTAGGTGAAGCAGTCAGTATTTTAAAGATTTTTTTTTGAAGTTTTAAGTATTTCAGTCTGGTTTGGAAATTCTCTGCAAAGAGCTGTTGCTAGTAATTTATCAGAAGAGGATTTCTGGACTTCCCCGAATCAACTCGCTGTGTAGAAGCAGGCATGGGCTTGGGACAAGCGCTCCCTCTCCATCCTTCTGCAACCAGCTCTTTAAAAGCAGGACTTGCCTTTGCCAGCATGCCGACTGATAAACTTTCCAGAAAAGCAAACAAAAACCCCCCAAAAACAACCCCCCCCCAAAAAAAACCCCACACGTGCATCTACAGTCTCAAGTCCCTTTCATGAGCTTTCTGAGGTGACTCTAGATATCCATCCATCAGATTTCATCCCTGAGGCAAAGAAAAACCAAGAGTTACTATCACAGGTTTGCCTGGGGCTCGGTGACAAAAATGGACACAGATAGAGCACTTGTGAAAGTGGATTCCAGTCAGTCTGTGATCCCTATCTAACTACTTTCCTTCTGGGCCTTACCAGCCAAGCCTCTTCCTTCTCTTACAAACAGCATCTGCTAAGATTTCAGAAATCTTTCAGTAATGCCGAGAGTCAAGGAAAGCAAGGTCACAGGGATAGCCGGGAGGAGACGCATTCCTCGAGGGAGGAAGTTTTTACCGAGGCCATTGCTTTTCCTTGTCTGTGAGAGGAACGTAGATGACACCCATCAGTTGGGTTTCAACAATCTGCCCGTCGCTGGTTTTGTCGTACTGCATCAGGACTTGGTTTGCACCCTCAGGACCAACAGGCAGTATTAGACGGCCCCCCGGCTTCAATTCATTCAGCAACTGCCAAATAGAGAAATCAGCAGAGTCACAACAAAATCACCTTCCTGCCCCGCAAAACAGAGGCAACAGAAGTAAGATGAGCTGGAAGTTTTTAAGGTCACAACACCTTCCAAGGCACAAGGTTGACAGCTCCACATAAAAAGCTGGCACACAGACAGAAAAAGGAGATTCCTGTGGCTCCCTAATTATCAGTTTTAACTGCAACCACTGATAAAGGCAGCCAATGACAACAGCCATCTGGCACAATTATTCTCACCTCCTTTGGTACAGTCGCTGCCGCTGCTCCAACATGAATGGCATCATAAGGAGCCTCTTCAGGGTATCCCTGCCGGCCATCTCCAACTACGAGTGGGAAAAAGCAGGCAGGATCAGCCCTGTTCTGATACACCCACACACAGTATAACCCCCTGAAGAGGATTCTCTTCCTGCATTGACAGTCACTACACACTTCACTCCACAATAAGATATTTAGCAAGATTACCCTTAAGATTAAACAGGTCTTGCTCATTTTACAGCATTCTTGACCAGTACTCAGCCAGAGGTTTAATATTAAACAGGTCTTGCTCATTTTACAGCATTCTTGACCAGTACTCAGCCAGAGGTTTCTGGCAACGTTGTGGTGGGCAGCTCAGACCTAACACACAGAACTACCACTTTCAGCAGCAGAGTTGTGCAGACAGCCACAGCTAATGATTCTTTACAGAAGGGAAGACACATGCTCACCCACAAGTTTTACACGGCCAGAGCTAAGCAAAGTTGGATCATCTTCTTGGACGTTTCTGATGGATTCATGTACCAGCTCTTTAATGTGTTCAACACCCACAGCTTTCCCTGTTGGGCCCATCTGAAAACAAGAAAGAGCAGACAAACATTATCCTATATGTACAGGAACACATTTTATAGGGCAACCTACCATAAGTATTGGAGAATTCAGGAAGAAACAAGTTTCCGACCAAGATGCAAATCCTGTGTTACCTAGGCTTTAAGGTCGAGTAGCCCAAGCTACTTATGGAATACACAAGCATTTCCTATGGGGATTCCTAGTAATCCTTTATTTCCAAAGCAATAATTTAGTAAAGCTTATAGCTTCCTTGGCAGGACCAGTTCTTGATTAAGCAAGCAGCCTCCTAAGAAGGATAACTCAATCTGCTTAATAAGACATTACAAAAATACACAGAGAAGTTTAGAGAACAGACTACAAGTACTTTAGAAACAAAACAGGAAATTCAACCTACAAACTCACATAGTAGATTAACAGACTCTTCTCAATCTACACTTTGTTAATATACATCCCTCAACAGATACAACAGACATTTAGATGCCAAAATGACTTTGTTTTTACTGCATACTGGTCAGAGAAGAGAAGAGCTAACCACACACGCAAAAAGAAGGAAGAAGTTTTAAAAAGGGGAGTGTGGGGAGAATTAACAGCATGATCAAGCTACCTATCCTGACCTACACTACTAATTAGTAGGGATACTCTGTGCTCAACTTACCATCCTGGCAAAGCAAGCTGTAAGATATCCACTTCCAGATCCAACATCCAGTGCCTTACCACCTTCCACGAGCTGGTCCTTCAACAGCTCCAATGCATGGGCATGCTGCATGGACCAGAGTGACAAGCAAGTGTGTAACATTGCAGGGTATGTGAGAAAGAAATAGCTTTGTGTAAATGCAATTTACACCGTTATTCCTCCCCAGACTGTTAGTTACTCAGATGCTTAGAACACTAAGCATTATCTGCTCAGATTTAAATACAGCAGGTCTGCATTTTGTCTGACAATTCAGAGCCTGAGTGCTCAATCAGAAACATCTGTTGCAGAAGAGCATTTGGGAAGCATTTCAGTAATTGAATAGGAAATAGAAGAAAGGTCTTGCACAAAAACACAACAGTGTTAATGGTTAACCAGTAACACAGAATGTTGTCTGAGCAAAAAAAAAAAAAAAAATTAAAATCCCTCACATATACAGTACCTAAAGAAATAAGCACAATAATCATGCACAGGCCACCTGTTTTGCCTTCATACTGTAATATTCAAGTTAAAAATATATATATATATATATGACAACAATTTTCTCCATTTCCACTACAAGTGGAAAGAGCCATCTCACCATATGTGGTGCACTGATTGTAGCCTTGTATCCTAAAAGGAAACAAGTGACAAAGTTAAATGCTGGTAAGAAATGAAGGTGACAATATCCAACTAATTATCATCATCACCACCAATGTGAAAAGCATCTTATTCTGTTCCCCAGGCCTCTAAAAAAGTATCGGAAGACTCTTTGACCTCACTAATCCACTTCCCTGACCTAGAATTTGCCCCCATCAGATTGCTAATGGGAGCAGGGCAGCTGATTCTTGCTATCTCCAGGGCCCTCCTGGCTCATTCACCAAAATGCTCTTCAGCTGTCTGTCATAGCCTACATTTTGTTTCTGCTCCATAAGCATAATTCATAGCAAGCAGTGAAGATTTTGAATATGGAAATGCTGTCTAGTGGTAAGAATCCAGTGCAAGGTTCAGCCCTTAGCAGGCAGATGCATGTTCAGTTCCTCCAGTGAAGTAGATCACAAGTTGATCCAAGGCAGTTGCACTGCTAAAACAGGAAGGGACATTCATCTATTTGACTCATGTTAAAACATGGCCACTATTTTAAGGAGAGAAAATGTAGCAACTCAGTCCTGACAATCCATCTCAGGCCCCCATATTACTGGGACTAGCACAGTCAATGCAAACACCTTAAAAGTGAATATGTCCTGCCTTAAGTTACTCACCAATAGACTGAGGAGAATCCATGTATGGGAAATACTTGATGTAGTGACCTCTGTCAGTAGCCAGCAATACATCAAAAACCTGCTGGGATTTAATTATGCCTTTTTCTGTGGCAGAGAGAGAAAGAAAGAGAAGGCAAAGCCATGAGGATTATAGCATGAAGAGATCTAGAAGGGCACACAGTTCAGGGAACTGGCAGTAAAACTTAGAGTCCCTAAATAAGTGATTCGAAAACAGACAAAAAAGAGAAACCCAGAAAACTGCAAATAAAACAGTGTGTTTTTCAATTTGTGGTTAACAGAATCAAATCATGTGATAATCTCAACCATTAGCACAGTCTCCTGCAGAGGAAGGTTAGTTGCAACCACAATATTTCTGCAACTGCCCAACGCAATGAACAGTAACTAGAGAGTCTCACTTTCACTCCTGAGCATGGAAGCTTCAGTCCAGGTTTAAAGAACACTTTGGATAAAGGAACTGAAGTTAAGATCAATGACTACAGAAATATTCATCGTTCCTTTATTTCTCAGATTTGAGGGAACTCTTGCAGGGGGAAAACCACCATGACTTCAGCAGCAGAGGAAATTTAAAGCTACTTTGAAGTATGCTCCAGACTGCTGTTCAGAACATTACAGTAGCACCAAGCACTGCTTCAGTCTCAAGACATCTACACAGAGGTGACACAGACTGCAGAGAAACTCAGGAGGCTGACAATGATGTTCTGCAGCATTTTAAAGAGTTGTCATTCGTTTATCATTTCAGGGGGAGTGGAAGGAAGGCCATGGTTAGTCTTCCCTGCTATTTCTGGCATAACATCTTGTTTCCAACTATAAATAGAATAAGTTCAAACTGGGACAAGCACTGACATTCATGTGATACCAGCTCAGATGCTTCAGAGGAGCAGCATTATAATCCGCCACCGTGTGACATTAAATATCCTTATAAATACCAAGAAAGTATCAGCAGCTTTAAACATTGCCCTGAACAGAGCCTCAGGCTGCTACTCACTGTACAGGTTGTTGACTAGCTCGGGGTGCGTCTTCCCACTTGAAGTCCAAGCCATCGTTCTCGCAAAAAGCAGTCCCATGAGCGCAAAGATGGCCCAGTGCAGCAGACAACTCATCCCACACACGTGGCCTTCCAGGCCTGGCCTGTCTATTACAGAGAGGCACTACAAAAATAAATACAGAAAATAGATAAGCTGTGGCTTGACAGACACCCCAAAGCCTCACCTTTCCTCAGCAGTCACTTGAGTTCGGAGCTGTTGCGCTATCCAAAACACCAGCGTTCACCACGCTAGAAGGGACACCTTATCAGCCCCGGGGATTCGGCACTTTCATCTTAATTACACGCAGGGATCGGAGGTGATTACCAGCCAGCCGCAGCTCTCCACGTTCAAGGCAGCTACTTCGTGGCCAGCCGGAGCCCCCTGAAAACCTCCCAGGAGGGCCGAAGGGACACGGCCCGAGGCCAACGCAAGCCCCAGGCAGGGAGACCGGCCACCGTGAGCGAGATCCCGCCGATCTCCTCCCCGAAGCAGCCACCAACCCCTCCGGGAAGGGCGGGTAGGGGCCCCGCGCGCCCCCGGCCCTCACCTGCGCAGCCGCACGAGGGCCCCCACCCGCCCCTGCGAGCCGTTATTACGGGTAGCGGCTGCACAGCAACACTTCCGCCCTTTTCCAAGATGGTGCCTGACGGAATCAAGAGCGCTCCTGCCCAGTCCTGTGTGCCCGCCCCCAGTGGGCGGAGCGGCTAATAGGCAGCTTCGCCGTTGCCGGTGGAGCGCGACAATTGGTCGCGCCTGGACGTCAATCAGCTCGCGGCGAGAGCCTGTGGTGAGGGCGGTTTCCTGTGTTGACAGCGCGGGTTGAAGGTCCGGGTCCGCGTATCCGTGGAGGAAGGTCCGGGTCCGCGTATCCGTGGAGGAGGGTCCCGATCCAGGCAGGCGAGAGAGGACGCCGCGGTAGGGCCCGAAGGGCCCCTTAGGAAGCCTGGAGGGCCAAGGGCGGGGAAGGCGCGTCCTCCCCTCGGGCCTGGGGGCACTGACGGTTTCTCTCCTTGCCCTCAGGGCTCTGCCATGAGAATGATCGAGAGCGTCGAGCCTGTGGCGGCTGCGTCCAGCGAGGACCTCTGGGCCCAAATCTGCTCGTGTCTGCCCAGCCCCGAGCACACGGGCACTCACGACGCCTTCGCAGACTCCTTTGCCGACGCCTGCGCCGAAGCAGGAGGCCCGGGGGATGCATCGTCCGGCAGCTCTTCCCGAGCCAGCCTCAAACCCTGGGCCCCACTGAAGGACTCGCAGGTCTACTTGGCCTCTCTAGGTAGGTGTCCGGGAAGGCTCTGGTTTCCGCGCTTCCTGAGGTGCCTGCTGCAATGGTGCTTCCTCTCTGGGGACACCTTGGAGTCCATTACTGCAAGTGGGAGCAGCAGCAGTGGTTGATTCTGATCTCCAGCTGAGGCACAGAAGTGAGCTCCTTGCTCCTAAGTGAACTCCTTTATACTCCTAATTATAAAACTTATGGGTTTTACACCTCCACGTAACTGAGTCTGTGTGAGGGTAACACAAGGCAGCCACTCCCTCTACTCGCAAGACAATGCTCCATCTTTACATCCCTTTTATTTCTCCTTTTCTTTCCCTCCTGTGGAGTTATTTTGAGTTTGGGTCAGTTCACAATCTCCTTTGCAGTGTGGTTGTACTGGTTTGTGCAGAGAGTCATGCAGGCCCCAGGTAACAAGGAAAGGGATGTCAGACGTGGTCTTCTAAGCTTTTATTTCTACCAAGCTTCCATTTTGCTTCAGTTTTTGTCTTAGACTGTCATTTCAGTGAGTGCTAAGTAGAGCTCTTAATATCAGATCAAAGGTGCCACAGCAACATGACGCCAGTTGCTCCTCTTGTGGGATATCCAGTTAATAACACTATTGTACTCACTGCATTTTTTTTCCCTCTGTGTGCACATGATTTGGATTTTACACCACTATTGGGGTCGTTTATACTTCATGCCAGTTTGTATGGAAATCTGGGAACTTTAAACCTTGGAGTTCTCTACCCTTTTGTGTGTTTTCATTGAAGCTGAGTTTTTCAGGCAGAAGTTAATAGGAAGTAGTTGGGGAGAATTGACTGCCTAAGGCTTATTTCCTCAGATGTGTCCCTAATATAAATATCTGTATACAAGAAATACAGGCATGCAGATCTGAAGTTCTGCAAAAGTAATTCAATTTTAAATATGAATTAATCTTGAAGAGTTTACTTAACCTTTTCCATTGAAAAGTTCTGAGTTTCCCTCAGAAAAACGGGGGAAAAAAAAGACCCTTTCTTTGCTTCTTTGCAGAGAGAAGACTGATGACAATTAAAGGCTTGTCTCAAGAGGTGACCTCCAAGGATATGCTGCGTACTCTTTCCCAGGCTAGGAAGGAATGCTGGGACAGGTTCCTGCAGGAGAAGTTTGAGTCTGAATTTTATGTAGAGGAACATGAAGCTGATGAGAGGTAATAAGCAAATTAACAAAAAAGGACAACCACTGTGTTCATCAAGAAAACCAGCAAGAGAAAATAAAACATTTCCAACTGTAGCTGAAAAGCCAGGCTACAACAAAACAGTCTGAGTTCTATTTCAAGATGCTTCCTACACTTGGAAATGTTTTCTTTATGAGCAGTGTCCTGATTTTTAAATATGTTGCTGACAGTGTTGCAGGGAGATGTCAAGCATGAGGCTTCTGTGTGCCTGCTTGCTTCTCCAGCACACAGATGATTTTATGGTCCATCTAGTGTGTGGCAATAGAAGTGTCTACAAAACTGAAAGAAGTATATCTGAAGGATTCTTCTGACTTTGTTTTTAATGCTCCTGCAAGTTTTTATAGTTATTTTATGTTCAATGTCCTTGTCTTTGTTTTTTTTTTTTTTTTTAGCACACTGGAACACCTAAAGCGGTGGCTGCAGCCTGATAAAGTGGCGATCAATACTGAAGAAGTTCAGTGCCTCATCCCTCCGGAATCACAGGTGGAGAAGCAGGAGACCAAGGAAGAATCTCCAGCAGCAGAGCAGTGAGGTGCACGCCAGTCATGCCACACAGCTGCCTCTTGTCCAAATCCTGTTGCAGTTACAGTAAAAACAAGGTGGGGTTGAGGGACAGTGCCAAGTATTGGTCAGTTAAAAAAAATCTGTGGGCCTGCAGAGCTAGTGACTGATGGTTGTTATTTGTAAGAGGGAAATGCCTGTGACACAGAGTGTGTACTGAACTGAAATCCTACATTGATCTACTCCAAGCCTGTAGCAACCTAATGATTCCAGTCTCAATGTGAATTGTGTGTAAATCAGCAAGAGAAATATTGAACAAAAAAAAAAGCAGTTGTTGAGAAGCATCAGAAAATACTGTGGTCTAGAATAGAACAGATAAACTGTGGAGTTAGTTTTTCCTCCTGTTTTGTTATGATACTGGGCACATTTTTCCTTCCTGCAGAGGACACAGTGGTGCACTCAGTATCTGTGTTTGGGCTGGCTCTGAGCTGTCTGCAGTAGGGTAGGTATTTTTCATCTGTCTGAATGTGGAGTCTTAAAGGAACCTATCATTGTAATAATTGAACAGGTATTATTATTGAAGGCTACAGAAGGCTATTGAACATTCCTCTCTTTGTACCGTATCCTCTTGGAACATCCCACTTCTCGGGTCATCCAAATTCTCTGTAACAGAATAGACTGGAGGGGGAGTAATTTTGCATTGCTTGTCACTTTTTGTCCGTTGCTTTTTTCTCTTTCAGTCTCTCTAAGAAAGGGACAGATGAGATTCTGTATTCAGAAAAATGTGTTAACCAAAGGCACTACAAATAACTTGCTTTCAACACAGGCTTGCAGAGAATTATCTGACTTTAAATGTGCAGCAATGTATATTTCTTTGTCATCCTGTTTACCTCTACAGAGGGTTCCCATTATTAATCAAAAGATCTGTAATTACAAAGTGGTCTAGGACTGACTCTTTTTTTAAGCTGTGCTTTCCCTCTTAATATTGACACTAAGGGTCAGTAGAGGGAAGCAACCTACGTCTTCTGGTGGGTAAAGCTCTTTAGACAGAACCTGTAGGGCTAATTCTGGTAGCTTAGGCGGACTAGACTGATATTTCATTCAATATATAACTGTTTGAAAATACATTTTTAAACTAGCTCCTTGATATGTTTTCACTGATTTCTGTCTCTGTGCAGTCACAGATAGTGCTGTTGTCTCATTCACTGACTGCTCTGACTCTATGGCCGCTTCTGCCTGTGATTTTCAGCATTATGACTTGGTGCTTGTCCCCATGATCTTCTTTATCAGTGTAACTGCCTACCTCAACCTTACTATTCACAAAGTAAATTATACTCATATAGTTCTCCAAGTATATTTCTTCATTAGAGCAAATATATGCTTTGAGATTTGAGAAATATGATGAATCATCTGAATGTCAGCCATTCTGTCTTGTCGGAGGGCTTTTTTATCTTCTTTTAAATGTCCATGCTAAGTTATCTAAGATTCCTGATTTGTTGTATGTTCAAATACAGTGCTGTATATACCCTAGCCCCCACTGCGTTGTCAAGCTGTAATGAAGACGCTTCTGAGTATGTACCAGAAATAGTATGTGCAGAGAGAGAAAAATGCAATTTCTTTTTTTTTTTCCTGTAACCATGCTGTTTTCTAGTCAACACATTTCCCTTTGTGATTATAAGTGGATGTGAAGATGCTTTATGCTATTTTGTCTCTTCCCATTAAAATTGCCTGAGGTAAAAAAAAACTTTTCAAAATAACACTATCAAAACACTTAGCATTTTAGAGCCACGTAACCTCTGCTGCCTTTGAAAAAGGGAGTTTAGAGAAAGCAATAGTGACTCTCTCATGTTAAAACAGCTCTGAAAACTGAAGAAAAATGGTTGGGAAGAATTGTCTCAATATGGAATACAAAACTGAGACCTTTGCATTGTCATTGATACCCTGTCAAGATATATGTAGGTCCTTCGCAAATCAGTGAGATCTCTGTTTGAAAAAAGGGGAAGGCCATCTGCTTAGATTTATCCAAAATGTCAGACTTTGTCCTTTGGGTATCTTCTTGTGCTGGAAGATCTTTTTAAACAGCTTTTAGCCTGGCTTTGGTGCCACACTGAAAGCCAAGCGAGCGTAAGACACTGTTTTGGCGAAGCTGTCCTGATGGACATGAGTGAGGAAGAAAGGCCAGTTTTGTCTGCTCCTGGCTTTCGAGTAACAAGCTCAGCATGAGACATTAAATTACCTCCTAAAGCACTGCAGAACATATATATATATATACATATATATATATGTATATATATATACATATATGTATATATGTACATATGTACATATATATATGTATATATATATATATTTTCTTCAGAGAATTAAACCTTCCAAAACCTGAGTATCTAGAGATTGGCATTTAACTGTAGACTGCACTCAAAGCAAGCACTGCATGAAGTCCTACCTCTCTGGAGTCTTGCTCTGAAGGCAGATGCAGGTAACTCACTCATGTAAGTCCACCCTTGGGACGCGTAGGCTTGGGGCTGCTCTATAATTAAATTGTCCTAAGAGCGATGAGAATTCACCTACGAACCCTTAAAAACTCTGATGGGATGGCTGCATCCATGGATATGGAAAAAAGGTGTGATGCATTCAGGCTTTGTTGGGCTTGGTATGGGCTAGTACACGTGTTGGTCTGTCTTGGTGCAAGACTGCTGGATGTAGTTACTCCAGCAAAGAAATTACTTTAAGCAATTACTGTTTTTTTCCTTTTGATTTTCTTTTTCTTAGGGAAAGAAAGCTGTTTAGCTTCTGTCAATCAAAAGAGCTCTTGCTGGCATAAGCAGCATTTCCACTAGGGACTTTTTGCTTGCACAGCAACACCAGCCTTTCTGCATGTGGGAATAACATACACACTGCGAGATGTGCCAGGCTAAACAAAAACAGCAGAGAGGAGCAGTTGATAACTGGGGAACAGCAGAGAAATAAAGCAAATTATCAGTAGGCATGGGCTGGTCTGCAGTGGTGCTGGCTGAAAACAGTGTGTTCAGCCTGTTACACAAAGGCAATTTCTGCTGTGAAATGCAAAAGGGCACGTTTTAGGAAAGGAAAGAAATGCACGGAAGGAGGAGAAGCGAAGGGCGATTGTTGTGCTTGACATGTGCTGATAAATATACTGGCCGTGCAATTTCCCCAGGTCTCCCATAACTATTTCCCAAGAACTGCTATGGACTAATGCGTGGAAAGGAGGCAGTTCACCGTGTACTTGCTCAGATGAAGGTAACCTGATTAGAGAGTGTGTTGGCAGCACTGCATAATAAGGCTAATAATATTCTGCCCTTCCATCCTGCTTTTTTAATCAACGGACTCTCTGTGTGGAAGAAACATTAAGAAAGCCAATGTCACACCAGTCTTCAAAAACGGCAAGGAGGAGGACCCAGGCAACTACAGGGCAGTGAGCCTCACCTCCGTCCCCGGAAAAGTGATGGAACGGCTCATACTGGCCGTTGTCTCCAGGCACATGGAGGACAGAAGGTGCTCATAGTCAGCATGCTTGACTAACCTGATAGCCTTCTGTGATGGAATGACCAGCTGGATAGATGAGGGGAGAGCAGTGGATGTCGTCTATCTTGACTTCACCAAGGCTTTTGACACCGTCCCTCACAACATCCTGGGCAAGCTCCAGAAGTGTGGGATAGATGAGTGCACAGTGAGGTGGATTAGGAACTGGCTGGATGGCAGGGCCCAGAGAGTGGTGACTGGTGGTACAGAGTCTCCTTGGAGGCCTGTAGCTAGCAGTGTCCCCGAGGGGTCAGTCCTTGGTCCAGTCCTGTTCAATTTATTCATCAGTGACCTGGATGAAGGGACGGAGTGCTGCCTCAGCAAGTTTGCTGATGATACGAAACTGGGAGGAGTAGCTGATACCCCAGAGGGCTGCGCTGCCATCCAGAGGGACCTGGACACACTGGACAACTGGGCGGTAAAAAAACCTTGTGAAATTCAACAAGGCCAAGTGCAAAGTCCTGCACCTGGGGAGGAATAACCTCAGACACCAGTACAGGCTGGGGACTGACCTTCTGGAGAGCAGCTCTGCAGAGAAAGGACCTGGGTGTCATGGTGGACAACAAGTTGACCATGAGGCAGCAGTGTGCTCTTGTGGCCAAGAAGGCCAATGGAATCCTGGGGTGCGTTAAGAAGAGCGTCTCCAGCAGGTCGAGGGAGGTGATCCTGCCCCTCTACTCAGCCCTGGTGAGGCTGCATCTGGAGTATTGTGTCCAGTTCTGGGCCCCACAGTACAAGAGGGATGTGGAGCTGCTGGAGAGAGTCCAGCGCAGGGCCACAAGGATGATCAGGGGCCTGGAACATCTGCCCTATGAGGAGAGGCTGAGGGAGCTGGGCCTGTTCAGCTGGAGAAGAGAAGGCTGAGAGGGGATCTAATCAGTGTCTATAAGTACCTCAAGGGAGGCAGTGAGGAGGATGGGGCTGGCTGCTTTTTAGTGGTGGCCACCAACAGAACTAGAGGAAACGGCCAGAAACTGAAGGATCAAAAGTTCCACAGGAACTTAAGGGAAAAAATCTTAACAGTTGGAGTGCCAGAGCACTGGACCAGGCTGCCCAGGGCGCCTGTGGAGTCTCCTTCTCTGGAGATCTTCCAAACCCGCTTGGATGCAGTGCTGTGCCACGTGCTCTAGGTGACCCTACGTGTGCAGGGGGGTTGGACTAGATGACCTCTAGAGGTCCCTTCCAACCCTAAGCATTCTACGATTCTATGATTCAGGTAACTAGAGGTCAAAGGGACTCCTAAAGTAAGGCCGCTATGGTCACCTGAGCTCTCCAACTAGCCCTTGGGGTTACTAGATGTCAAAGAGAGCCACAAAGCAAGGCCTCACACTCAATGGGGGTCACCAGTTACACCTCCGGGTTGCTAAATGTCAAAAGGAGCCAGAAATCAGGGCCTCTGGGGCCACCTGAGGTCACCAAATAGCCCTCGGGGTCACTAGAGGTCAAAAGGAGCCACAAATCAGGGCTCTGGGGTCGTCTGAGGTCACCAATTAGCTCTCGGGGTCTAAGCCCTCGGGGTTACTAGAGGTCACAGGGAGACCTAAAGCAGGGTCTTGGGGGTCACCTGAGGCCACCAATTCATCCTCGGGGTCACTAGAGGTCAAAAGGAGCCCCAATCCAGGGCTTCTGCGGTCACCTGAGGTCACCATTTAGCCAAGGGGTTACTAGAGGTCAAAAGGAGCCAAAAATCAGGGCCTCTGGGGTTAGCTGAGGTCACCAATTAGCCCTCGGGGTCACTAGAGGTCAAAGGGAGACCTAAAGCAGGGTCTTGGGGTCACCTAGGATCAAAAACTAGCCCTCGTTTTTCTAGAAGTCAAAAGAGGCCACAAATCAGGGGCTCTGGGGTCACGTGGGCTCACCAATTAGTCCTTGGGGTTACTAGAGGTCAAAAGGAGACCTAAAGCAGGGTCTTGGGGTCACCTGAGGTCACCAATTAGCCCTCAGGATAACTAGAGGTCAAAAACAGTCAGAAATTTGGGCCTCTGCGGTCACTCAGGGTCACCAATTAGCCCTCCAGGTTACTAAAGATCAGAAGAAGCCACAAATCAGAGCCTCTGGGGTCATCTGAGGTCACCAATTATCCCTTGGGGTTTTTAAAGGTCAAAGGGAGCCACAAATCAGGGCCTCTGAGCTCGCTTGGGGCCACCAATTAGCCCTTGGGGTTACTAGAGGTCCAAGGGAGCTCAAAATCAGGCCTTATAAAGTCATCTGAGGTCACGAATTTGCCCTCGGGGTAACCAGAGGCCAAAGGGAGCCATAAATCAGGGCTCTGGGGTCACGAATTAGCCATCAGAGCTAGCAGAGGTGACCCCCTGTCACCCACCCAGACCCCATCTGTGTCTCTGTGTCCCTGGTCCCCTCAGTGCTCTGAGGGACACAGGACAATTCGGGTCAGTTCCGCTCTGCCCCACACTACCCCAACCCTCAGTCTCTTTGTAGCTCCTGCATCCCCGCAGCCTTTGCCGCTCGTGTCCCTCCGCACGCCCCGAGCAGGACCAGGCTACTCTTGTCCCCGTGCTCCAGCGATGGCATCGCGGGCACCTGCTGCCAAGCCTCGGAGCTTGCGATGCCGCGCGGGAGTATTGGGCTTGGGTGCCCACCCCCCCCAGTGACGCTTTCTGCTTTATCCTCTCCTTTTGATAAAACCAGCTGAATTCCCTTTTTTCTCTGTCTAGTAAAAGCCATGGCTGGGTCACCCCACACCCCCGCAGCCAGAGACGTCTCTCACAGGGGCCCTTGTCGAGCCGTCCGTTGGCCGTCAGCTCGTATCATGCCGGTGGGTTTTAAGCAGTGCACTCTGGGCTTGACTTCAGCACCAACCACGCTGGTCCCACAGCAACGGGAAAAGCACAGGCTGGCACCTCCCTAACCCGTTGCAGGTTTTTCAATACAGGAAGGACACTTCTCGCTTGAGTTGGAACCCCAACGGTAATTCCAGTCTCTTTCCACCTGCTCCCCTTTGTTGCAGGGAAATAATAATTGCAGAAAGCCCATGGAAAGCCATTTTGGGATGAGCATCTAGCTGTTCAAATACGTGATTTGGATTAAAAACTTGCTTCTGTGCATTTGGGCTAGCTTTTTTTCCTCCTGGTTTCCAAGGAGTGTAGACTGCTTGGGATAGAATCACAGAATGCTTAAGGTTGGAAGGGACCTCTAGAGATCATCTAGTCCAACCCCCTGCACACGCAGGGTCACCTACAGCACGTGGCACAGGACTGCGTCCAAGCAGGTTTTGAAGATCTCTGGAGAAGGAGACTCCACAGGCGCCCTGGGCAACCTGGTCCAGTGCTCTGTCGCCCTCACTGTCAAGAAATTTTTCCTTAAGTTCCTGTAGAACTTTTGGTGTTTCAGTTTGTGGCCACTACCTCTAGTTCTGTTAGTGGCCACCACTAAAAAGCAGCCAGCCCCATCCTGCTCACTGCCTCCCTTGAGGTACTTACAGACACTGATCAGGTCCCTTCTCAGCCTTCTCTTCTCCAGGCTGAACAGGCCCAGCTCCCTCAGCCTCTCCTCATAGGGCAAATGTTGCATTTCATACACTTATCAAAACCCTCCCCTTAGGCCGGGACCTGGTGCCTCAGTCTTGCTTAAACCCTAATTTGTCTCTCACTGAAAAGGGAAATCTCCTTCCAAGCCTAACGCTTCGCCATAACCCCTTAGAAGAAGCCCAATTAGCATTCCTGCTTAACAAACGTAAACGTTAGCAATATGTCAAATTACCGCGCAAGGGGGACATCCTCCCTATTCCAACTTTACTTGGTTTGCTACTCTCTGAAGCTCAACTGACCTTGATCTTTATATAAATTATGTTATTTAATGACAAATGACAGTTCAGGAAAGAAAAAAAAAAGTCATAATTAGAATATGTAAAAGCATGAAAGCCAATCCATCAAGAAATGGTCTTGGGCAATAACTCACTTTGAGTCAGACAACAGCAGATTTCTAGAGCATGTTTCATTTTTATTTTTCCCATTGACTTCTACTGAACACATCTGAATAACAAACAACTGCTCTCTCATTTTTGCAACTCCAAAATGGTTTAAAAGTGCTTACCTGGGTTGCTTTTTAACTATTTTTGCCTGACGGGCAGCTGAAGTCTTGGATGTACGGGCGGCTCCGGGCAGGAACAGGCGGACGCTGCTCTGCAACCTCAGCAGAGGGAGCCCCGACGTTGGTGACAAGCAGCACCTCACTGGCTTGCTTCGGCGCAGTCCTAGCAGCTTGAAGGGACGGTCCTCCCTGCCGAGAGACAATTTTAGCGTTATGGTGCATGATCAAAGGGCAACAGACAAAGGCCTGACTCTGGCTCTGGTGAGGCCAACTTGAGTCTCC
The DNA here is from genome assembly GCF_059628265.1 of Tinamus guttatus. Lineage (NCBI taxonomy): Eukaryota > Metazoa > Chordata > Aves > Tinamiformes > Tinamidae > Tinamus > Tinamus guttatus. The sequence continues at coordinate 3,160,877 of NW_028289080.1, read as the reverse complement.
TAAGTCAATATATGACCTCCCATCCATGTGACAACAAAGCCTCCTATGTTTCCTCTTGCAGGACCCTACAGTTCCCCCACGCCAGGTTACAGGAGGAACTAAACCCACAGGTGAGGAAACGGTACCCGCGAGCGCAGCTTACCAGCGGGAGCAGAGCGCGAGCGGCGCAGCTGAGCACTGCCAGACTCGGCATGCTTCCCTGGATTCCCCTTCCTTAAATCCCGGCCAGGAGCCCTCCTTGCTCCCAGCCTCAGCCGATGGGAGCTGGTCCAGCTCAGTGAACACCCTGACACAGCATGAACGGGAAAACGCACATTAACTCCTGGCCTGGGAGAAAGCCAAGGAGAAGCAACCCTCTGCTCGGCTGTCCCTAACTTGCCCTCGCAGAGAAAATATCTTTCCTCTGATAAAAAGACCATTTTCTTGGCAAACGGCTTTGAGTTTTCCTATTTCTTCCTCCTTCCCCTGTCTGACTGTCACTTGGCAAGGCATGAGAGCAACAGCTTTGCACATGTCATATGAACTCGGGCCAGTTCATGACCTAAACACACGTGCGGGCATCTAAGTGAGCCACCAAGAGCACCCAAACACACTCTCTGCAGTTTGACAACTATCTTAAAACAGCTCAGAACTGTATTTATTTAATATATACTCTCTCTATATATATATACTGTATTTATTTAAAACATATATATATATATTCTTGCATCACTAAAGTGATTTAAAAGTACTCACCTGGGCTGCTTTGTAACTATTTTTGCTTGAGGGGTACTGAAGTCTGGGAGGTAACTTCAGTTTCCTCCGATTAAACGTTGCTTTTCGGCCCACTGGATTCCTGGCTCCAGACACAAGAGAGAATCCTCTGGCCCAAAACAGCTTTGGTGAAGCTGTTTCCTCACTGGAGCTCTCGCTGAGAGCGGCACAACAGGCAGAGCTGAGGGGAAGTAGAGGAGGGAGCGGGAAGAGCCGGGTTACAGACTCACTGAAGCAGCTCGGCAGCCCCGTGCGACCCTCGCAGGCAACACGAGATCTCTCGCCGGCTGCACCCGGAGGTTCCTCCACGCCGTAAAACAGACCAGATCACACAATTCCACCCTACCTAATAGAAAGAGAGAGCTCATAAAGATGCTGCGCTGTAATGAAGCACCTTTTTTATTCCTAAGCAGCTAACACGTTCACCCTTCCTCAGCATCCTTTCTGATGCCCTCTTGTATTTTAATTGCAATATTATCTCTCTGAATTTCCACAGAAATGGCTATTTTTAGGATTCTAAGAGAAAGGGTAAGAAAATACAACGTATCTTCTCTAAATGATGTCTTAACACCACAAACTACCTGCTAACTCACTGGACACTCTAGCAATTTGATTATTTTACTATATAAACTTGATCACTCTTGAGTTAGCAGAAAGCTGAGGCAACATTCTGCTGATGGATTAGCAAATTTGAATGCATTTTGAATACATAGCTTTCCCAGCAATATTGAATAAACAATCTTAAAAGCGTATTTCTACATCTTTTCCTATTTAGTGCTCTTCAGAGAAACTAATTTTTAAATCTGAATTAATTATCCCATAAGAATTTACAGATTTCTTTTTTTTTAATTCCTGACATCTATGATAAAATCCTACCCAAAAATGAAGCTTAGTGACAGTCATTCTCACAGGGGAAAGAGAAAGCAAATAGGTGCAGCACACCCTGACTCCACCCAACTTTAACACGTTAATCAGGAGAATAAATTGGAAAGTTTCTTTAATAGCAGGCAGACTTAATGAACCATGGTCCAGAAAGCTCAGGGCTATTTAATCTTACACCGCCTAGTTGCGTGAATGCGTTGCATGACCAAATAATCAGCTTTTTAAGGGAGAGATGCATCACTGACATATAAACAAACAAGATGCATTCAGAAGATGCTCTTGCATTACAGTGCAAAGAAACAGTATTGGCATTCTTAACAAAGTCTATTTTGGGCTGGGGGTTCTACTGCTGAGATTCATTCTGTCTCCAAGTAACATTTATACTTCTCAAGTTTTGTTTCTCATGTACCAAAACCATCCAACATAAAGAACGATTTGTCTGTTAGTAAGAAGGGGATTTAACAAATACTTGACATTCAAGTGCTACCACGAAGAAAGCAACGGTTCCATATTATTATTTTTCCTGAAGAAATACAACAATAGCATTCATTTTTCCCGAGGAGCAATCAGAGGAGACCATTAAAGACCTGTTGACATAAGGAAGCTAGAAGCATGCACAAGGAAGCTTCTTTGAAAAAACAAAACAAAACAAAAAAACCCCACCTTGTTTAATGTGTTTTCAGGGATATATGTAAAAAACTTTCCAAAAAATAAGCACAGAAAAGGAGTCATCAGCATCCCCTGTACAGAGATGGTTTCAGGTGCTCTCAGGTTTTTACAGGGATCTTTGGTCCGAGGTCTCTTTTTGTCCAGGATCAAAGTGCGTCCCAGTCCCAGGACAACTGCTTCTTTTCACATTCCCTCTGGTTCTCAAAGACCTGCATTTTCCCCGCCTGCTCCTCGCAGGCACAGCAGGGGCTCACATCTGCTTTCAGGAGATTTTTGCCATCAAGCAGTACATTCTTAGAATACACCACCACATTAGCAGAACTTACTCTTAGTCTTTTAAAATTTCCTATGCAAATTCTCCTGGATGCACGGTGCATCACCAGCGCAGAGCAGCAACCTAGAGCCCCTGTTTAATGCAGGAATCAGCTCAGTTATCTGCTCAGGGGATTCCCTTGAGCTAGGCAGGAGGTGTCCAAGTCTCTTCCCAAGAGGAGAAGCTTGTGTTAAATAGGAGGCAGGGTGGAAGTAGGAGAGCAGAGCTCACCCAGAAAGGAAACAGGTCTTTTCCACATACACAAACATGCCACATAGCTTTAACTCTTGGGAACAGCAGGGCCTTCAACAAATATAGCAGAACCTTTTCAGGCAACAGAAAAGAGAAGGAAAGGAGGCATGCAAGGTTGCAGCTCATGTCTTTATACCCCAGCTGCTTAGATGCGCTCCTGCAGAGCACAGGGCTGGCCACATGGAAATATCAGAGGCAGGGCTGGGTTTTTTTTTTTTTTTTTTTCCTTTTTATTTATTTATTTATTTATTTATTTCCCCTTGAACTCAAAAGATCTATTGCAATGCCAGCAATGCCTTTTGCCTTTATTTCGTGCCCATCTCCGGCCCTTCATTATCCAACTGTCTTGGCTTTTGGGGTCCTTCTGTATGAGAATACACACAAAAAATGATGGAGCAATTCTGCTCAACAACCAGAGGAAAATCTATACACAGTGTAATTTTACAAGGAACCCTTTTCATGAAGTTTAAATCCTGACCCCTTTTTCTGCATACGCTGAGCTGTTCCCTCACATGAGGGAGGAAGCACACAGCTAGCAGCAAGGTGTTTACCCACCGGAGTTACCCTTGCTGAGGTGACAGTTCCAGTCTCTACACGCTCAGGGCTGCTCATCCTCTCTCATCAAGGAGACAGTACCACAGCAGACCCATCACAGAGGTGGCAAGAACATGAGAGTATTGGTACAAGGGAGAGACATCAAAAGAGCCAGGACAACTACCAGAATCCATCAGATTTATTCCCTCTCCCCCAGACACACACCCCTTTAATATTCTCTTTCAGAATCACACCACCACCTGTGAAAGTATTTGAATGTGAAAAAGATGAAGGGAGTGCACTTTCAGGGCTATCCTGGAGCACTTAACACTCATTTTTCTAAACTCTGATCAAAACCCCTTTACTTTGTGCATACAGGCACTGCAGTTCCAAAGAACAGCTCTAAAGGTACCCATGGACTCCATACCACAAAAGCTTAGTGTAGGGGAAAGGACAAAAGGGTAAAAAGGTACCAGCTAGCAAAAAAAAACCACAAAACCATCCTGAGACGGTTTTGGGGGGTTGGTGACTAGACTGTGGGTTGCTGATCAGTCACAAGAGCAAATTATGAAAGCTGGCCTTTTTGTGTCTGGATATGTCAATCTATGCAAACCTTGGACAGGTCTGGATTGGCTATCGGGGCACGTGAAGGACACAGGTAGTGGTATGCTTACTTGCCTGGGATAAAATAAATATAAGATTGTAACTCAGTAAAGATCCTATTGGCCATGAGCTTTTAGCCCCTGTTCCTTGACAACAGACCCACACTTAGAGGCACACACCTTTACATGGAAAGGAAGCAAAGGCAAGGAGTTCTGATCCTGGTAGCTAAGCTTATGGCAACTAAAGTTAGAGGAGATGAGTCCATCACCTCACAGGAGGAAATCATAAATTGCAGAACCTACCCAACTGCTTGGTCTCCAGGGGAGACAGCTGGGAGAGATGTTCTCATCTTGTTAAGGCAGTTCTAACCTGCTGGGCCATTATTCTTAGGGTGCTTTTAACTCCTTTATTCTTCAGGCTGTAGGTCATGGGGTTTTGCAGGGCAGTGAAGATCCCATAGAGCATGGAAATGATCCTGTCCCGATTGGCTGAATAGCTGGAGGAAGTCCATACACATGTGCAAACACCAATGAGGAAGAACAGCTGCACCATGCAGCCAGTGAATGAAATTACCTTGTTCTCAAACAGCAAAGCCTCTATCACCTTTGGTACAGTTACAGTGGGGCATAAGATATCTAGGAGAGAGAGGTTGCAGACAAAGAAGTACATTGGGTTGTGCCAGTGAGTATCTGTGCTAATGGCAACAAGGATTGTGATGCTGCCTGCCAGGGTGGCCAAATAAATGAGCAAAAACAGCACAAAGAAGAAAACGTACCTGTGGAGCATCAGAAAGAGCTATGAAAACACATTCAGATACTGTTGACACGTTGAGCCTGTCCATCTTACCTTTCATTGTGGAAACGATTTCAAAGATGTACCTGGAACAAAGAAGTGGTAACTTTATCAAAATTGCATTAGGAATTAGGAGAATTACGAAGGGAATTATTAGCAGAAGAGGAAGGGAATAATGAGAAAGAGAGGAAGGGAATTCCTAGGGTAATAAGAGAATTGTTACCTAGAGTGAAAGAGAATTCTGAGGAAAAAAGGAATAAAATTATTAGCATGAGAGAATGAGAAGTATTATGAGCAGACAGAAGGACTTGCTAATGGGCAAGGAAGGGAATAAAAGGAGAATTATTATCTGAAGTTCAGGAGAAGTATTGGGATAATAGGAATAAGATTATTAGAGAGCAAGGAAAAGAATTCTTGGGGGAACAAAAAGATTTATTACTCGCAGTAATAAATTTATTACCTTCCCGTGCAGGTTCCCTTTCTGGACATGCAGGTGCAGCACGTGGGGGTGGGAACACAGGGGCATGCCCACCACCCGTCCGCAGTCCTCGTTTTTGGACGCAAGAGCCGCGCTGAGCGCAGGGGCAGCGGTGGCCCGCGCGGGCCTTGCCCACGGCAGCGCTCTCGGAGCGCCTGGACGGCGATGGGGAGCGCTCGGGGCGCACGGCGCACGCGTCCACGCGGCGCCGCCGCCCTCTGCGACGGCAGCCACGTCCAGGCCGAGCAGGGAAGCCCCCTGCGCGCGGGCCCCGATCGGCCCCTTGGCCGCACGCGCGGCACAGGCTGCATCCGGCCCATGCGCCTCGGCACCCCCGGGGCATCTGTCTTCAGCAACGAGACTGCTCTGGTTTCCAGCACGTCTAGCTTCTTTATTTTACTAAACCACCACCACTGCTATGACAGTTCGAAAACAACGTGCTTACATCCCCCACATAGCTGGTTTGAAGCAGGCAGGTTCTTCTGAAGTCTTCTGGAACCAAGCTTTAAACTTCACAGTGTTAAGATACAAACCAAAATTACTCCTAGGCTACACTAACAACAAAAACAAACATATATATGAAACACTGGCATTTTACAGAGGACCTGGGAGACGACACGAAAGCCCCTAGGGCCCCCTTGCCCCTGTGCACACAGAGACCTCATGAAATCATGGGAAGCCCCACCATCTCCCTTCAGGAGTCAACGAAAACCAAAACCAGCTCGGAAACACCCAGACCACAGGCTATCCAGAACCAGAGACACAAGATGGAGCTGCCCAGCCTCCCATCTTCCAGGGCTCTGGATCCCTGCAGAGCTTCAGGAGAAGTTCTCAGAGGCATCTGCATCTCCTCCAGTTTTCCTTTGATCGCCTCCATTTACCTTCACTGCCAGCCAAATTGAAGAAGGAAAAAGGAAAACTACTCGTTGACAAATCATACAAGTGGAAACTGAGGACACAAACATACCCTACACTAAACTACTAGCACAAGGAGAGAGAAATAAAATATAAACATAAAAAGAAAAAAAAAACTCCTAACCTCACAGCTCCATATCATGCCCTTCAGTGGGCTTCTTGTACAAAGACAGCCTTTCTTGTCCAAAGGCAGGAGTAAATGTTGCTGGAGAACTTAACTGTCAACATTCTAGTTTGCCAAAACCCTTCCCAAGTCACAGCCCTCTGCAAAAGCAAGAGCAGGAAGAGCAGGAAAAAGCCCCAGGAAAAAGGATTATGTAGCCCTAAGCCAAGGGAGACACCAAGGAGCAGAAATGCCTACAAAGCCACAGCTGGGCAACTCTGACACTCTGGATTGCTCTGGAAAACAGCCAGATGCCACTGCCTGTGACAGCCAAGGGCCAAAGCCTGAGGAAGGGGTGGGCCAGAAAAGAGCTCAAGCTGGAACCAAGCAGGGGGGAAAAAACAAAACAAAACAAAAATAAACAACAATGAACACCAGCGACATCAGGAGCCAACCAAAAGAAAAAGCAGCTCCTAAACACCAAGACCACAGGCTATCCAGAGCCAGAGACAAGCTGGAGCTGCCTAGCCTCCCACTGTCCCTCTTGCTGACGGGGCTGCCTTGCTGCACCCAACATACATGCAACACTCGTATCCAAGGACCCGCTGCACTACGATCCACAGAAAATACAAAATCATAGGGAAAAGACACCCTGGTGTCCTCTGTCACTCTACTTAACTTTTCCAGGGCTCTGGCTCACTGTGGAGCTTCGAGAGAAGTTCTCAGAGGCATCTGCATCTCCTCCCATTTTCCTTCATTGTCCCACATTGACCTTCACTGCTGGCCAAATCAAAGCAGGAAAAAAAACATGAAAATTACTCATTAACAAAAGATAGAAGTGGAAAATGAGGACACCTACATATCCTACACTAAACTAAGACAAGGAGAGGGAAATACATATATATACATATACATATATACACACACACACACACACACACAAAGAAGAAAAATCTCCTAACCTCAGAGCTCCATGTCATGCCCTTCAGTTTTCTTCTTGTACAAGACAGCCTTGACAAGACCCAGAAAGCCTTCAACTGCACAGGCATTTGGGCTCTGTCTTCCTAGGCTCACTAGGCAGCAAAATGGGCAGTCTCCTGGTTAAGAACCCAACCATTGAGCTGATATTTGTTTCTGCAGCCCTGCAATAGCTCATGGTCCTGAGAGGGATGTTTCCCTTGCAGCTCAAGGTTTCCAGCAGTCAAGCAGAGCAGTTCTGCAGATACCTTAGGGCTGTACATTAAGAACGATGTTTATGGCATGCGTTGGGTAGGGTAGGAGATGGTGGGAAAAGAGAAACTCTAGTCACAAACGCGCTTTCAACTTATTTTATGTTTTAAGCACTGGACATTTATTTACTGTGTGTAGAGCCCACATGTTATTGGATAATTTTAATTTATCACATCCAAATATAATAGGCAAATATATAATACAATAAATTGCATTTGTACACATAAATACAAAATCTGAGGTAGGGCCTCAAGAATAATGACCTCTTAAATGAACACATACAGCATTATAATATGCACTACATGAGATATATATGATGCATCCTTTGTAATGTAATATATCTTCTCCACATATAGCTAATGGATAAAAAAATATAATGACCTTGTTAGGGTACAAATCTTTATCCATAGGCAGCAGTACCCCATAGAATGCCTGTAAATATATATATATTTATATATGACATTACGCAAGTAATTAAGATTTAACCCATCAGTGATGGGTCTGTAATAAAGTGCCATAGGACACAGGGCACAAATTCTCAGCTGGTGTAAATTGACACAGCTCCAGACAAAGCTGTGACAATTTATACCGGCTAAGCATCTACCTTACAAGGTACCCTACATAATATAAAGGACAGATAACAGCATGTTTTTTTGTCCATCAGTATTTTCCCAACAATGGAAGGTCCCTATAAGGCAAATGGCTACCTGAAGATGTCCTTAAAATGCTATGGGCAAATAATAATATTGCAAGCAATAAGGTCCAGCCTATTTCTCACATTTTACAGTCAACCCGTCAAGAAAACCTCCTGTCTTTGGTGATAGCCTGCCAAAATGTGGCAAAGGCAGAAACCCCAAAGCTCCAATTTTTCACCTTGTAGCCAGCATCCTGCACCCCTCCAAAGATTCAAGCTCTGACCGGTTCACCGAAACCTTACGCGCACATTTAACACCAAACTAAGAAGTGTCTCAATCATGCCAGGCACGAGCGTGGCATTAACAAACGTGGGCCAGCGCTTGCCATGGCTGCACAGCCTGCAATCCCCAACCCCTCCAAGCCTGCCTGCAGCCTTGATTGCAAGAAGTGGCGTTGCAGGATGAGAAACCAACAGGAAAGCAATACCAGGCACAAATAAGTGATTGCTTCATCACAGACAGTATGAAATGTTATCTATACAACGGCACACATACTCAAAATGAAGACCATAGGTACTTAAAACACATTGAGATTCTAATACGATGGCAAGAGGCAGCCAAAGCACATGAGAGGTGGTGATCTTCGGTGCTGAGGCACGTCTACTGCGGTCAACAGAGCAGAGCGTAAGCAGAAGAACACTTTGCCTAAATGGAAACATCATATAAAGACAATGCAAGTCTTCCTCAAATTAAATATCATTTTGTTAAACTCTTCTTTTAGAAACAAGTGCTGCCGTGACTAGCTGAAACACAGATTTTTTTGAACACTGTATTAAAAATGCTGTGAAGAGTCAGAAGAATTTGAAGATGGCAAGAATTTGCATTAAGTGCAATTTTTAATGCATACAATAGTGCATCTTACTCATCCCAAAATCCAATTTCACTTCAAAGAAAAAATATGCAACAGAAGTAATTCTCACCATATTTGATCTTTTTTACTCAAGATAGATAGATCTGCAAGTACGTATGTCACAATTCTACTAATATGGCTTTTTCCTCTCCTTCTTTTAAAAAGACCTTTACTGGAATTTGATTAGATACTAAGCTTATTTCTAGAAAGTTATCAAAGTACATGCAAACTTTTCTAGAATATCGTAAATAAAGTGCGTTCCCAAGCTGCAAGGTTACTTCTCATTTAAAGAAGACACTGCTGGTTAATTTAATCTCAACATACAGATTCGCCCACTCAAATATATGTTTTTAAGCCTAATAGGAAATTTTTTCCTTTTAATTTACAGTGAAAAAATTCAGTTCTTCTGTGATTTTTGTACTCATTTCTCTCTTGCTCCAAATGCCTTTGCAAGCCCCATTTTAGATGTTAAAGCTGAAGATAAAAATCAACTAAAAATTAAAACCATCATCCATTTTCAGAGTTTCAAATTCAAACCAAATCTTGTGCTAGTGACTTCTACAGACACAACATCGGCATGAAATTGCAAGCAGATTAATTACAGAAATCACAGAAAGCAATTCAAGTTTTTCACATGCATTCTGTTCTCATTACCCAAGCCAAAGGAAAGATATAACTTAGCAGTGGTCCTCCAAATAATATCCCTTTTGTACTTAAAGTAGGCAGTAGTTGACACGTGCTTACACCAAGGCAATTTTACTGCAAATATTTGATCCCAATTCAAATACATGTCTTGACATAACCAATTAGGAAGGGAAAGGATTGAGAATTATTAAGCAAGTAAGGGTTTTCTTTGCTGGTTTGCTTTTTGAGAACAAACTCTATGGACATTTGCGTTTTTTTGGGTTTTTTTTGGTTTTTTTTCTTTGTTTTTCTTTTATTTTTAATCACAATAGTAATTAAGTGAAACTGGACTGCTTTCCAAAAAACAAACCAAGACTTGAGATAATAGTGGTGGAGAGACCCCTAAAGCTGTTTATCCTGACAAAATACACAAATCCCACTAGATGGTGCTCCCTGATTCAGGTTCCTTTCTCGACCTCTGCAGATAGAAAGGCCGCCTGGAATTCATTTCCCTGGGCAACACAGTCCCCTCGCCCTCGCTGGGACACGGACGTCAACCTTCAGCTTGTCTGTATCCAACCTCAGGACATCAAACAACGCGCGGTGCCTCCAGCCTGCCCTGCCTGGAGAGCCAAAATCCGCAAGAAGGGAGAACAGCGGCTGAAACCAGCGGGTGCAGCAGGAAGGAGGGTCCCAGTCCCGCTCCCGCTGGGAGCCGGCGGCGGAGCGGAGCACCAGGCCGGGCAGCAGCGCCAACGCGGCCGAGTCCATCCTGGCTTCGGCCAGGGCCCCTCGCTCATCCTGCCTGGGATTAAACATCTCCAGCAGTGCCTGTGGCTGGCAGCACAGAGTGCCCCGTGGAAGAGGAAGTTCAGCAAAATGATTAATATATTTAATATACATACATATACACACACATAGAGAAAGGAAGGTAATAATCTGTGGAAGTGTTACATTAAGGTTTTTTTTTTTTTTCCTCTCTTTGACAGGATGAAAACACATCTACTGATCTACAGACACACATGAACTGAAGAGTTACCTGAGACCCTGTAATATGCAGACAGACAGATAAAAGAACGGGGTAGAAACAGTCCCCTGAAAGGAAAGAACATTTATTGGCTACTACTAGAGTGACAGGGGGGAAGGGGAAAATCAAGCTAAACTACCATAAGTTCACCATCTCTACACAGATCAATAAGATACTTAGAGGGGCATAGAACATCACTAGTACACACTACGTGAACACGGATCACTTTTAAAAATATCATATATGTATGTATAGGATATAACAAGATAATAAAAGGTTACATTTTTGCCAATTATTGATGATATATTTTTCTCCTTCATTCTAGTGCATTTACAATAAATTGGGCTAATTTTCTATTCAGTTAAATAAACTTATTCTTAAAAGTTCTATTTTTACCCTGCCCAATAGGTAATAAAACTATTTAAGTCTAACACTTGAATTGCCACACATATATCTGAATGGTAATGATTTAAAAAGTCCTATTGCAATGTGATGGTCATTTACCAAGTCATCCTCTTCCCCAGCCTTCGCATTTTGTACATCCAATGATGCATCCACGTGGATGATTACATTGGTTAATTGTCGGGCTTTTTTTTTTTTTTTTCTTTAATGAAAATGCTTTAAATGCAAAAAGAAAAGCTAAACTATGTTCATTCTAGAGAGAATACTGCTTAGTAGAATTTGTGTGCTATATATAATATATGGACAACCAGGGTTCTGTTATTTCCCTACTGGTTGAAAGAGAAGAATACATCTAAATGTTATAGAAAGATGTTTACAGGAGAATGGCTGGGGAGTCACAAAGTTGAACAGCACGTCTAGCTTCTAATACATGGTGTCAGGTGGTAACTAGACTACACTTACCACTGTAAGAATACAAAATTAGGCACAAATTATATGATGGCTTCTTGAGGAGATACTGTAACAAAAGCAGAGAAACAAGGAAAACTATATTAAACTGTGCTTACACTTAATGCATAAGTAGTTTGCCAATGGGGCAAAGTTTTAGATGCTTGGTATAACCGAGGCATTTTTAATTGAAAAATCAAATATCAGATTAATAGAGGCAGATGAAAGTACTTAAAAGTGTGATGCCCATCTAGTCTGGCACTATTTCAAAACAATTTCCAGACTCAGACACAGCTTGGTTCCCATCTCAAAAGGTTATTTTGAGATTTGCTTCCATTTCTCTACTCAAAAAGAGCCCGTAGGTATTACATTTCTGTTCCAAGTGCACATGCTATGTCCAAAGGTGAGGCTGGAAGGTGCTTTCCTTGTTTAGGCAACCAGTCCTCAAGCTCGGTATAATCTGTGCTCAACCAAACAAGCCGCCAGGGCCTGGGAACCAAGTCCTGCCTTCCTGGGTGTTGAGAGAGCCCCCGTGCTCAGGATTCACAGCAGAGCTGCAGAGCCCCCCGCTTGGCCTGGACCCCCCCCAACACTTTCCTCACTTACACCCTATTCAAGGGCTGAACTTCACTTTTTTTATACTGGCAACATAACCCTAGCCCCACCATAGCCCTCTGGTACAAGGAGGCTTGTGTAAAATTGGTCAAATTTTGCTTGCCCCTTTAAACAAGCAAAAAATTTCAAGGGAATTTATTTGCTTGTTTTTACACCAGCTGACCAAAACTGGGATGTACCTTCTTCTGCAACAGGCTCTTGCTGTTTCTCAGGAATATGTCATGGGCATCACTTACCCCTGAAAGTGGTCTAGCTAGTTCTTGATTACAGCATGCAATGGCAAGTTTTACTTTCTAAGCAACCACTTTCAGGCACTGTGAGAAAGAAAAGAAAAAATGCTGGGAAATTAATAGGGAAAAAAAAAAGTATCCAGAAAGGTTGGCAACGTTATTGCCACTGATGTGGTAATTGTTAGCATTGGGTCCCCAGTTCTATATCCTTCACTGGCAGTTTAAGTCCCAGGGAGGAGGTTCCCAGTGGATCCATCATGTTCATGTAACGTTCACCACGGTGCTTGGCCAAAAACGGACCCCAGTCGGGCTGTGGAGAGCACACCAGCTTGAGCCGCTGCAACGTGGGGGAGACAAGAGAGAGTCTCATTGGAGATCACAGTGAGGAATCACAGTGCTGAAGCAAGGTTGGGCTCTCTTGTATTCATCGATGGCAGCCCTGCAGTGCTCCACCGCTGAGTGCTTGTTTCGCACTAAATTTGCAAGATTAATAGCGGATAAGATGCCCTGGTTTTCATTATACATTCTTCCCCATACCAAAGGGAAGGAACTGAGTTCCACTTCTGCTGATTGCCTACCTTGCTTTCTGCAGGACTTGTGCTCAGTGACTTAGTCCAGTTGTCTAAGCAGTGGGTAACTGCACTAAACTGTTTGGATTGCTGTTTAGTGTATATCTCCCAAAAGTATACAATTGACCAAAGAGGCACATTGTTATGAATGAAAAAGCATTTTAACTTGGATACGATAAAATGCTTCACTTCCACAGGAAGAAGAAAAAAAGAGAAGGTTAACCTGGCAAACAACAAAAATCATCTAATATTTCCACTGATTTCTTTGTTAAATATATAACTTGACTGAAACATTTGTAGATAAAAAGGAAAGAAAGCATATTTCTGGCTGCTTGAGAGGGAACATTTATACTTTTATTACCTAAAAAATTGAATCAGGCCTCTATATCAGTTATTTTAATCTCTGCTTAATTACTGGTTTGCAATCTTTACCTCCCAAATCAACCATAATAAACTTATGCAGCAGACTCAGTGGTCTGGAAATACTGGGCTATAACCAAAATATCTTCAGCAAAACCCCCTTTGGAATAGATCCAACCTTTGGGCATTTCTTTGGGTGCACTGCCAGAGGAACGGTAGCAAGTTCATCCTATTTTTTGAGGCAAAAGACATCCTAATTCCACCTAGATAAATTAGAATTGCTGCTTTGCAAACAAAGAAACAGAAGGCCAACTCTAATAGGGCTTATTTCTAAGCAGGGCCCATGGTCTAGACATCACCTGAAAATTAAGAGATGAAGAGCAAGTGAGTCTAATTTCTTATTAGCTTGTTTCCATCAGGAGCAGTTATCTCTACTGACCTGTGCACTCCAACACGCTCTGTGCAAGGACTGAATGGTCCTTTAGACAAGTGGCCTCGTTGCCTGGGGCCAATGTCCTACCACTTAATGTTAACTCCTTTGCTCTATATGAAACAGAGAAGTGTGGCCTTTTCCTTTAGGCACAGGCAGTGTGACACACCAAGAGACAAAAAAAAAAAAAAAAAAAAAAAAGGCATTTTAAAGCCCAGTTTGTTTAAGAAAAACAAAGACTTGAAGAGGGGAGAAAGCAAAGACCGTCAGCTAAGTTTTACAACCTTGAGAATGAGGCCTTTCTGTATTTCTCACTGTTGAACTTTATGAAGCGGCAAAACTTTCTGGAAGCCACTGAGGGCATCTCAGATACCTGATGGTCTGGCTTCTTGCAATCAGCTAACTCAGCTTGCACAGCTCACCAGGCTTGTTAACGTGTGGTATGCACAAACATTTGAGACTTCTGCATGCTGCTTTTGCAAAAGGGGCCAATAGAGCTAGAAAAATACACTTTCTAGCTGTGACACCATTCCAGGGCTTATGAGATCTGCAGCTCCTCCTTGTTTTCATGAAAACATTAACTTAATTTAGGAGCATTTTGTTGAGAAGCAGGGAACAGAAGGGCTGTGTTTCAAATTACTCAGGTATATCTTTGCAACATAAAAACAATTTAACCAGAAAGTAGTCTTAGCACCATTAGCCATTCAATATTATAAAAATCAATGTAAAAGAGCCTCCTGTGACCATACTTCTAAGCAGAAAAGACAGAAAAATTACCTCAATAAATTTGCCAGGGGCTAGATGCATTTTTATTACAAACATTATTGGGATCCAAATAACCGAGCAGGCCAGCATCAACCACCCAAGGACCATGGACCAGGCTGGATAGTGGTAAGCTCCGTAAGTCATTGGTTCCCATTGGTAAAAGCTGAAGCAGAGAATGAACTGGAAACAAAGAAGGAAAAGTTATGCTGCAACAAACAATACAAGCCTGCTGTGTAACTAGTGGTAAGTATCCACAGGTTTGGTGCATATATAAGAAAAATAAAAGGATGAACATTGAGGCAGATTCCTCACACAACTGTAATAAACGGGTCAGAGTCAGAATCTACTGAGTTTCATGTAAAACTTGCAAAACCCCACCAAAATCACTGTATTTATGCCAGAAGAATTGAAATTAAAATCTCACCCCTAGAGTAGTATGCTTTATTACACGGTGTATTGGCAGCTTGTGTGATCATAATGTGATCATAACTTATTCCATTTGACTTGCCATATAAATAGCAATATATCTGCTTACATTTGTGCATAATTCAGTAACTTTTGGGAAATGCCTATGCTCGCAATAATTGCCTGTGGAAGATGAATAGCAATATAGCTGGGTGAAAGCACATACAAAAATAAACAGTTTTATTTCCAGAGATGTGAAATAATTGAAAGCCTAATATTAGATTATTCAAAGGTAACAAATACTAGCTTTGCAGGGACAATAATACAAAAAAAAAAAAAAAAACTTGGTTTTTCTTTGTCTATTTCCACTGTGTAAAAACTGAATTATGACTGATCACAACATCAAATGGTTTCTCACTATAAGCTGATGTTTTGAGGGAGCAGCAACAGAACGTGCAGATTGGAGATGACCTGGTTTGCTTTCCATAAGAGACCAAAATTTCCTATTCCCTAGCTCTGATTACTGTTAGTAGCAAGTCTGATCAGTAGAGAAATTAAGCTGTTTGCAAAAAAGCGTTTTAATTCCATGAAGTGTATCAGTGGTTCTATGACAGGACCTCAAAAATAGCCCTCAAGATAAAATACATGGGCCTGTTTATACATCATGCTACTATTGTTTGAACTGGACTACTTTTAACTTTTCAAAAATGGATTTATCAACCATAGCTACATATTGTCATAACCAAACAATAGTTACCACTAGCTAAACAGGAGAGGTTTATCTGCTTTGAAATGCAGTTAAATACTACATTTCAATTAAGGCATTTGGTAAAGAACATCTGTGAAGGCAGGTAAGCTATCTTCATTATGCCTTTTTTTTTTTTTTTTTTTTTGAGAAATTGCCTTCATCTTAGACAATTTCTTCTCATTGAAACTGAAGATTTTGTTGAGTTAACCAAAACTAGCTACTTCCTCCACACATATACTGCTATCTGCAAAACAAACAAACAAAAAAACCCTCTTCAATTTTCAGGGGACAAAAAGAAGCCTAATTTATGAAATAACAACAGCTGAAAGGAGTTTACCAATCATCTTCATCTGGGAAGCTGCATTTGTTTTTTTCAGAAATTAAATTCAAAAAAGCTTTACCAAGGTTATCTACTAAGGATCAGTAGAAATGTGAGCTTGTCCAGGTGTAAGCAGAAATGATACTTCCCTAGAAGCAGAAACTGAAAATGACTACAGACAGCTTCTTCACCTACCTGGGCAATATTATCATTGCTTCAAAATGTGTGACTTTTCAGAAATTCTAGTAGCCATTCTTCCCGATAGAAACACTACTGTGAACTATTTAGTATTACTGTAAAATAATAAGCTGTTAAATCCCAAAATACATCCCGATAATTTTGCCACCTCCAACGTTCAGCCCTAGAGTAGATTCCCTTCAACACACAGCCCTGGCTGAGGAAGGCCCATTCTTCCTGTCCTGACTGCTATTCAGTTTACTGGGATAAACGATTTGATTTTTATGTGAAAACATGACAACAGCACCCAGTAAAATTTAGGTTAAATTACCAAGGAAACTTGGTGTTTCAAAGTCAGATGCTCAACCTAGATATAGCAGTAGCATTTTGACCTGTGCACATGTGCATTCAACAACTGTAAGACAGAGAGCACTCGATTTTTTAAATGAAATAGTGAACTAGATTAGAAGCATAACACGAAAGTACTCCAGGTAGGAGGGAGAAAAAAAAAAACAGTTTCTAAAAGTATTAATTTTGCTTTTCTTTTTGTAAACATGATGAATGTGCAGGGAAGTCCTGTTTCCCCATTAACCTCGACAGAAAAAAATCCTTGCTTCTCTCCCGCAAAGCCCGTTTCCTTGGTAAAATTCATCCACCAGGGGCCACATCACGAGAGAAAAGGGCTGTCCTGAGCGGTGCAGAGCCTCCAGGCCCTGCCAGCCCAAAACTGGAAACCAAAGTTACTTTTTTTTTTTTTTTCCTTAAAAAGCAGAAGTTGACATAGCCATTTCAACCTTTGCAATAACATCTCCATCTTTCTAACTAAAGCTTTGTCACTCACATTTCCATTCAAGCCTTTCCAGAGCATTAAAGCATATGTCTCTTGGGCTGAGCTGCAGAAAAACATTTCACTGAATGTAAGAACAGACAGAAGAATCATACAATTCTCCCTCTCTTTCTCTTACATACACAGATCAAACACACATATATACAACAGTTAAAACATACTGGTATGCAGCAGGATACTGTACCAGCATTTTGTACAGGCAGGGGACAAATACCTTTGGAAACACACCATCCCTCTCTGCCAAAATCCCACTACTTAAGCTCTATTTTACCTACCCTACACATGCAGGGACACATGCACATGTATGTGTACGCCTAGGCATCTAGTTGATCAACAACCAAGATCTAATGATTACTGTTTGGAAGCATCATGATTCCCTGAGAAACAATTTTGATTATGTTAACAAGAGCAAAAACACCTTAGAAGGTGACACTTGGAAATTTTCTGCTTACTGTTAAAATAGTGGGGGTCACAAATGCCCAACAGACTCTCCAGAATTTGCTTGGCTGGAATCCAATCATCATTTCTATATCTTCACAAAATCTTTGCAATCCTGTAATAGCAAGCGTAAATACAGTTGGGGTGAAAGAAACCAGCCACAGTTCGTAACAAGGCTATTGAGATCTCCCTAGTGTCTAGTTATAACAACAAACTCTGACTTTCTTCTTGAAAACTTCAGTGGATGTGCTCACCACACAACAAGAAGTGAGAATATTATGGTGGAAATAATTCCAATCAAATACTTGCTTCGTAAAGGTTGTAAAAATGTAGCTGCTACATAGAGATTAAGCATTCAGTGTTTCATATTAATGTATTAATAGAATGTATTGGTTAGCTGCAATTCTGATCCTATTTGATGCTTTTTGCTATAAAGATAACTTTTATTCATAAATGTAATCATATTTCTTAAAAACACAATGCATGGTCATTAAAGATTATCATCTGAATACCTATTTCAACATAGACAGCAACTGAGCTTCTCTATATCCTTTAGCATTGAAGCTGATAATGTCCTGCTATTTTTCAATTGATAGATAAGCTGTACTTTGAATTATTAGAGAGCACCTATAAAGATTTTGATTTTTATCTTATGTAGTCAGATCAAACAAAATTGATAGATGTGTTAGTGTTCATTCTTCAGGTTGTTGTATTGATTGCACCTATATAGTTACCTGAATAAATAAAAAACCCAAGATTCGAAAAAGATATTTCTGCTATTTCTTCCTTCTGTGTGAGCTCAGTGCCATGACAACATCCATGGATAATACTCAGTCCTGCATTATTTGTCACAGAAATACAACTCTTATAGAACTCTATTTTTGGAGCTCAAAGACATTATTTTTGCTTTAAACAAAAATATGTAGATCATGTTTGGACCTCCTAAGTGTTGAGGAGCCATACTCTGTGGCCGAATCCGGTTACCACCACCCATTGTATTTTGCATTGATCTGTAATTGCAAAAGTGAACATATTACCAAGTTCATTCATCTGGCCCTGTCTTATTAATTAACCTAGGTTCACTATTTTGACTCACTAAGAATCTGTGCCCATATCTGAGAATATCTCCAACCTGGGGCTGCCTCCTCAGCCACCATATGGAGACAGGATGGGGCTTGACATGCTGGAGGGAACTGAGTGAGGAGGGAAGAATTTGCAAAAGAGTAATAAGCTGCTTTATGCTTATTGTCCTTAAAACCAACCACAACAGCTGCTGAACATAAAGAAGAGATAATCCCTAGTCTTGATCCACCTAATTTTGAAGCCTTTCTGTTGATATGGAGGAGAATTTAATCTATCCACATGTCTGTCTGCTCTCAACATTGAGAAAAGATGGCCCAGCATATAAAAAAAAGCAGTAGTTCAATATTGCCTCTCTTTGGGTGCATCTGTGTTACATAGTCACTTCTAAAATAAAGAAAGGCTAGGCTGGATTAAAAATGAGGCTGAGCTCAGACAGTGAGAACAGAGTAAGTCATCTTGGGCAAAAATCCCAAAGTTAAATCAGTGTCATTTACGCTTAAAAAAAAATGTGAAAAAAGTCAAGATAATATACATCAATACATTTTAATTTCAAATAGTTTTGTGCAATATTTTACTCAAACATAAGAATCTTTGTATTTATCTATGGATCTGGCTTCATGTTACAGAATACACCACTGGGAATTAGGCTGATGATTGCATTAGTATCCAGAGCTCTAAATTATTCTTTACAAATCACGCATCATAATCTCAACAACTGGATAATAAAAATCTAGGCCAGCATGAGGCAGCATTTGACTGGATTACGTAGCATAAGCTCTAATGAAGAACAAGGGCTTGCAAGGAAATAACTAAGTGTGCCCCAATTTAAAAAAAATCTCAACAAACTCGGCAAGCAGAATATGTAAAAAGAACTAAAAACAGATTTATTTCCTCATAAAAGCACCTACTAGTATTATGCCAGCCTGCTTGCTATGAAGAGCACAAGTATACAGAGAAAAGTGTCTGCAGAATGCAAATTAAGCCATTCTCTGAGACTAAAAATATATTAGACCATTTTAAGCACTGGAGCACAGGAGCTTAACAAGAACAGCCGCTTCATTTCTATTGCAACATGCAAATTGCAAATACACAATCTGCGCTCCTGTGAACAAAATCCTCCTAAAAGTAGCCTTGATGCAAAAAAGTAGCTGCAGTGCATTACAGAAAGAAGAGTTGTAAGATAAAGATTGTAAGACGAATCTTGATTTTTGGTGCTGAAAGAACGAATGCTATTTAGTCTAACAAAATGTTGATTTTAGGGAATAATTTCTATTTTTTTTTAATCAACATTTGCTGGTAGTCTTTGATTTACCAATTGCTTGGTACAGACAGAACATGGGGCAGGGGGGGGAACAATATTTTTCAAGCCTAATCACATGAAAATAATGTCCTAACTAGAAATTTGTCTCATCTATTCAAATTCTTACTAACACTCTGACTATTCTGCATTATTATGTTTCTTTCAAGAATATATATATGTATGTATATATATATATATATAAAGGGATAATGAATTTGTTGGAAGAAAATGAATGCAATTTTGTTCACAAGTGCAATAAAATGTTCCATAAAGGCAGGTTTGTGGCACTTCTGCCAGTCAGTGTTCAAAGGAGGAATAGATCCAGTATTTTCTCCATGTAAACCTTCATGTGCATTCAAAAACATACACAAGTGATGACTTAGTGATGCTATTGATAATGCTGGCAAGGAAAGGTGACATAATGCAATGCTTTTAACCAAGCACCGTTCACACATGTGCTGAGGGAAAATATATATATGAGAAAAAAGAAAAGATAGAACCCAAACCCATGCTCTTCTTGAGTACTTCAAATCATTTCTTAAAAAGATTCACTCAATCTCAGCAAAGCTAGGAAGTCAGTACAAGCACCAGACTGACATGAAGTGCTTGGTAGGATCATAAATTCAAGCTAATTCTGTACTCTGTGCACAGAACTGGATATAGATATACATATATTTTTTAAAGGTGTTAACTTCAAAGATGACAGTTCAGAAACTCTCTGAGCCGTGAAACTGTTGAAGCCTCCGAATAAGCCTCTGAAGATGGTTTGCTCTTTTCTTATACTCATCTCTAGACACTGGCTTTAAACTACAGGTAGAAAAAGGACATTAAGCTAAATATGCATACAGTTAGAGGAACCCTATAGTAATACGGTTTCATAACTCATCAATTTAAAAAGATGTTTCTGAATTCTTATTTCTTAGTGTTTGGGTTTTTTTTTTTTTAATATTACCTGTTAAGACTTTCACGATAACATCTACATTGCTGTACATGAAAGCGTCCCTTTTTGAAAGTGTCCCTTTTACATGGGCTGTCCGATAACAGTATTTTTTCTTACCGTATATATAGGAAACTCCAACAAGCTCAAAGATGGCAATGATGACAAGAGAATAAGAAGCTGCATAAGTGTCCACAAGCTGTAACATGTACATTCCACCCTAAAGGAAAAAAAGGGAGAGAAAAAAAAAGCCATTATTCAGGGCATGTACCTGCCATTTTTCTTGTGGTACCTACATACCACAATTTCCCCAGCCCACAAATAGCACTGAGATAGGCAAAACAAACAGGAGCAAAAAGCAGAGGATATGTCTTAATCTGATAGCTAGTCTCAGTTAGTGGGAGAAATTGTTTTCTGTCTTTTCAGATCAGGGAATGAGCTGGAACCAGATCTTCCCTCATAAGTCTCTGGGGCCAGATGGGATCCACCTGAGCGGAGGGAGCTGGCAGAAGCGCTCACCGAGCCGCTCTCCATCATCTATCCGCAGTCCTGGTCAGCAGGGAGGTCCCAGATGACTGAAGATTTGCCAATCTAACCCTCATCTACAAGAAGGGTCGAATGGAGGATCGAGGAATCTACAGCCTGTCAGCCTGACGTCGGTATCGGGGAAAGTTATTGAGCAGATCATCTCGAGGACAACCACACAGCAAGGGGAACTGGAGATGCATGTGCGATTGCAGGGCCACGATCTCATTGCAATTACTGGGACACGGTGGGACAGCTCTCATGACTGGTATGTGGCCATGGATGGCTTTCCACTTTTCAGGAAGGACAGGCCAGGAAGGCGAGGTGGTGGAGCTGCACTTCACATGAGAGAACAACTGCAATGTATGGAGGTCGGCATAAGGGAGGACGAAGCACGGGTCAAGAGCCTGTGGGTGAGGATTAAAGGGAAGGCCAAACTCCACAGTTTTTTTTAGGAATATCAATGTATATCCAATTTGTACATATATGAAAAGGCACCCAGAAATGCTGTACAGTTTTATACACTATATAAACTTAAATAAATAAAACCACAGAGAATAGATATTTCATGTGCCTAGTTTGGGAATACTTGGTTAACAGCCTAATTTTCAGAAAGATTTGAGCAGCCAAATCTCTCAGAACCTGCAAAAAAACACAGCTTTCAAAACTGTCCATGCACATTTAATGCCATTAAAGAGGTTTAATCTTATGCAGCTGTTTCTTACACAAGACTAGGACAGCCACCAGAGGGGGACTGGGGACAGCCAGCGTTGCTCAAAGGCAAAATCTGAGGAATTACCTGAGTAATCATAGGAAAACCCATAATGAAAAAGGAAACGCAGCACCCAAGAGTGAACAGTGCCTTGTGTGTACGTAAGTATTTGGGAAACTCATCCGAAACAGAGGTCACTATAGTCTCAATAGTGGCAAACTGAAAGACAAAATAAAAGAATCAATGCATATTACATGCACAGAATAGTCTAACTGGTTACATTGAAATATGAGACAGAGTTTAGAGACTGAAACACTAAATGCTCGGATGCTAATGCTGAACTTCATCTAAAGGAACGAAACACTGGTGGCTTCGTTTCGTTCTTCTGTTGACAGAAGCATCTGATTGAACACATAGCTCATGATCTTCAGGACAAGTAAATCGATAGAGTGAGAGGAAAGACAAGGGAAAGAAAAGTCTTACCATAGTGTCCAGTCCAAGCGTCAGAAGCATCAAAAAGAATATTATAGCCCAGAAGGGAGAAAGGGGGAGCCTTGTTAAGGCTTCTGGGTAAACCACAAAAGCAATTCCAGGACCTAGAAATGATAAGAATAAAGGCTGGGGTATCTTGCCTCACATTAATATTGTTAGCCAAGTGGAACAGAAAGAAATAAGAAGAGTCATGTTTTAAAATAGAATACAATATCACTGTGCTTGAAAAAAGTTCTTTTATTTCTTCCAAAATTTGTAGAATTTAGCCTTACATGATTCATTTTATTTTGGATGTAAATTTCACAGTGTTCATACACTCCTACTTTCCAGGCAGCAAAATACATGTTTACCCTTACCACGCTGATACAAATAAGAAAAACCAACAGAAATTCTGCATTGGGCCCACGTTTCTTTCCTGCTCTGTCGTCCAATTGCCCCCAGCCCGCCATGGTCCACTCCTGTTTGCAGCCTGGACATCAGATGGACGTGGCAGCCCTCCACAGCTCAGTACTACAAAGATTAATGGAAAAGAAAGCACTCCACTTCACCCGCACCTAACCAGACAAGTAGGACAGCAGGTAACAAAGGCACAGAGCTAATTTCAGGCACGTGGCAATAACTGCTGTGGATCTAAAATGAAACCACAAAAAATACCAAACTAATGCACAGCAGAAAGGATATGGAATTTATGCTTTTTTCACAAGTATACTTAGATCTGCTGGGGAGGAAGATGCTGCAAGAATTTGGTGATAGATAACAGCAGATGGCATTTCTTCCCTATTCTTACCAGCTAAAGTAATGCCAACCACAATGGCTCAGGTGAGACATAAATGCGAGTTAAATTAAATTCTTTGACGGGAGGAGGTGCAAAATCGCACTGTCCTGGCCACTGCTAATCTGGGTTATAAAATCCCATTTCCTACTGCTCCCCATGTTGTTTCTGTTAAAGAGGTGGCTGCTGCTTTCTCATGCACTGAGAAGAAAACACAGTTTTAGCAACTTGTCCACAGGTAATTCATAAAGCACACGGGAATCCTTCTGAATAAGGACAACCACAGGTTAGCACTACTGTTAAAAGCAAAAACCTATACATGATTCAGCAATGTTGCTGTCTTTAAAATTTGCTGCGGACAGTTTTTTGGAATAGACAGGTTCATATGGAAATATTGCCTGTTCACAAACATCTTTCATTTCTTCATGAAAAAAAATCTTCATGACTGTTAGAGAAAGGGGCTCTCCTGGCACTAGCTTTATTTATAAGTTTAAATCAAGTCTTAAATCAGTTGCCAGTAATCACAGCCTTCGGAATGGTTTAATTATGCAAAATGAAATTGCACATCTCTCCATCTTGACCCCTCATAACTCAAAAACAGGCGGTGCCAGTTAATGCCCACAACATCCAAGCACAGGCAAGCCGGCACCAGCCGCTCCCTGCCTGGCCCTCACCCCTCTGCGCAAGCACAGTTCTGCAAAATAAACATTTTTGGAGATTAGGGTGCGTGTAATCTTCTGCTAAAAGGCTGTAAAAGTCAGAGAAATTGTCTAAGACTTCTACATGTCCCGCAATGAAAATTCTAATTACTTCAAACTTTTATTCTAGATTTTGAGAAACTTTCAACAGCAGTAGGTCCTTATTCAAAACATGAGATTTAGAATAGAAGAGAAATAGATTTTCCTGTCTGTCCCATCATTAAAATTGTCCTTTTTTATAATGTATACAATGTTTCCCAAAAGATAAATATATATATATAAAATATGAGATTTTTTTTTGATTTATACTTTAGAAAAAGTAGGTAAAAAAAACAACAGCAACAAGAAAAAACTTCTCTATTTCTATTAACTATTTCACTCAAAGTTTGGGAAACGAGGATATGTTAATAATTGGTTATGGTAATAACTAATAAATTAGGTTATCTATAGCCATTAGTTTTGCTATTTTCTTCTTTTCATCAAAAAGTGGCTAAAACTTAAAATAAAGCCAGGAGGATGGGGACAAGGAGTTTCTCATTTTCCCCCCTTGCTGTGTCCACTTTTTAATTTTATTTTCAACATGCTAATGCAGTCAACATTTTTTCCAGTTGTCACTGTCCTCCTGGTGTAGAGTTTTCTTCTATTAGGGGACTAATTTTTATTCCCCTATCTCTGTGGAAGTGGACTGAAAAAGCCAATGAGGCATTTTTAAATGGCTTAAACGGGTCATACAACTGCAGCAACGGCCCCACAGTAAGATGTGTCTGCTGAGAGCTTTTCTTACAATTTCTTACTCTTGAATAACTGCCAGAACAACTGGAAACAGAGATCCACCATGTGAGCACTCCCTTATTCAAAGGCCTCTAACAAGCAATCCACAGAGAAGAATATGGAACTTGGCTCACTTGAAATGGCCAGGGAGATGAATGAGCCTAACAAGATGTTTTCTACCTCATCTCTAACAGCTACAATTCTCCATCCCTCATGCCATCAGTCCCTTCGGAGTTTCCATTATATCTTCAGTTGAGCACATGCTTCTTTTTTTTTTTCCTCTTCTTTTTTAAATTTGAAGTTAACATAATTAATTACTGCACAATAATTTCTGTAACCGCAATGCAGTTTGGATTTGTGGTGGGGAGATTTTTTGCTTCAGGCCTGAAGCAAAGGCTAAAAAGATTAATGGAAACATTACTCCTAACACACTTGATTTTATAGCAAGGACTTTGCTAGCACTTTCACCAAAGTGAAAGGATCAAGACTGGGAAACTACCACAATAGAGTGAATGAGAATATGCATACAAGCAGTTTTGAGAGTTGAATCAAAATAAGAAGGTCTGAATTAGAAATACACTACAGATTTTTCTTGACATTTAATAGTCCAACAATCCACACCAAAAAGCAGAGTTAGTACTTTGAATGGCCTCTGCTTTTTTGAATCCATGTCATTGTAGCCCAAATAATTCCTAATGACTCGGAGGGCACCAAATAATTTTTCTGAGGACAATTACAGCATCCAGTAGGAAAAGAGGCCATAAACAAAGGGCTCCAAAACAGCTGATGTCTTCTTAGCTTTTGCAGGAGACTGTCCTAGGGAGCAGGGAAATTCATGGGAAGAAGATGCTAGAAAATGGGAAGGATGGATGGAAGAGGATGCTAGAAGGACCAAGGCACACTTATGTTACCTAGTGAAGTCAGAAACTGCACTAAAACCTTTTCTATTCATACTTACCAGACTTCTGGACCAAAAAATTGCCTTGTCAGACTCAAGTGACATTATTTTGGCTTGCAAGGGCAGTATCCCTAACTACTTGTTACAGGCAGCAGTTTGCCATCCATCCATCCTAGGAAGTTCGCCTCTCAAACCCTTGAACTGGGTCCACAGCACAGCAGGACCCTGACTAACTTCCTAGAGCTGAGCTGCAGTTCACCAGCATTTGTGCTGCACTTTAACAACCCCAGTTGATACTGGGATTAAATATGACTTGATGTCTTTATTGGTATCTCTCTTGTCAGGAGACACACGGCAGAGTCCATTTGTTGACGCACATTTCAGTTTTCGGAGAAGGAACAGACAAACATGAATTAAGAGCCTTTTTTCCCCCCTCTCGCTCTCATGGAAGAAGGAGAAGGAAGCTTCAGCTGCATCACTGGCTACTGTTTCTACATCAATAGGTTTTATGAACAAGGCAGGACTACAGAAATTATCCCATCAGATTTTTTTTAACTCTTTAGTTTTCTCCAACTCTTATCCCCAAAACTCCTCCCTTTCCATCTCACACATCTTCATACCACGTAACAGCACCAATTTATCCATCTGTCACACTCTTTTCATTCACATTCAGCTCTATCAGTTAGGACCTTACCAAACCCGCTTATAACGGTTTCAGTTTGCCAACCAGGATCTTCAAATCTGCACGATTGCAATAGCAGTTCTGCTCATCTTTTTTTGTTTCCCTATTGAGGCAACTCCTAGCTCCCACAGCTCAGAAGCTCATTTCACCACTTAGACTGCATTTCGTCCCCTTGCCCACATCTCAAAGCCTTTTCATCCAAGATTCTCACCATTCAGGACACTTTTTACCTTCAAGTGGATGTGACAAGGCAGCAGCAGAGGCAAGAAAGAGGGCCCAGTGACTGCTGGAGTATATGAAAGGGAGATTTCACCCCAAAACAGTGAGTCATTTACATAGAAAATAGAAATCACACTCAACTGGCTACTTACTCTTATCAAACAAATGATAAGGAGGCATTAAGTGAGGCCTTCTTGACTTCACAGTGACAGTAATTGCTATACAACAATTCAGCAGTACAGAGATGCCGACAAGAGATTTACTAATCCAGTTTGAAGCCACTATTCCCATTTCCATCACCAGTGTTATCAGCTGAAAGTGCCACCATGCACCTTCACCTGGCCCTTCAGAATCTGTCCTAGGCACCCAAAGGGCAGAATACTGTACCTTGGTCTGCTACAGCTTCAATGTTTACTTTCAGTTCATTCGCCATGAAGCCAATAACCGAGAAGATGACAAAGCCTGCAAATATGCTTGTGGCACTGTTGGTGCATGTGACTATCAATGTGTCCCTGGAAAAAAACAAGACAAACAAAACAAATCCTCATCACTTTGTTGTAGTACATGCAAGGAAGGGTTTCATAGTTGCCTCAGGACTCCCTCGAGCGAGGGCACACACTCTATGGGAGTGCAGCTGAAGGTACACCATCCCAAACCACATCCTTTTACACATTTAAAGTGCATTCCACAATAATCTGAGCAGACAGGTCTTCACCGTACCTGCAATAACCCACTGTACAGGTCTCCTTCACCCATTTACCATACAGAGGCTTCCATCAGGCCAAGCCGGAGGCTGGGCATTTCCAAAGAAGATAGCAGTGAAGACACCATTTGTAACAGGCCATCCTGCTTTTTGCCTGTGGTGCTCATGGTATGGCATGCAGGCTAACCACTACAGCCCAGTTACAGGGCAAAAATTGCTGTATCTTTCTTATATTTATGCAGCCTTTCATAGTTAAGCTTTCTACGCTCTGTGGCATTCCTTTAGCACCCTCCAGTATAACTGGAATCCTCCTATAAAGGATTCTCTGGTACCATTTTCAGCTGTCATTATTATGGGAACCTCAAGAAAGCCCTACGTGAATATCATGCTAAAATTGTTTTGGCATGGGTAACTTCAGAAGAAACAAGCTATTGTGATCCTTGCCCATAACTGTTACAGTCTTGGTGGGATTTTTATTTTGTCCTCCAAAAGCCATAAGACTTCCCCTTAAATTGCTAATGCCCGAGGAGCAAACCATTCACTTAGTTTAAAAGATCTTCAGCATTTTGCACCTTCTTACTGTGATTTTCTTGTCAATGACAGAATGAAATACGACCTAGAAACCTGCCAAGAACCTCACAGATTTGTGAGCTTTGGAAATCTCTAATGGAGCATCTTATGACATCCTGATTCTTCAGATCTATAGAAGAAATGACAACGTTCTGTTTGCAATCAGCATGTGTTAATCTTCTTCCAAAATCCAGCTAAATTTTAAATTACATATACATATACACACATATATCCACATATATATGCACACATGCATATATGTACCTGCACATATATACATGCATATACACACACGTCTGCATAATTGGAAAGGAACTCATTAAAAAACTTTTAATTATAATTTATTTCATTATGTTTAAAAAGGACACAACAAACAGAATTATATCTGCAATCTTAGAAAGTAAAGAATGTAAACATTGAAAAGGAAAATAATTGTGCTTCATTTAAGTACGGAAGGTGTCTTGTAAGATTAATCAAATCAGAACCAACTAAGCTTTTCTAATTATTTCTGCTTCAGTCCCCCAAATTCGCCTCTACTATACTTAAGGAAGGTATTTAGTTTTAGACCTTTAAGATTTTTATGCTTCAATACCATGTATTTCATTCAAACATTCTATTAACATCTCCAAGCCCCATAAACCATTACTAAATTAATGCAGAAAGGTAGCATGATGACTGTCCTTTTTTTTTTTATTCCCGCCTTGATATTCTGAAACAGATTTTCCTAGGCTAGCTGTTTCCATTCGTCAGCAACCAAGCAAAACAAAGGACAAGCATTTTTAAAAGTAGGAGAAAAAAGACTGCAGGGTAAGAATAACTGAGGGCACAGCACTGCTATCCATTCATCCATATCTCTAGATAATTATATTAAAGGACTTTTGAAAACTAATCGGAAATGTCTGAGTGATTCTCTTGTAAAATCCTGATCCACATTTTCTAACAATATCAAAATCTGTTCTGTCTACAGTGGCAAAAAATGCAAGTACTCAAAACCTCACAGGATACAGAGGTTCAAAACCCAAGGAGAACATTCTCCCAAGTCTTAAATTAAGGAAGTTTTGCAGTCATTTCCGCGGGACAGTCACTGCATGTGCTGGAGACTGTCTCAAATGGAACTGTTGACATTACAGGAAGCCATAAAGTATCTTCAGCAGGTACCAGGCCCGCTCTAAAGGCAATATATGAATGAAGCAAAGGAAGAGGAGGGAGCATGCAGATTAGCAGAAAAACTTCTGTTTTTTTTTCCTGCCTGCAAATGTTCTTTTGCATACTTTTTGAAAAAAAAAAAAAAAAAAATCCTATGCCAACAGAACAATGGTTTTCCTTGCAGAAATAACGCATTTGCTGATTTCAAATAAAGTCATTTCAAAAATTACAACCAGAGATAGCTCTGTGCATGCAAAACCAGAACAAGTACAACTGCAAAAGCAATATTTTCCCTTGGAGACACAAGAATCATGCACACAGGAATTGCAGATTACACTCTTGCTTGTCTCACACAATGACAAATTTGAGCTCATTCTGCACATGGGTTGTTCTTCCACAGAGGTTGCCAACTGGCTCCATTTCATTACGCTTTTCACAGCTGTTGACAGCCTCACATAATGCTTTTCAACTTAAAACTGCTGATTCTAAAAATGGATAGCCACGAGCAACAATAATAAGCCCAAGCCTCATCTACAAGATTTGAATGCAGGGAAGAAAAAAGAAAAAAATAGAGGTTCTCTTTTCTATCTTTTTACAGATTTCTGCAAGTTCAAAGATGACTGTGATTTTGGTCAAGGCCACTTTAATCAGATTGATGGATTTCACTCTCACATACCTGTAGCAATTATTATGGAATTTGTTGTAAGAAGAGAGAGTAATTAAGCCTCCCCATGCCGCAGATAAGGAGAAAAAAATCTGTGTGGCAGCATCTTTCCAAACCTTAAAAAAAGAGAGAGGAAATACTATCAGCTTATCAGCTTCAGAGAAGAACTTTAGAAAGATCAATAACACTATCAAGCATATATTACTGTTATAGGGAATTAACACATAAATAGCTCAAAAGAACTATAGAGCAATAAAATACAATTTAAGAGCAAAATCTTGCCCCGAAATATGTAATGCTAACTGATTTCTAACTGATTTAGACTTTAGAGTATTATTATATTTATACAATACAGCCAGTCTAAAAAAAGACAAGATAACTTTTGCCATATACAGAAGCCACAAATATTCAACAAGCTAAGGTGTTTGATACACACCAATTTAATACTTTGAGCACGGCAAATGCAAATCGAAAAAAAAAAAATCTATATCCAGAAAAACTGATGGTTTATCTAACACTGGCGAAAATAATACCTAATATTCTTAATGAAAGCAAGAAACTCGGCATTGTTTGAGGTACACCTTATGAGATTACATTAAAATTTGAGTAAATTTCCTTCCTAAGGTGCACCTCAAGCAACATGGTTTAAGTTATGCCCATTTAGATACCCATGTCCAGTTTCCTCACTTGTCTGCTCCACAGGCAAAATTAGTGTTTTTAGAGGAGAGGGGGGAAAAAAAAAAGTATTGTTTGTTCTGTAACCTATTCACAGTTCTTCAAAGCCTTAAATGCATTTAGAAACAACATTTCTAAAACTGAGCATTTTTAAAAAAAAAAACTTGGCCTTGTATAATATGAAACTTCCTAGATGTTCCAAGCGTGGGTATTTCTAATTACAAGCTGTCCTGCAAAGTTTGATTTTCAACCAAACAAAATCCATGCTGAAGAAATGGAGATGCATATATATGTGTACACATACCTAGACATTCCTACCCACATTAACTGGTGGAATGACATTACTTAAAGGCCACTTTAAAGTACATGAGCCACCAAGCAGCCATAGTTTCATCTGACTGAGCACTACACAGCTGCTAATTCATGTCATATTGCAAAGGAAATTAAAACCAGAAGCTCACCTGTATATTATCAAGCAGATACGCAGGGTTAGATAGGTACTTACATGTTCAAGCAGCCCCATTTAGCTAAAAGGCAATATTCTTCACCTCCTTCGTTGCACAACACGAGATCCCAAAAGCCATTTTAAATGCAAAATAAGTTACTGCGCTGCTTACAAAAGATTTAATACTTGAAGCACTAACAGCTTAAAATACCCAGTATTTGCAAAGATGTTAAGGAAAATGAAGGTCTGCAGATTTCAGCCAGGAAACTCCTTCCAGCTCTAATTCTCAAACTACTGGTGAGATATGACACTGTTACTGCTAGATGATGAAATTTATTGGAGAAGTCAGTTATTTCCTGGAATGTTGCTAAAATTCTCTCCTAAAGGTTAATGGAGCAAAGGTGACAGCTGTGGTTTCAATTCAGCCTCCATCATACTGCCCAGGGACCCCTGAGGACGACATACAGGTGCTCAGGTGAATGAACATGAGATACCCTTGTGGATTCATGACCATACAACCACAAAACCATGCATATTTTCATTTTTTTTTTCCTGGGGTAACTGGAACATTTAATTTTATTTAGAAATAGGCTGAAATCTGCAAAGTTCAAATTCTGGATCACAGTGTTTTCCAGAACTCAGAGCTAGCTGCCATGTAAAAATGGGTGTCATTTCTTATAGCACAGCTAGGATAATCATCACAGCTGGTCTATATAAGTGCTGTTGGCAGGAGTTAGATTAAACTAAATCAAATTCACAACCCATTTATTTTTTATTTGCCCTATCAGAGTTATAAAGCAGTAATAAGCCCACCATAGCATCAATTAGCTTCTCCCACTTTGGTGTGATGAAGTACCAGATTCCAGCTCCAGCACCTGGCAAGGTTACTCCTCTTATGAGCAGGATAATGAGAACCACATAGGGAAATGTAGCTGTAAAGTACACCACCTGAGCAAACCAAAAAGGAAAAAAAATAGTTACCAAAAGCACTTATTTGGATCTGTAAGAAGAGTGAAAAAAAAAAAGAATGCAAGTGCTACATTCTTGCCTGGAAAAGGCAATAACCCATGATCAGAGGCAGGAGCTAGGGATTAAGACCAGCTGGCCAGCAAGGTTATTTCCTAAAAAACTTGTTAGAGTTGACATTGTTCACAGCTGTTCTTGTGTGTCAACAGACACAGCAAAAAGAAATGAGATTCTAGAGAGATACATAAAGAATAAGCAAAAGAGAAGAAATGGCAGGAATTTAGAGCTAAGTAGCTAGAATAAGATAAAACGGCTAGAAATGAGCAACATCATACTATACTTGTTGAAGTTTAGGTTTTTGTTTGTTTGGTTTTTATCTGTATCATTCTTCTTAACTCATTCATTATCTTAACTAAGTCGGTGGAGGTCTCATTAGGCTTCGTTTGTACTTCTTAATGATCACGTAGTTCCATGAAAACAATTACGGGCACAATGCAAAAAGGCTCTGAAAATATCCAGATAGACCTAATAATCATCTTAATGAGGGTATGTGTTTAACATTGATTAGTTAATAAGCTCACACAGAGCCATCTTTGAGGCTGGACACCATGGCAGAGTTATCGTCTGTTAGGCAGGACACTCTACCCCAAGCCTGTAAAGTCTGTTATATCTTAGCCTCAGTCTTACAGCAACCAAAATTGTTTAAGTGACTTTTGCTACTGCTTTCCCAGGTTTCTCCTGGCTGCTTCAAGGGGCATTTCATGGAGTTACTCCGATCAATATTTGTACAGAAAGGATTTCAGTAATATCTGAAATATTCAGTAGTATTGCAACTGTTTTTCTTACTTTTCCTGATGACTTGATTCCTTTAGCAAGAGAGGCATATACAATCACCCATGCTAGGAAAAGAGACAGCGCCAAGGGCCATCTAATCTCACCAGGATATTCAATTCCTGCTGAAATCTTCAATACAAAATACCTAGAAATAATAATAATAATAATAAATTAAAAAATAATAATGATAGAAACTGCAGGCAGTTCATTGCAAATTCCTGTGGTAGAGACAGTGCATTGCTTTATATCTCCGAGTGCTTTCTCTAGAAGCTTCCAGTGAAGTGCACCATGTATTATTTTATTTATCTGCATTGCAGTAGTAGATAAAAACGCCAAGCCTGGGCCAGCACCCCAGCTGTGCCAAGCACAAGAACAAAAATAACACATCTCTAGAAATTTAGCTTTTGAGGTTCCTATGCCTAAACAGGCATCCTATCATTAAGTATTCCTAATCTTCCAAATGGCTAAGTACTGTGTCAATCACTGCAGATTTTAAAGGAAAAGTAGCCTGGCATCTCCAAACAAAGCAAGATTTTACTTGAAATATTCTTCACTTCCGCTGACAAATGTCTTGTTTCCTTGGCTGGTGAAGTTAACCATGGTCAAGTTGGGATAGGCGCTCATACAGAAAGTGGAGTTCTTGATCTGTATCTTTGGGTGATCACCGACAATGCAAGAATCTAAGAAGAAAATAAAGCAAAGAGGAAAAATACCTGGTTGCGGGTAAATGATAGTGTACAGCATTGTGCAATGCAGATCCGCTTAAACTGCTGTTCTGCATTAAGGTCCTGCAACTCCTCTCTTGCAAAAGCTGCGAGCAGCTCAGAGCACTAATCCGCGAAATCTCTTTCACATGGTCAAAAAAGTCTGGGAAACCGGGAACGGGAAACCGGGAGCGGGAAACCGGGGTCCCCCCAGTCCCCTCCCCGAGGGCCTTAGCGAAGCGGGGCGGGAGGGGGGGAGGACGTAGCACTCGTTTTCACTTGCCGATTTGCAGCTTATTATACGCTTTTGACGGGCCATAAAACATGTTTTCGTTCTTTTTTTTTTATTTATTTATTTTTAAAGTCATATTCAGCCTCGGTGAGAACGATGATTAATAAAAACCGACTGATTTCCGTAGATTTTCCGCATTGGCGCAGGGCAGTCAAGGCGGCTCCAGAGGGAGACCCACCCCCCCCCCCCTCCGCCCGGCAAAAAAAAAAAAAACCCGACTCACCTAATAAAAGTTTGTTTTTATCTTTACAATCCGGAGTGTTCCAGGGATTGTTACAGGAAGCCCAAGGTAGCACGGGTACAAAGGATGCAAAAAGATAGAAAAGAGTGTAGCACAGGATAATATTGTAATATATGGCTATCAGAACAGAGATGATGAGCATCGCAATGCCACAGCCTACGGGGAGAGGGAAAAGAAAAGAGAGAAGGGGAGATAAGAACGCAATTAATCGCTGCACAGAGAGCTCTGGACGGAGAGTCACGGCCGCCGCCAAGGAGTGATTTTGTTTGGGGCAGTTACAAAGTGTGTTTCCGAAAGGAAGGGAAGGGGGGAAAAAAGAAAAAAAGAAAAAAGGACGTTAAAGGAAGGGCGAGCGCTGGTCGCAGTGAGGGGCCGCAGCTGCGCGGCCGCGGAGCCCGCAGCGCCGCTCACCTTGCAAGGCGGGGATGGCTTTCCAGACCGACACGGGCCCCTGGCTGGCAAACTGCCCCAGGGAGACTTCCAGGAAGAAGATGGGGATCCCCGCGAGGGCCAACATCATCAAGTAGGGGATGAGGAAGGCACCTTGGGGCGGGAGGGCGAGAGGAGAGAGAACGACCTGAGTTACGGCGCTGCGCGCATCGGTCCCCCGTATCTAAAACACCCCCTTTGTAGTTTCGTATTTCGATAAGAAAAGACAACCTGCTTGTTTTTTTTTGTTTGTTTGTTTTTTGGGGTTTTTTTTTGTTTTGTTTTGTTTGTTTGTTTGTTTTTAGTTTGATTTGTTTCCTTTTAAAAGACCAGTCCTTTTGTAAATCACTAGCTCTCTGGCGCGGTCCTTGCGCAACTGTTACTTAAAATGCCCGCAGCGTCTCCCTGCCGCAGAAGGCGCAAGGAGGTCGCACCCACCCGTGTCACAAGTTTAACGAGAGCCGATGTTGAGAGGCTCTTTGCAAATAAATTCCTTTTTTTTCCTCTCTCTCCTTTTCTTTTCTTTCCGCCTGTAACCTATTAATGCCCCATCTCCTCTCACAACTTTTTTCCTCCTCTATTCTGCTGAGCAGAATCCGCTCTGTTTCAAATGATATTTTTTCCCAGTCTATCATGACGAGGTTAGGAAGAAATTCCCCCCATTGCTCAAAGTAACACACGTCTCGGATCAAAAGTCTTTCGGCTTCCCTCCCTCTCTTCCCTCCCGCTGCCCCCGTTCCCCCACTTGCGCTTCAGACCCGACTGCGTTTAAACCGGCTGGCGGGAGAAAGAGCTGGGTTTCATCCCCGAAGCTCTTCGAGCTCCTCCCTCTCCAGCCCATAGATGTTTTTAGGAAAAGCACTATCTGCCAATTCTCTCTTTCCGCAACTTCCCTGTGCTATTTGACCATTGTTATTTAACAGAAATCCCAGCGAGGGTTTAGCTGGAGGCGCCTGGAATCTCCCTCTCCACCTCCCTGTGCTCGGCCCCTTGCGGTACCACAGGAAGAGAGACAGGAAAAAGCTGGCATACCTCCCCCATTCTTAAAGGCCAGGTACGGGAATCTCCAGACATTGCCCAGCCCCACCGCATAACCCACCATGGAGAGGATGAAATCCAGCTTGCTGGACCAGTTCCCTCGGGCTTTATTTTCATCCCCTGCATCGTCTTCCTAAAGCGGGGAGAGGGGAGAAAAGAAAGGTCGCAAAACGGCCGCGGTTGCAAAACCGTGCGGGGGCGGCAGGCAGGAGCTTCTGCACCGGGGACCCGCCTGGGGCTCCCCTCCGCGCCCCCCGCCTCGGCTGGGGACCCCAGGGCAGCGCTCGCAGCGGGGTGAGGGGCAATGGCTCGGGGATTTCGCCTTGCGTTTGGTTACAGGCTCCGAGGCATCCAAGCGCCAGGGCTTGATGCGCACCGAGCCCAGCGAGCCCCAGCTACGAGGGCGAGAGCGGAGCAACGAGCCGGCAACTCCTGAGCGGCTTTTATACTGATACTACACTATTAGCAAGCGCCCCCCTTAGCTATGATCCTCTCCTCTTCTCCCCTCCGCCCTCCCCACCGAACCACCCCAGCATCGACCTGCTCTGGGGTCGCTCAGGAATTACTACTTTTTTTCGAGTTTCAGCCACAAACGGGTGCTGCATGGCAAGGATCTCTCGTTTGCACGAGATGGAGGATTGGGGATTAGAAAGTATAAGGAGCCAACTTACCCCCTCGACTCTGCCAGGGAGAACAGAAGTGTTGCCATCTGCGCCCAGCACCACAGTGCTCTGGCTCAAGGTCGCCCAGGCGCCTTTGGCGTCGTTTTGCTCCAGCGTGTTCTTGCTAAGGTTCAGAGTAGCGTCCCCGCCTGTGCTTTGCAAAGCGGGAATTTTGCAGTGAGGGATAATAGCCTGCCCGGCGGCTCCTGCCCCCGGGGCGAGCTGGTACGGAAAGGTCTCTAGAGATTCCCTGCGGAGGGGGGAGTTGGCTTGCACCGGGGTGCTGCTGAGCTTGCAGATCCCGACTTTGGTCCTCTCCAAATCGTTTGCTTTGGTTTCTTCAGAGGCGAGAGTTTTGTTGTCGCTAGAGAGCGAGCAGGGCGGCCTGGGCAGCGTCGCGGCCAGGGCTTGCGGTGGGACGCTCTGCGGCTCATTTTCGGGGTTGATTCTTACGACTCCCGCACCTTCGTTTGGTCCAGGAGCGACTGTTTCGGGGCTGTTGACAATCTGCTTGTTCATATCCCTTTGACCGGCGTAATCCTAAAATAACAACGTCACATATTTTTTAGAAAAGAAAAATAAATAAATATGTTAGGACCGCATAGATTTTACGAATTTATTTTCCTGTGCGCAAAACGCCTGCACTAGGAAATGGGGATAGAAAAGTGTTGGCTAATTTCGAGGTGCCCTGGCTCAGCCCCCTTGCCTCCTCTTTCAGCATTAATTTTCTGGGGCAGAAAACAGTAAGGAAGAGTGGCTTCAACGCCGTAATTCGAGTTTTAGATAAATGTTCCTATGGCACTGCGCCGCCAGACCTCGTTAGATTTCACATCACGGCTGCAGGATGCTCCCTTCCCTATCGCCAGTGTAGAAAGAATCTTTAATTTTACGCCCCATTTCCTTTCTGTCATTCAGCAATGCACATTGGCGCTTTTTTTTTTTTTTCCTCCTTCCATATAGGCGATAGACAGACAAGCTGCCCTGTAGGCAGTCGAAGATGCTTTAAAAAAAAAAAGAAAAAAAAAAAAGGAAAAGAAAAAAAGAATCACGAAATAGTGCCAGTGAGCATTTCTGAGCTAGTTGTTATCTGCTAAAACCTGACACTGAGAAGAGGAAATAACCGCAGCGCCACGGCTGAATTACAGTAATTAATAGCTGCCTTACTATCTCCTATCTCATATTTTCGACCCCCAAAACTCTAAATCCTAAATTTTGTAAACGTTCCCTTTTAGGTTAAATAAGTTACTGAAGCCTCGTCCCTTATTTTTTTCATAAATTTAAAGTTATCTTTTTTCCAAACCTGTCCGGGATGAGGCTACACAAACTGCCCTTCGCTGCTGCTGCTGCAGGTTTTCTCCTCAGCCTCCGCAGCCGCAGTCCCGGGGGTAGGAGCCGCTCACACGGGCTCGGTAGCCACTTGTGCCACCTCCCGGCCACCTCCGCACCCGCGCTGGGCAGCGGCTCCGCGCTCAGCACCGCGGGCAGCTCCCCCCGGCGCCGCTTCCCCCAGAGCGCACCAAAACGTACCCCAAAAATAAGTTTTTTTTTTTTTTTAATCAAACAAGGACTCCCCCTCCACACACATTCCCCGACAGCTTTTCTAAGTCTCCAAGAAAGGAAAGCGAGCACTTACCATGCCTTAAATAGCAACAGATTGGGTGGGTAGAGGTAAAAACAGCAGTAGAGGCAGTTGGCAGACTGGATTTTGCTCACTCCAGAGCTAAGCTTTCTATACTTCCTTGGGAAAGACTGGGTTTGCGTCAGTGCATAGCAAGGTGCCCTTCGTTTGACATTTTCGTGATAATAAGAGTTTGATAAATCATTACCCCTGGATTCAGATTTTAAAGGGACATCCAGAAGCCAGAGCGCTGCCGAGCTGTCAGTCGCGCGGGAGCGGGATTGCGTGGTCAGGGTGACTCATATGGGGGCTGACTACTAAACCAAGCCCGCCAGAGCACGGCACAACTTTCTCCCTGGTAAGCAGGGCGGGGGACATGTGGGAAACACGTCCTCCTGCACCCAAGGCAAGAGAGCTGGGGGGAGAAACCTTCCATTTCTACCTCTCTACCTCACCCCTTCCTTATTACGCTGTGCGATTAAGCTCCCTGTAGCGTCACCTCTGCATTTCTGCAGCGCACAGTGGATACTTAATATATAAAAACAAATAAATACATGCATAAAGTATTTCGCTATGCGAGGATAGTACACAAAAACATTTTAATTATGACTGACACCAGTTGTACCATCACACTCCAAGCTAACATCTTCATTTTAAGGTGGTTTGCGATGGAGAACCCCAATCGTAAGTAAACCGAAGTGATGCACAAAATAAATCAAATTTCTCCTTCGTCAAGGTTATCCAAAGAACCACTAAGAGCGAGCAAAGATGAAGGCAGATGTTCTTCTTCTCTGAGAAGCGGGGAGGAAATGCTCATTAAAAGTCAGGCGTTAATTTGACTGGACTCATTCTTGCAATGAAACCACCCACCCATAACGATCTTTCAGAAGCGCTCTTTGCCAGGAGGAACTTTCCCGCAGATTTCTGGGGCACAGGGTAACTTTGTTCGCATTTAAGAAAGAAAAGACCCATGGGCAAATCTGCATGCTCCCTAATTCACCTTCCCGTTGTCTCAGCGTCAAAGCGCTGCTGTCCTTCCACGCACACACTACTAGCGTCAGCTTCTCCTCGTATAGTATATATGCGTATATAAATATATATATACATATATATAATGATATTTTAACATAAACAATATGAAGTGAGAGTCTGTTGGGAAAGTCCGAAATGTTTAACTCCCCAATACCAAACACATTCCTTACTACGTCTTTGAGCTTAGGGGTTGCCAAAGCGTGTTTCAATGGACAGAACACATAATAATAACGATAATAAATCCAATCACCTAGATACTCCTACGCAGCCCCCCGGTGCCTGCTGCCCTCGCGAGGTGACCGAGGGGCTTCGCTCCGCGGCGGGGAGCGCGTCCCGGCCGCGCCAGGCTGCGGCGCGGCGCGTAGCTGCAGAGCGCGCCCGGCGCCCGCTCCTCGCCTTACACCTGGCCACTGCGGAGAGAAGCATCGAAAGCACCTGCGAGGAAGAGGGGAAAAAAAAAGTCTTCTAAAGCAAAGCAGAACACAGAAAATCTTTTTGTCCTTGTTGGTTTGGGGAGTTTGTTTTTGTTTCTCCGAAAAGATCACTGGCTCTCATGACTGTAAAACGTCTTTGCCTTACAGCAGAGGTTCAGGGCGTTTTTACAACACAGCTAACGCTATTTTTTTCCGTTGTTGTTTCAGTCGTATTCAGGCAAACATGTGTGCCTACCTTCTCTTTCTAGATAAATAATTATATTGCGTATAATATATATATGTATTTTTACATACGCGCACTTCCATATACGGATCGCTGTGGGTTTCTCTTTTCAAATACCCTCTTCTTGCCGTGTTTTTCGATACGTCAGCCCTTTAACTATCAGGAATAGGGCGAGACGTGTAGAGAGATATTTATCGGGGCAGGTGTGGGGTAATCGCCGGTGTTTTGCGAGGGTTCTTTGTTAGCCGTACCCTAGCCCAGGGCAACCCGCTTACAGCCAGCGGATGCAGCAGGGTCCTTAGCAGTTAACGCTGCCTTTCAGCCTGCGTCTCTAAAGGCACGCGGCAAATTAAAAGTGACGAGGCAGGAATTCGATAAGTATTTTGGTCAGAAAGACCCTTAAAGCCTCATCTGGATTGTCAGGGATTACATTATTATGAAAACTGGCTAAATTCATCCCTCACATTCCTGTCCAAGCAACGGTCTTTCCGATCAGCACGGAAACGTGAAATCAAGGTTTCACCTTTCGAAAAGAGGAATTTATCTCCTTTACTTGCACAAGACCCCAGAATGCCAGTCTTCGCCGCAGCCCGATCGCGCTGGGGGGGACGTGGAGAGGCTCCAGCCCAGGGCACGGGGGAGAACCCACAAAGAAACACAGAAACTCGGGTTTCAAGTGTTCTCCCCTTTACTAATATACCGATATACTATCGAGACCCTAAAGCCAACCTTCCTCCAAACCGACTCTTTGTTACACACGAGGTCCCAGGCGGCACCACCTGCCCTTGATACCAGCGGCAATAAGCTACGCTCCGTTACTCTTTTTCTTTTTTCGTTCTTTTTGTCTTTTCTGAGGTGTTGTTCTTTTCAAAAACGAAGCCCACAAAGGTGGATCTCCCAGTCAGCGGTGAGCTCGTGTTAACGCGGCTTTTTCTGAGCTTCTGCTGGGTTTCTCCCAGCCCTTTCCAGGGGTCTATGGCACCGCGAGCTTCTGCAGCGCCCCGAGGTGCTCGAGCAAAGAGGACGAGGCTGCCGCTGCCCCCGCACCCGCCCCGCTCCCTCCCGCGCAGCGGCGGGACCCTTCGCCCTGCCCGGTACCCACGGACGGACGGAGGGACCCGCGGCTCCTTTTCCCGCTCCGAGGAGCCGCCGCAGCCCCGCGGAGCGGATAACGAGCGAGCCCCGGCTTAATTACTTTGTCAAGGATGAAAAATAGCGATTGATTTCCCCCCTCCTCCTTCCCCGTCCTCTCTCCTTCGCAAAGGTGCCCACGCGGGGGAAAGGAGGGGCTGCCCGCCCGCAGCAACACGCACTTTCCCCGATTACGTCTAACCCGCTCCTCCTGCGAAAAAAGCCAGGACAAGCCGAGTCAGCCCCCGAGCCAGCAGCGAAAGCGCTCTAAAAAAAGCGCAGAGCTCGGCGGCACCCCCGCCGCAGCGCCCGCCCTCGGCTCCCTCCCTGCCGCGGGGTGATGTGGAACTCCTGGGTTTAAACCTGCCTCCCTTCTCCTTCCTTCCTCTGCAAAGTTGGGCTAAAACAGATGCGGGCACAAAACTTGCGCCGCCTCCCCAGGAGTCCCAGCCGCAGCTTTTAGCAGCTTTCACTGCCCCCGCAAACGCACTGCTCTCGAGTCACCGCTTGTCTTATCGCAAACGCTCCGTTAGCATTGCGAGTTTTCTTTTTAAGAGTAAAGAGGTCAGGAAGATGCATTTAAATACTGCACATGAAAGACATTGATTAATCTTTATGCGCGCTTTGCAGATAAGACCCGCAAATGTGCTTTGCACTCGACTTTTAGACTTAGCGGGGCTATCGAGGGGGGTGAATTTAAACGAGTCCTTAGCGAGTGTGAGAAAATCTTTCCTGCTCTCATCTCTGACCTGATCGATGCGAGTGCACAGATGTGCTCGGGCATAGGAATTCTCCCGCTATAGAAATAATCCCAGTATATACGTATAAAAAACCTACCCCATCTAGGGCTTTGAGATCTTGCTGAGAAGCTTGGGGCAACACAGAAATACTGAGTATTTGTACGCACTATATATATATATATATATATCTTATAGTTTTAACCGATATAACCGTTTGACTACAACGAAGCTCAATGCAAAGGTATGAAAAACATTGCAGTCATCCAGCTGCAACATAACAAAACCAACCAAAAGCAGATACTGAAAAGCCAGTTCTTGCAAAGTAACATCTCACTTCATATATATATGTGTGTGTGTATATATACATATATATATATATGTATTTGCTCCTTTCATTCTAGCAGTGCATATGAATATTTATAGCCTTCAGTTACCTGAACAGAATGTTCCCACGCAGAGTATGGACTCTTTATATAACCAAAGAGCCACCTGATCAGGCAGTGATATTTTGCCTCTCAGTCAATTATATCCAGATAATGGAGAGCGCAAAAATCTTTAAAGTGATAATTACCTGTATATTTTCCTCCCGTGAAACGCCTCTGGCTGTTTATTGGCTCCACTGCACATTTTCTGATGTGCTTGTCTCCCCCTCTGCTTTAATCTGGATGACCCCCTGGATGGCCTTGGATTTGGCGATTATTATCAAAATCAGGCACGCTAACTGCAAAAATAAGAGTCAGCTCCCAGGGAGATTTAACTTCTTCAGTGGAGGCCACTGCAATAATGCAAATGAAGGAAAAGGGGGATCAGGTGGGGAAAATCCCAGAAGCATCTGGAGGAAATTTCTGCCCCACTGGCCAGGCATTTATACTCCTAACAGCTATTTAACCCATACATACACGTTTCTTCATTTGGTCAGACATTTCCCTTAACCACAGGGCATAATCTCAATATAGGGCATAATTAACACAGGTTTGACTTTCCACTTTGCCATGGGAAAAAAAGGCCCCAAAAAGCAGATAAAAAACCCTTTTGTTTTTAAGTTTAA
The DNA here is from genome assembly GCF_059628265.1 of Tinamus guttatus. Taxonomy (NCBI): domain Eukaryota; kingdom Metazoa; phylum Chordata; class Aves; order Tinamiformes; family Tinamidae; genus Tinamus; species Tinamus guttatus. The sequence continues at coordinate 3,118,721 of NW_028289080.1, read as the reverse complement.
TAAAAAAATTAATTAGGTATCCAGAACTCTAGGTATATTCCCATTTATATATTCATGTGCAATCAAGTCAGGAATAGTTTTTCTAGTGCAACAGTAAGCTCTAGATCTAGTTACCATGTGGATGTGTCACACTTAGGCCTGAACTCCTGTTCAGAAATGTGGAGAGGAAATATCTGCCCCTGAAAAGGAGAAGAAAAAAAAAAAAAAAGAGATTTTCTGCTCAGCTATCATGGGAGGATGCCAAACATCCCAGAGAGATTGCAGCCCATTCCAGCAGTCTCCCAGTTCAGTTTAACGCTTCATGACTGCTATAACTTATGCCTGTTGACTCAGAAATAAAGAATGAAAAACAGTGGCATGAATATTCGTCAGGATTGTTGTGGGAATGCTCCCATAGCAGCAATATTTACTACATGGTCCCCCTTTAAAACAAGCAGACTCCAACTGCGCTAACGTGAGTAGTTCACTGTCTCACTAGGCACATCATGGTAGTCATTTGGACCCTTTAACTTCTGTCTGGAAAAAGAAAATAACCCTAATCCTCCTCCACCTACATTTTCTCTGTTCCCCCCATAGCAGATAGTGGGTTTGCTTAAACCAGTTTATGCTTCCTGTTCTTTTTCTTTTTGTCTTTCCAACTGTATTACTGGATTAGACCATAATTACCACACAGACATAATGACTCAACTCTGATCCCTCTACCAGCATGTGAAAAACCCACATTTCATCTTAAAGAGTGAAAAATGAATACATCCCTTTGTTTATACAGCATTGATTAGCCAACCCGACGCTGAGATGAAATCTGAATCAGTGCCTAGTTTGTAAGACATTCACAGGAGCACTGAGCTCCTTGCAAGGCCCTAGGTTCCAAGGAACTCCCGAAGTCCCGGGTTAAATCTGGCTTTCCTTTATTTGGCTGAAGAGTAAACAATGAGGGTGGATTTTCAGTCGCAGCCGTGGGCACCTGTGTGCAGCTGGCTGTGGGAACGCAGTAGGGAACTCCTCCTTCCTAACTGAACTGGCTTCAGCACCCTTCCCAACAGCCCAATGGGGATCTCTCTAGTGGAAGTGCTGCACCTAGTTACACCCTCCTCAACAGGCTTAGCATCTAATTCTGACTCAACCCCTGTTCTGAGGCATAAAACTTTGGGTCAGAACAAGGCTGATACACCAGCACTGCAGCAGCTGGGAACCACCCCATGGAGGAGGAAATGCAGACGGGGATATATCACAGAGCCACTTTTCAGCTCCATTGCACTGTCAGATGGCTCGAAGGGGCTGGCATCACAGCAGAGACTCTGGCTTGCAACTTGTGTGCATGTGGCTGTTATTCAAAGCCTTCTCAGCTGATAGGCAAAGCTTTACCATCCTGTAACGTCTGCCCTTCACTAAACACAGACCTATGCTCCGCAATCCCACTGTACTTTTGGTTAGGCTGAACTGCATTTGAATTGTAGTATACTTTCCGCTTTAATTCTGGGGAGAGAACTCTAACAATATTTGAAACAGAGATTCAGACTGCGTGTGCAGGGGGGTTGGACTAGATGACCTCTAGAGGTCCCTTCCAACCTTAAGCATTCTGTGATTCTGTGATTCTCCAGAACAATCTCTGTGTTGTGTTTTGGGTATTAGATTAGGACCAAAGCCATTGAACTGCTTTAAAACACTTAGAAAAAAAGCTTCTACATATTGAAAGCGTTCAAGCATTTCTTTGAGGATAATCTCAAAGTAACCACCATGACCCTGCTCTCCTAAGGTACAAACTTTCTTTAAATGCTCATGTTCAAATGTCCTGATAACTTCAGTGTCAGGACTGCCTTCTCATTAAACTCCTCAGTTCACTCCCACACTCAAATGTCATTAAGACGGTGAGATACATACATGCGCACACAAAAGATCACCACAGATGATATGTCAAGCACTAATATCTCCCAAGTGTTATTATTATTAATCTTCCATCCAAACGTGACAAAACACAGATAAATATAATCTGTCTTTTTAGCTAAAGAAAGAGGTGTAAATGGGTCCAGTATGGACAGCCCATGCATGAGAGCAGATGAGGGAGGAATCTTGCCAGGGAGCAAGACCCTTCAGGTGACCCTGGGCTGGTCACTGCTGAAGAACCTGTGTGAACACGGGCAGGAACTGCCTTTCTCTCCCCTCCTGTTCAGCAACGCATTTCTTGGAGAGGACACGTCTGTCTCCAAGGCCTCATGCTGGTGTTGTGCCACTTGATCAGCCTGGATGAATCAGTTCTCATTACGTATCTCATCATCTCTAGTCATAGGACACTGCAGCATGACAGTGTCGTGAGGACACCGTGCAATAGTTTAACTAATAATCCTTACAGCGCTTTCCAAATCGCATCGCACTGCTAGAAATCTCCCCGGAAAACTTGAGCAATTTTACCACATTGGTATTAAAAGTGTCCCTTCCAATCTGGCAATTCATTTATTTCTTGTCCTTTGCATGTATCACAAACTGATATGGATTTAAGAGTTCTCTCCCTTTGCCATAAAATCCCGTTGGACTTCACTAAGAAGAAATAAAAACCAACAAAATCAGATTTATCAGTTACAGGGAAAACAAAAACAAAACCGCAAGTATTCCCGCAGCCACTTCTTTAAGGATCCCAAGAACAGCTAACCAGTTGCCTTGTGTGCAAAGCACGAGGCAGAGGCCCTCACCTTGGTCCAAGGGAGCAACTGTCCAACTCTACCCGTCACGTACAATTACAATGAAGCCAGCAAGGCCCTGCGGAGGAAAGACTGGCTTCATCCTGGAAACAGGTTTGTTACAGCCCAAAAGCAGTTCCAAAACCCTGCCTGGGACTAGAAATAAAGGGAGAAACTGCCAGATTTGAAATTAGGTGTTAGCAGCAGGAAAAATACAGTTTGCTTATCTGCTGCTTCTTGTGGTCTTTAATTTCTCAGCTTAGTCAAGGGGTGGTTTGCAATAGCGCCAGCAAAATGGATTAAAACCAATCATGAAAATATGATTTAGCACCATGGTAGCTCATGACTCCATATGTTGGGGTTTTTACTAGTCTGAAACTTAAAGTTATGACCTAACTAGAAAGCCCCCGAGAAATCCAAACGGCAAGCTCATTCCCACAGCTCTGGCACAATCGTTTCCTTGGGGTTCTTTCATACTAGTTTTTATGATGAAAATTTGGAAAAAAATGGGGACGTTACCTGACATTTTGAAAGGAGAGCCCCCTTTGCCATGACAAACACGCTACTCGCTTCCTTCTATGACTGAACTGCAGCTTTGGCCACCTGAGACGTAGCCTAAATTATTCCAAACCTTCTCTCACGTCCCTCACGTATCTTTTTTCCTTCCAGTTGTATCAATAATCTCTCTCTTACCACCTTAGCTGTATCCTGCTTTGTTATGACTGTGTAACTGATAGGACCGTGGTATTTCTGTTCCTCAGGCAGTTTGTGCTCAGTTCCGCCACCTCAGCACAGCTGTGGAATTTGCTGGATGTGAAGACGTACAGGAGGACTGAGGAGGCTGCATTGCCACCAACCCTCCCATCGTCTGAAAGGACGTGGCCACCAAGGCTTTCCAGCTAGGGGCTCAACTGGTAGGGAGAGCCACCTGCTCCCTGATCCGGGATTAGATACGCATATATATATATATATATATATATATATATATAATCCCTAGTATATACACGTATCTGTGGATGTATATATGAAGCTATGCATATCTGCACAGGTGTATGCATTATCATGAATTATATCCACCCAAACAAACCCATTACTTCAATGGCAGTGTTCTCATCTCTCCCATGGCAGAGGAAATGCATCAGAGCAGTAGACCTTTCTTTATAGAAATAATTACACAACATATCACTATCTAGAGGAAGGTTCCTACCTCTTTCTATGAAATTTCTGTGTCTTGAAGCAGCAAACATTACTCAACTTCAAGCAATAACATTTAGAAAGACAAATTCAATTGATTTCAGGAAACTTTAACCTGAAGAGAGTTTCATGTAATGTGACCATTCTTTTCTCCGGTTTCCTGCCGAAGTTATTGATTATTAACCATGTCATTTCAGGCAAAAAAAACCCCAAGTCTTTCTGATCTGTAGCATACTGAGGGACAGATTCCAGGTGTCACAGCCCCTATGCCAAGGAAAGCTGAAGAACCTCCAAGGAAAGTGAAGAGGCGTGCAAGCACACACTTCAACATCATACTGACTTCAACAGAAGTAACATTTGGAAGCATGTGGCTCAGGTGCAGGAGTAATAGACAACAGAGGCTTGCAGCCTGAAAATTCATTTGCAGCCCAAGGAACGATAGCAAACAGATCTAGAAGGCAGCGCTGCTCCTTCTGCAGAGATGATCTAGATGCTACCAGAAGCTCATAACTTAGAGCTCTAAATCTGATACTCCTTTAGACCCATTAGGATCATCAAGAGCCTCTGCAAATACTTTAGGCTTTGTGGCAACAGGCACTCAGACCCCACATACAGCTGCCACTAAGTGCCAGGCAAAATAGAGAGGAATAAGTAGGTTAACACTCAGCATCTTTATTTTTTCCATGATTAGTGCTGAAGGTATTGAGCCTAGTGAGCTTATACCTAGAGACAGAATACTATTAATACCTATGGCAGGTTTTTATATCACTTGGAAGAGTCCAACACAACCACAGGGAGACAAGCCAAGGCAAACTGCAGCCCACAGGACATACCTCAAGAAGATGAAGTGTCATCTAAACAATCTACAGCTGGCTGTTCATCAGACCCGCAGGTAAACCCCTGTAAAGATCCTCCAGGTGATATCTCCAGCCTTCACTTTTGCTTCCACGCTTCTTTCTGTGAAAAATAACTCTTCCGTGTAAGCTAATAAGAGGTTGGTTGGGAGTGAGAAGAAAAAGAAATTCAACTTGGAGAGGCCTCTCTAAACAGAGTCTGCTGGCATCTTCTCAAACCAGAGTTCTAAGTTTGGGCAATTACTATATTCAGTTTCACATAGTATTTTATTGCCTCCTGTTATCTTCTCTACTATATATACCCTGATTACTAGCTTGGCCTAAGCATCTATTTCTTTAAATCAGCTTCAGTTCTAGAGGAAGGGCAAATTGCACTTCCCTAGCTCCATCTGAGATGATGTTCTTTCAGAAGGAAGGGAACCATAGAATCATTATGGTTAGTAAAGACCTCCAAAATCACTGAGGCCAACCGTAAGCCAGCCCCATATCTGTTTAGCCGCATCCCCAAGTGCCTTGTCTACAGGTTTCTTGAACGCTGCCAGGGAGGGTGACTCCACCACTTCCCGGGGGAGCCTGTTCCAAGGCTTCACCACTCTTTCCATGTGGATTTTTTTCCTAATATCTAACCTGAACCTCCCCTGGCGCAACTTGAGGCCTTTTCCTCCTATTGTCCTATAGGTAGTTGCCCTTCTTTGGACATATTCCCAGTGCCTCCATGTCTTTCTTGGAGTGAAGGGCCAGTGCTGGTACATTTAAAGTATTTTATGCACAAAAAGACACAACAAAATACCTAGCCCCTACCCTCCCTCCCTCCCTTTCTCCACAAGCAAATACCTCTCCTTTAATCACCCTATGTGAGCCCAGAGTTCAGGAACCAGATATATCATTGTCTCTTGATGTCTCATTAGTATGTTCAGCTTGGGGGTCTTGCAACGTCCCATTTCATCATATTCATAGGACCAAACACGTAGCATTATAACCTTCCTTTAAATTGCCCGTCATCATCTTTGTAAGCAGATTAAGTATATGCTTAAGTATGATAAATACTGCCCCCTTCCCAAAATATCCTCCCGCAACCGGTTTGCCTATGCATACGCATGAAGAGTGAAAATGCACACAACACGCAGAGTGACTGGGTGAGGCAGCTAGTAAATCCTGTGCCAAAACAAACAAACAAACAAAATCTGTACATTCCAGTGCTTTAAAAAACACAGCCGGCTATAATAGAATTTGCTAAAAAACAAAATGAGTAGCAGTGACCTACTTGAAATATACTTCCTAGTACTATGGGTACTAGAAATACTGGTAATACATTAACAAGGCATTTTGACTAACGCAAACGCCTTCTGCCTTGCTTGCAGTGCTGTAACAAGATGTACAAACACGCAAAGTTATTGAAAACATTCAAGCACAGAATGATCCCAGAGGAGCAATGGTAGAACTCAGCAAAAGCAACTAACAGGCATGTGAAAGAGCAATAATTTATTGGAACACCATGAAACTCCCCTGTACTGAATGCCTTTTCCCATCTCTGTTGCCTATCAGGACAATTTCTTCTGAGTTACAAATCCAGGTGCACAGAGAAACAGCCTTCCCATCTGTGGAACAGTCACAGGAGCACAGCCATTGCTTACTCCGTGACTGAATCAAATGCTTCAGATGGCAAGTATAAAGGCTAACCACAACATGATCTGACTGTTGATTTTGCTAAGATTTTTCTTTTGACAGCTCTCTCTCACCCACTTGCTTCAATACTGACACGGTTAGGTGAAGAGCAATGAACCACTGAATGGACGAATAAATCAGGAAAAAAGCATCTGTTTCAAATAATACCTAGGTATGAAAAAGATGAAATGCAGTTAAGGAAGAGTCTGAACCACGTCTGTGCTCCCTGGTCTATTTCTTAGCTAGATATCGTATCTACCTCTCAACAACCAAGAAGTCCAAAATTATGGCTTAAAATGCGCTTTGAAAACCTTGAAAACCTGCTTCGCAAGAGATGCTGATCTTCTCTAAGTGACAGACAAGACAGGGGACACCAATCTCCAGCTAGACGGCTCCTTTCAATGTCCTTCCCTCCTCCCCTGCTTCTGCTCCCACAAAGTATTAGTGTTCTCTAAGCAAAGCTTATTTTAAGGCCTGAGCGCTGTGAATGCTCTGAACACGCAGAGCTTCCCAATGGACAGCAGAGCTAGCACCGCGTATCAGGCACGAGCCAGACGGGGCCTTGCTCTGTCCTCTCTTTCCAGCGAAAGGCTCTGCATCAACCCTCCGAGAGCTCCTTCTCCTCGTATCCAATTTTCCAGCTGAGCAGACTTCGTGTCAACACCGGCCAGTGTTGTGACATAAGTCAATATTATTAGGAAATACCCTCTCTTCAGAGCTCTTCTCTTTGCATAACCCATCAGAAGGTTTAATCAAAGTTCAATTCTACTTGCCGAAACCTACTTGTGTTTCAGGCTTAATTATCTGAGCTATCATTATCCAAACCAGAGCAACACTCCTTCAAGCGTTCTCAATTTATGGAACATGACATGGAGCGCCTCAAGTTTCAGGGCATCCTTCTACCAACTGACCTTTCTTTCTTCTATCCTCAGATTGCATCTTTCAGCCAGGCAGACTGCAACACCAGGGGAAATATTAAGCAGAAGAAGCTGTTAATTCCTTTTTTTTTAATGAAGCTGTTGCCAACAGCGGTATTGAAGAGCAAGGGAACTTAAGAGCAAGAAGAATGTGTATATGCGCAATGTAAATTATTTGGGCAGTTCTAGATAAGCTTTCTCTTATTTACAGCTCCATTTTTTAAAATCTAAGTGTATCAAGCAATACTTTCTGCAGTCTGAATACCATCTGCTCGAATAAAATTAAGCCAGGTGTGGTGAAATATAGAGAAACAAACGTAGCATGGATTATATTCTGGTAACATCGTATTATTCCCAAATGTAGACTCCTTGCAAGCACTTGAATCTCCCATGTTCTTGTCCATATTGTTCACTTCACATTATTATGGTGTACAGTTCAGATTAAGGAAAGTCACACTGCTGTCCTTACTTTGTATAGAAAAGCACCGTCTTTCAAAATGCCAAATTAGTATGAAAAACACGAAAAACGGGCACCTCCAGTTTTGCTTAGCTCTTCTTGGAAGAAAACAAATCAGAGACCTCTCAACCTCAATGTAAGTCAGGATTTTAGTATCTGTCATTCGAACCCAATGAGAATAATTTTTCATGGGCTGTAGCTTTCGCTGTAACAGGCTAACTTTTTTGGTTTGTTTTGTTTTCCATGGGACATATTTGCTCTCACTCTGTTTCCACGGATGTTTTGAGTAGTACCCAAGTGGAAAATAGAATTAACATGTTGAGTAAGCTTTATTCTTCTTTAATTTGTTATTGCTGTCATTAAGAGTCATTTATTTTACTTTGCTAATCATCACAGGAACAGCAATAGGAATGTTATAAATCTGCAAGTTGAATGTGGACTTTTTTTTTCCCCTCAGTTGGACAAGTCTTGTTCTAGAGTCCAGGCATTAAGTGAATCTGGAAGCATGAGTAGGTGATCAAAGAAAAAGAGCAACACTCTTGCCCTTCAGAAGGAATAAAAGTTCATTTCTGTTATAGAAGTGGCCAAGGAGATCCAGATTCAGTACGGGTTAATACACATCAGGGAACAGAATGTAGAAACATAGGGAGAAAACAAGCTTTTGATATATTTCTAAAAATCCTATTAGAGACTCCAGGACTTGGAGCTTCCATGCATATTTTAATCTTTTTTGGTTACCCCTTGATAGGTAGAACCAGATTACTTTTATAGCTCAACTGGGCAAATGTTTAAACACACTACAGAACGGGGGGAAAAAAAGGCCAAAAGTCACGGACTTTGGGCAGAGACCTTCACATCGTATAGTTACACAATCTGAAATATTTCCTGGAAAAAGATGACACTAGTGGATTAGATGTGTACTTTCTGCTGTGCTTTCAATATTCCTCACTATTTTCACCCATAGTTACTCATACCAAAATAGGATTTTGTCAAGTGATTTCCCATTCCATAAAGTAAGTACAATTGTAGAACACTATAGATAACAGGATAACTTTCTTCCAGGTCTATAGCTATCAATCTGCTATCCTTAATGACCCACAGCATTTTTGAGTTAATAGCTTACAAACTAATCATCAAGCATCATTAATGATGATTTTCTCAAGTATCTTGCTTAAAAATATCAAGCCATTCTCTAGAGATGTTAAAACATACCAATTACATTTAATAACTGACAAAAGCACTAGCCAGCAGCGGATTTGACAACACATTAAGCAGCGTAAGGAGACATTGAGCTAAGTGAGAGCCTTCAGAGAAGAGAAATAAGGAAATACCTGGCACAATGAATTCAAAACAACCTCAAAAAAAAAAAGACAGAATGAAGGCCAGGAAAAACAGAGAGATATGCACTGAAAGTGAGGCAGGAGCAAACATCTGCATGTTGTGTCAGACAAAAAATGCATGAGGAGCAATGGGTGGTATGAACGGGGCAGCAGCCAAGCACAGGTGGGGTTTGCTCCAGGACACCGGAGCGTGCGGGAAGGAGGAGAGACAGCATGGGAGGAAAAAAAGACCTCAGGGAACAGGAGCCAGGTAAGCAAGTGCCAGGCGTGAACTTCAGGGATAACCCACGGGACACGCGGAGCTCATATTCCTTAGCTGGGAAGAGATTTTGTCCTGCTAGGACAAACAGGAGACGCTATTAAGAGAGAGAAAGCAGCCGTGTAAGCCAGTGAAAAGGATTGTGTCAGCTGGTCTAAAAGGCGAGTACTGGTAGGAGACACGAAAATCACATTCCGCCTCCTTGCGATACAAACCCTCGCACAAGTCTCACCATGGGCTAGGAAGCGCTATTCCGCTTCCCGAGCATCTTCCACCTCTCCCCACCCCTTGTCCAGCCTTGGCAAGCGGCATTTCTGGTTTGTTTTTTGTTGTGGATGTTTTTCTTACCTCCTCACATCTGGATTTATTGAATTCAAATATCAAAAACATTGATATCAAAAATATCAATGCCGCTCTGCTGAAGCACAGCCATTGATCATTGATCTTCTCTATCCAGAGGGATTCCTAGCCAGGCTTAATTGCTTCTCTTGGTTTCGTGCATATATATGTTAATTGCGTTAGTCCATCATCCAGGCTTCCCTTTCTCCTTGTTACATCTCCTGCTTGTTCTCTCCTGCAAATATAAGCATCTATCACATCCCTTATTCTTGTTTCACTGTCTTTACTATAGCTAGAATTTCCTCTCTTCTTTTACAGGTTTTCTACCATTTCTTCATTAATCCTCCTCTGTTCTGCAAGCTCTGTATGTGCCTTACACTGCTTTCCTTGCCCGTTCATCTTCCTGCTTTCTCCTTTTCAACTTTGAACCTATATAAGCACCCGAAGCAGATTTAACAAAAACCAGGCTGGGAGGGACCTCAAGAGATCATCTACTTCAACAATCCTATCTTCAAATATGCTCAGCTATGCTCAAGACACATGGGGCTCTCAGGAAATACGTATCAGGTAGCTAGACTCAGGATGCAGATGCTCCAGCTCACTGTAGTAGTGAGATCAGCCCTGCAAACGTGAGAATATCACCATTCCTCTTAGCCTGTCCTCATATTTCTGCAGTGTTTTCCTGCCAAGGGTGAAATTAGCAGCCCTCCTACCAGCCCGCACATATACTAATAACCACGTCACAAACTGCATTAATCACATTACTCACATCTTATCTGCAAGGTCCATTTCTATACAAACAGTTTGAGTTTCAGATAACCAGGTTTGATCATTTTACCAGCCCAAGTTAATCAACATAATGTGGAAAGGAAGACACAACACTAAGCCAGGAAAACAAAGTCAGGGACTTGTACATCAACTGCATGGCTGTAGAGCCTTGTCAGGTACTGCTACGAACTAAACCTTGCATCTTTGGCATTTTAATGCAGTCACCTCATTTGCTATTGCTTATTCACAACAGAGTTTACCCTGAAAACCAAATTCTGAAAATACACAGAATTCTCAACGGTGAGGCCTCCTGCATAAAACCGGAGCACTTACATCCCTCAATCCATACTCGGAGTTAGATGAACACAGCAGCCAGCGTGTCAATATGGGTCTGGATCCTTCCAACATTTCAGCAGTCGCTCGGGCCATCAAAACGAGTGAAGCAGGTGAAGTGCTCAGCACCAGAACGTTCCTACCGTGCAGTCCATGTGAACCAGACCCATGAATATCTAGATGGTGATCAGGACGCTTAAAGGTCTAATGCTCATTCAAGGCCATTCACACGGGAAAGGCTGCCCCTCCATCCAGCAAAAAGGCTAACAAATTATCTGGATGCGAATTAGTAAGTGACATCATTCCACAAGGGGTGACACAAGCTGAAACACAAACCTGTGGGTTGGTTTACAGCTGAAAACATAGTGCCACATTAAAGGCAAGTTTCACCTTTCAAAATACAAGTTTCTACTCCTCTGCCAAACTCTGAAGACAGGCAAAAAAAAGTACAGTACTAGTAACCTCTCGTTACAGGCAGAAGAACAAAGCATTTCATGCCATGGTACAATATATAGTTATGCAAACTTCCTTGAGCAGATTTCAAAGGAAGGAATTACCCTCTCAGGTTTTAGTCTTTTTTTTAAAAAATTATTCCCAATAACATTTTATTTAGCTTTTTAAAATTCCTTGTGCCCCTAATTCAGGAAGTTTTGCAACACTTTCTCTAACAGACTGTATCTAAGTTCTTGTCACCTGTGCTTTCCTCAGGAGGAAAGCAAGGACACGGCTCTGTTCCCGTCCTCCTGCGTCCATCGGCGTGTCACCCTGCCAGGAGACGGCTTCAAAGGCATCTGCAGACAGCCCAGTCCTCTGCAGCTTTCTGGCACAGCAGTCACTCGCGTCCTCCTTGGGAAGGAGCATTAACACGCTGCTTTAGCAAAAGGTCCGAGGTTACTGGCAAATACTCCCTTCTTTGCTTGTTGAAGTGAATTTTGGAACAACTTTCAAAACAAATATATACATAATACAGGCACATCAAGTTCAAAAGGTTACAGATATCAAATTCTATTTGGTTTCATGTGTTTAAAACATCAGGACACACGTGTCAATCCTTGACTGCTTAGAACTAGTGTCTCTAAGGAGGCAAACCAAATCCACTGTTGCAGCAATCACTGCCGTTTCTTAATAGCTTTTTTTCCCCTCCTCCTAAAATTGCTGAAATACATCCTTGCAACCACTTATTTTCCAACAGGCCAGTACAGTAAAAAAAAAAAAAAAAAAAACCACTTAGCCACAAATAAATGAGCCATCACTGGACAGTTGTAAAAATCTTCAGTTAAACAGGAAACAAAACAAAGCAAAAACCCCAGCCAACTACATTATATAACACAAAAAGATCTTTTATTTAGATGAGTATAACTGAAATGTGATAAAACATTTTAGCTATAAAAATAAAGTCCTTTCTGCTGCAATACTGCAGTCCAAATTCCAAATTCAATTCTGCTAGGACTTTCCAACTACTCAAATTGTCTTGGCACAGATCGAATTTGTTGTCCCTCACTCCGATGCTCTCACCCGCTGCAGCTTCATCTGATCCCAGATGAGCTTTTCCATCCTTCCTCACACACACAGAACACAGCAGAGTCTGGTTTTGCCATCACTCTCTATACCAAAACAAAAAAACCACCCAACCAAGCAGCAACCTCTCAGTCAGAGACTTTTCTTACAGGTATGCACACTCATCCACAAATCCAAGCTTTTACTATCTTTGTATATCTAGAAAAGTATATCAATCATTACTTGAAACCTTTACACCCGCCGTTTCTCAAAGTTACATGCACAGTATTTTCACTGAAGACTGTAGGTCTGTTTTGTGCCCTTCAGTGAGAGGGTTATAAAGAGGGACCGTGGATCCTTTCTGTTCTTGCAGACAGTTATCTTTCCTCTCAAGGCCTCTCCTGCAAGAATAAAAAGGAAATTACTATGCTTACATTACTGAATTATAAACAGTAACAATAAGGGATGCATTCAATCTCCTTATGTTGCATGAGAAATTGCTCCCAGTTAAGTGGAATTAAGCAAGTCTGTGAAGGTGTCTTAGTTTTCCAAGGAGTAACCAATTGTCCTGACAATGAACTTCTGTCATTGTGGTTCAACCTGGTGAGGTGCTCAGCGAAGTCACAGTGTCACCCCCCAACTGATCCATCCTGGCATGCTGATTCTACCTGCCATCTGAAAATGATTCAAATTGTGTTCCTTTATTTTCATTTCAGTGCAGCTGTATTATCAGGACTCAAATGATTGATACAATACAATGCCATTTGTAAAGAATTGCTGTAACGGTTTCATGGATAGTTTAAACAGAGACAGATTTGCTGGGTAAAAAGGGACAAGAAAAGGCAGCTTCTCTCCAGTTAGGAAGTTTAACATATTTTGAACTGATTTTCAGAACTGTATTGCAAAACCAATCAGTCAAATATATCACGATAATCTATAACACTGAGTGTTTTTAAAATTATAAAGACTAAAAGTAAAGCTCACAACAGCAGCGTTAACACTACACAAGTCATTCTATGCATTTGTAGGCCTCACCATTTCAAACATTTTAACACAAGGCAACAAACACAAATCTAAACAAAACTTTATAAATATTTTCCAGCTGACTTCATAGAATGGAACACCCAGATTTTGTTTATAAAGAAACTTCATGAAGCTAAGCAATCCTTTTCAGCTATTCCTGACGCAACATCCACATGAAATCTGCCTTTCTAAACAGTGTTTTCCGAGGGATGAACCAAGCAACAGCCGCGCAGCCGAGGAACAGAAAGGCCCTTTTGAGCAATTAATCAATGTCACGCAGATATCAAACGAGTGGTGCCGTTCAGCAGCGCCAGGGTCCTAGGAGCTGCCTGCAGGAGGGGCTCAGCTGTGTCACCTTGCTCTTATCATGCTCACATGGACGCGAGCACAGTACGACTGCAGCTTGATTAGGACAAAACTGAATGCATTAAGGCCCGTTCCAGCTTTTTTGCTATGCCTTGGTGAGTCTGCAAGTTTGCTCCCCTCCTCGCCCAGATAACGGGAATAACGGAGCACAACCGCTGCACAAACCTGCCAGCGCAAGGAGCAGCGCCGTGCCACTTCGCGTGCTGCCCCACTGACAGGGGGTTCTGAAACGCCTGCAGAATTATTTCAAATAGCAGATTTCAGAAGATACACCATAAACAGGGGACATTTAGTCCTACCTCAAAATTTAGATTTTAACAGTTATAAATTTGTAAAGGGAGTATATTTCGAGACATCGCTCGGCAGTAAGCAAGCAGCAGTGTTACCGAGACACCAAGCTGCAACCGCAGACATGCTCAACAGACATTAAAATCTCATCTGCAAATTAAATTCCCCAAGTGAGATGCACAGTGGAGCAGTATTACAACATACGATCAAAACAGACTAATTGTACCACTGTTTTTTCCCAATTCTAACAAAACTCACTAGGTGGACAAATGACCATTTTGCAGGTTTTAAGCTATCCAGTTTAGCATGCCCGGTTACGGGAACTGGGGAGCTGAGGACGACCAAGGCTTTCACAGGAGCTTGGCCGTACGAGCGCTGCTTCAGTTCTGCAACGCTAGAGCGCTTCAGCCCCAAGGAAAACAAATTAAAGCTTTATTTCCACAGCAAGGCAAATAATCACAAACACAAAACGCTGACTATATGCTGTTTTATGGCTGATAGCATTTGCTTGCACACAGATTTGGGTTTTAGCTTGACGCACTTTTACTGAACAGATTCTGTGTGGGGCCTTTAACATTATTTTGTTATCATTACACTCATTGGGTAAATTCTTGAGCCTGAACAGCTGAGCAGATACTCTGTTCCTGATTTGCTTTTTGTGAAGTTTAGCAGGCATACTATCACAAAACAGCAATAGCAAAAGGTTTATGTTTGAGCCATTAATAAAGAAAACGATAGCACCCTGGCATCTCAGTTTCAATTTCCAAAATAAAGGCATTTTCAGGTTATTGCAAGGGCTGCCAAGTAAAGCCTTGTACTCTGCAGGGTGTCCGCAACACACTACTCTTCTGCCTAGGATAAACCAGTTTTGCAGACAATAACACATCACCTGGCTTCCTCCTCTAGTGTTTTTAGTTCTCCTGCATTGCTAAGTGTTGTTGATGCTGTTGTTTTATTTCACTTTATAACAGTTTCCAGTCTGTGCTCACAACCTGTGAGGAGAACTAGCCTTTCAGAATATATTAGAAGATTGCTTTCCAGAGACATGGTAGATCTAAACCTAACCAACAGAAATTATTCACTGTCATACCATGCAAAGTTGTCTATCACAGACACGTATCGAGTTGGAATCCAGCAGCAAATCAAAAATATTAACAAGGCTTAACTTACTCTATTTCAGAAAATAAATATATCTTCCTTTACAACAAATAATCTGGCACCAAACAACTGAAAACATTTCTTAGTTCACAAAACAGAGCAAAATAATTTTGACATGGCTTAAAGCTGCCTTTTTCTGTTGTATAGGCCCACAGGTACAGATGCTTTCACTAGCTTTATAAGCAAGTTAGGCAGATCCCCAAGAGCTATAAAACAACCGGTAGAAACTTGAAATTTAAAGTCAGTTTTATCGTTGTACCCTGAAGGAATCATTTTTTTTTCAGTGGAAAAAACTATCCGAAAGACACATTTTCAAAGCAGAAAAATATTTATTCTACTTTTTATATCACAGCCTGTAAATATACAGCAAGTAAATGCCATCATGGATACACTAGTCAGTGTTGAGGCCAAATACCTAAATGGGCAACTCTGTCATGAAACTGGCTTCGAATACTAAGCAAAATTTAAAGTTGGAGCCAGTAGTACGCTCTTTATGTCACTTCTCCTCTTCTGCTTTCCTTAACTGCTTTAATTATGACACTATGCTAGCTTAAAATCAGATTTGTACCAGACTCAGGTGGTTTAAGTGTCAAAACACACTGTTTTCCATTTATTTTCTTGCGTTTAGCAGTGAAAGAATTTCTTCTGCTTCAAATACTACATTTGGTCATATCTCACTGTTGGTTTTTTCTTTCCTTTTTTTGCCTCTTCCAATACCACATAAACATTTCATATTCAAAGAGCTTACGCAAAAGGCCAGTTGAATATGGATAAGCACAGGAATAAAGAATGAAGTCACCAACTGATGCAAATGTGTTTAAATTAATAAAGTTACTCTTTTCTTCAGTTAACTTCCATCAAGAGAAGACCTTTCGGAAAAAAATCAAAATCCAAGTTCTTAAAGTTCAGTTCAGTTCATTGTGCCAGGGCAGAAATAGTGCAAAGCAAAATGGTAACATACAGTACTGATTTTTATTAAAGTCAAAGATAGAAATAGCTGCAAGTGCAACTTTAGATATGCGGCAGGAGCTGTTGGAGCAGCTTGTTTAGCTGCTAAATTGGAAGTTAAAAACTGGAGAAATCAAACAGTTAGCTGCAGGTTACTATGATAATTAAGTGATTACTTTGAAAGAAAAATGAAAAAAGTTAAAGTTGAGATGTAGAGATAGGGTTACTTCTAGTAATATGGTTTGAGGGGAACAGAAGATTTTTTTTGAGCAATGAAGAACCAAAGTCAGAGAGAACAGTTCAAAACCAAACCAAAACACCCACAAAACCCGAAATAAAACAAACCCTCCTGTTTCAGTATCGGGACACAACTTCCTCCCTGGCGGGCTTGCACCCCCCAGAACTCATCATTAGGATTACCCAGAAAAAGCCTCAGGACTTTTCTCAGAACCTTCTTTTGTGCTAAAATGATAGGTAGTACCATGATCAACAGTAAAGTGGTAGTATCCTGAAGTGGCAATTTCATAGAAGATATAAATAGACCGAATGGGCAAAAGGATGGAAAAAAGCAACTTAAACAATCAGGAAGAAAAGGAGCCAAGCAGAAAATAAAGAAATAATAATAATAGTAAAAAAAGCATAGCATCAAGAAAGGGAAAAATTGTAATAAATAGCAGCTAATACAGCGAAAGGAAGGAGTTACGGTCAGAGTGACCTTGAAGTCATCTCAGTGGGGTTCCCTGCCCGGAGCAGGGCAGGCTGCAGCTCTGGGGCCCCGCACACCTCCCAGTGACTCCGGACATATGCTAAATGTCAAATGAATATTAAATAACGGGCACATTCTAACAAATGCCACTGCACTTGAAAAAACTTGCTTCGTACTCTATGACACTGAAATTGAATGAGCTGCAACAAGGAGACCTTAGCCAGCCTCATCTAGAGAGAGCAACTGGCCAGGACAAATCCAGCCCAAGGGCCCTAACGTTCAGGGGTAGCCCACGTGGCCACAGGATATAAGAACAAATAAGAATGACTCAAGAACGTAACCAGCGTGTCCTTGTGAAGTCAAACCATGAAAAAGGGAGATCCTATTTGTGAAATACCACAGACAACAGTGCCTCTAGGAAAGAAGGCCTTGGCTCAACGCCATCGTGGCACCTACCAGCGCAGCGTAACTGGGGCCCAGACACTAGCACCACCACCACACGCTGGTCACTAGGGCTGTCAACAGCACACGGTGTCCTGCTGCCTCAACACTTCATCTCACCTCCAAACCTCTTCACCTCATGGGCTTTAGTCGACTGTCCCCACCACGTCTGCTCTATTTACACAAACTCTTCAGGAAGGGGGCATCTATTACTGTGCATTTATTAAGTGACAAGCAGAATGGAGCCTCACTCCCAGTTGGTTCTTAGGTCCTACTAATTTGCCAAAAAAAAAAAAAAACCCAACAACTTGTCATGCACGATAAAGTATTCCTAATTCACATGTTGGTAGGAGTTCAACAAGAGTGAGTTAATATTTAGTGAACCATCCTAGCCCATGGACAAGGAAGCAAACCGTCCTTCCTACAACATAAAATATCCTCTTAAAAGTTCCTTAGCTTTAACTGGTCTTGATTAAAGTAGTATGATACAGCCAGATAGATAAAGTGTAGCTCTACAGAAATAAAAGGGCAAGACTTACAATTCCCATCCTGCTGTTAACATCCTGTTGCATGACCACCCTCTCTAATCTTGTGTCCATTAAGCAGGCAATATTTGACTACTTGCACAGAAATCCATTTGCAAGACTTATCAAGCAAAGGTAGCTGAAACTACTAGCAAATACCACTTCGCTTGCAAATTCTTTGAAATTATTTCTTATTTACTGAATGAGCCTACAGCATTAAAATCAAATCCAACATCCAAATAGGCATTCATGCTTGATATGACAAACATAAGGCTTTTGTGCCACATCTAAGCTATGTTATGCAATCGCTAGACCAATATAACACTTGAGAATGTGATTAACGTTAAAACAAAAAGGGTTCATAGCATCTTCTTGCCTCAGAAAGAAATATGTTAAAACACAAGTCTTCTCAGCAAATTACAGTATGGAGCTATGTAAGTACATATGTATGCCTCCTTACTTGCCTATAAGTACACAGAGGTTTATGAATACTTTTCAGAAACCTTTTACAGAATACAAATGGGTATTTTCTCGTGCCCTGCTTAGACCAAAAAAAAAAAAAAAAGGTAGTTTGAGGATTTATTTAGTAACCACTTTAACATATAGATAACTCAAACATTTAAATGTCAAATTTAATGGCAAGAGCAACACAGGACATCTAATGCTGTGCCACAACTTAATTGAAATATACCTGTTTCTACAGGAATTGGTTTCTCCAAGAGAAAAACTGTTTGTTTCCAGTGTGTTTTGGTACAAAATGGACTAGTCGAAAACAGGACCTGCATTGGAAGAGTTCAAGAGTTTGATTAAGAACAACATTCTTAATACTACATTACATTAATTAATTACCAAATAGACATGAAGCTCTTGCAATGGCAAAACAGACTCGCTGCTGAAAATCGAGGCAGAAAAACCAACCCCCCAAATGAATAGAGATAGCTTTCAAAGCCATTTTTAACATGCACAGCCCAAAATACTCACCTTGTTGTAACAGTTCTTCTCAAAATATATATCAAAATAACCAGCAATTGCCTATAGTGAAAAGGAAAACAGAAATATGATAAATAACAGTGACACGCAAGAAAAAGCCCATTATGAGTACAGTTACTGGGACTTCTTTTCCTTTTTAAGCCTTTACTTATTGGAACGTGCTTTGATCTGTGTTCTTAAGTATGCTAGAAAACATTTAAAAAAAAGAAAAAAAAATAGACTTTGCCCTACTCAAAAAAAGCAGTACTTTCAGAAAAATATTTAGTCTGCTATATCTTTGTTATATTACTAAATCTATGAAACCAGCTATTTTGAGCAGTTACAAAGAACAAGTTCTGTAGCACATTTTTCATGTTGACAGATTGTGAGAACAAAAATGTTAAATAAGCTTATAAGATTACAACATCTGAATGGCACGTGGCTTTATCGGGGGTATTATGTAGTACGGTGCTGGTATTTTTTTCATGCTAGTCTAAAACCTGAACTGGTAACATGATCCTGAACACGGTGCCCTAGAGGAAATCAGTCTGTGTTAGTTTTTCCTACCTGTGTTATTTTCAACTCCTGGCATGCTAGAGAGGCCTGGAAAGCTCCAGCTTCCAGCAGGGTGCAAAATATTCTTCAGAAAATGAGGAACAGGCACTCGGACACACTATGGATCTTCATGAGGGGCGAGCACCACATGCTGCAACAGCAGCTCCTGCATCCCTGAAGCAAGGCCCATCCCGCAATGCTGAGAATCCCATTCCCAAGCGAATTACAGCCTTGCCTCTGATACACCTTTTGCAGTTAAGATTGAGAAGGTTTTGACAGAGTTTTATTGACCCATCAGACTAGTTTTATCGATCTTTTCTGGACACTAGTCAGAGATCTAAGTCACAAAAACACTTTCCAGTCAGCAGGTCAATACTGTTGATTTGCTTGCAAGTAAGACTTAGGATATGATTACTGGGGAGAGGGAAGACAAGCTTGAAACACTAAAAATACATTAAGGGTTGAGGGCAAACTGGCTTCCCGAGAAAGCAAGGCAGTCAAACTACATTTTATCCCAGAAAGCTGAATCAGTGCCCCAAACCCCAAGTGCAGACACCATTACGCAAGAGAAAAGGCAAACACAGCCGAAGGGGATGTTCCTAAATATCCAATACTACAAAAAAAGCAAAGTTTTATAGCCCAAGCCCTCCCTTCTTGTCGTAAAATCTAGCGCATACGCTAAGCAGCAAAATAAGAGGGCAGAGGAGACGCCCTACAAGGTCACACTGGAAGCCACCACGCGGACACCAGCATGTCAAGAGGGAACAGAGCTGGTCAGAGCTTTGCTGAAGCAGCAATCTTCATACGCGAATTCAAACTAATGAAAAGGAACAAGCAAACAACCCCCTCCCCGGATCCCAAGATGACGTTTTACTGTCATGGGATGTTTGGTTGTTGGTTTTAAGCATAACACCACTGTTGTTTCTTCTGCTGCCATTTGCTCCTCCGCTGACAGCTCATCCAGAGCTTCGCCCAGGACTGATCCACAGGTATTAGAGCCTCCTCTAGGTGTTTTTTTTTTTTTTTTTTTTTTCCCCCAAGTGCTACCCCCTTGAAAACTATGAATGACTTGAACAAAAATAACGACTTCTAAACTAGTAATAAATAACAGGAACTCTAGCCCAACACTTGCTCTAACCTCAAAAGTTATATATTATGGAACACTGTAGCAATATTGTTTTCCCTGCTGGTAATAAATAAATTGCCTAGAGAAAAGCAGACTTGCTAGGACAAAAAATCCTGTCGTCTCCCAGCCCCGCCAGAAAAAACAACCCCAACACCACCCCAGGACAAATACCTCACACTCACCCAGGGAACTAAGTTTAATTAAAGGAGGAGAAAAATATATTAGGAACAGATTTGTGTTATTCAGATTGCAAAGCAGCATCCTTTAAACGTCAGCAAGAATAAAACACTCCTGAAGTTAAATTGCAGCTTACCTAAGTTAAGTTCTGGCTCTAGCTGACTTTGTCAAATCCAGGTTTTGATTAACAGTTCATTTAAAATATCCTCAGTATCTATAAAAATATCACGGAGGGTTAGTAGTGTTGCTGCAAACATCAAAAGCTGCAACTGCAGCTCCCCTCTTCCTCAAAAGGATGTGTCTAACTATTTTTCTTCCCTCCTAAATAAATTATAAATAAACTACCTGGGGGCTAAATTATTTTCAGTCATTAATGTTATATGTACTAAAAACATTAAGTTCACAAAAAGCTGTAACATGTATGTAATAAGCAAGTATTAGTATGTATTCTTTATTTATAATCTTCCTCTCGGAGGCCTTAGATGACATGGTAAGAAGAAATTAGATTTTAATTCAAATGAATCTGAATACTAAAGCTTTTGCTAAGGAAAATGGCTGTCTGTACATGGAGCATCTTAACAGGACAAAACAAATGAGCCTGCCTGAACCCTTATGAGAACTCGGAGAGGCTAACCTAGTGATTCACTTAGGAATAAGGAAATTAAAAATTATCATCATCACCATCACCCACGGTGGGTCATTCATCATTCCTGCGCTCTGCGAGGATCATGTTCCAACAGCGAGTGGCTACAGCAAATCCAATTAGACAGCTGGCCCCAGAAGTGGGAAGATAATGTGCTTTTGATGGAGTTTATCCAAGCATGGAGATGGAATGCTTGTCATCCATGCACCAGAGGAACGGGGTACTCCCACAGTGGAATAACATTAAAAATTGTTATTAAAAACTAACAATTTTGTTTTTTTAAAAAGAATCACTATATGAAGACTGCTGTAGAGAAGGCTATAAATAACTATAGAGATCAGAAGGGCAAATCCTGCTCTGTAACATGTCTTGCCTTTAAGTAGAAATCTGGTATATTTCACGATACCCAGAGCTGGGTTTCCAGCTTTTATCTAGCAACATTTAGCTTCTCACCTCAAGTTGGAACTAAATACTCACACGTTAACAACTAAATTCTGCTCCCAAAGGCAAGGAATAATCAACAGATTAATCTGTTTAGCAAGTAAGAAGATTCTAACAAGCAAAGTTTGGGCTTTTTTTTTAATGAAAATAATCTTCTCCAGCACAACTCCATTTCTTTTCTCTTACTCAAGATGTTAATACCTCAGTCACGGCCCGTGGTTCATTATCCTTCCCTCACTCCCCTCCTCCCTCCCACGTTTTTATAGACATCCCCTGCTCCTCGACACGTCCTCCTGGGAGCAATGACGGGATTCGGCCGTGTTCCTCCCGTGGGATATTGCTATTCAGCTAGGAAGGACGAACCGCCATGGACTCGCACGGGAAACGCTCGCAAACAAAAGAGAAGATTTGTCAATGGATTTTTACACCGAGGGTAATCACCATTATATTTTATCTCAAAAGCTCACACAGTGATCAATTTAGAATACAGTTAATGGAATATTTTCCTAACAGCATCTACTAACTGATATTAGCCAGATGTCTCATTAAAAGCAGCAGTGACAAATCCCGGTTCTCTCCCAGAAAACGCACTTTTGCAATCTAATTACATTTATTTTTGGCCATTTTCTTCGTAAGACTGAAATCAAGACAACCTGCCTTAAAGTTGCTTTGAGTCAACTTCATATAATGACTCCAGGCAACTGCTTTGCGACTTTAAAATCTTCCATCTTCAGAAGTTATAGTGCTAAATAAAGTAGCTAGATCCTAAAAGATAATACTCAGTGGTGAGACATAGGAGGAAATAGAATTAGCAGAAATACTACTTGCTCTGGGGAAAGGCCTGAAATGCTTTCCTCCAAAAGAAGTTAAAAGTTAAGCAGCACATACAAGATATGTAAGATATGCTTAAATATTTATTTTCATTAATTTTTCCATATTTTTCCAGTTAATTCGGATTTTTTTTTCTTGAAGACTCATCACTTGGCTTGAAAACCTGAAAAGGAAACCATCTAAAGGATTAAACTCATTTTATTTGGAGGATGAGACTGAAAAACACATCACAGGATAATCTGCAATATACGTAGCATGCACTTTTTTTTTTTTTTTTTAATTCTGAGTAATTTGAATGTATTTACAGGCTAGAGGACAGGCTCACACTCGATACGCTCCAGTTCCTACCGGGGTCCGGGGAACTGCAGTTCCAGCAGTGCTCTCCAGCTCATTGCTAACCGTGGGCACCTCTGTTCCGACTCGCTCCATTTATTTAAAGCCCGGAACAGTTCGGCCCACTGCCTTGATGGCTTCCACCAAGGCAGCTCCGCTGCAATTAGCTGCCACTAGCACACGAGCTGATAATGAGGTGGGCACTGAGGCCTTCTGAGATCAGGGACAGCGACTGCATGTAGGAAAACATTCCAGCCCTTGCACTATGATTTCTCACGAAGTGGCAGGTTTTATTAAGCCAAAACCCAAATGTGAGCAGTAACGACAAGGCCGCCCAGGCTTTGGCGCTGTTTCTAAGGGAAAAGGTCAGCTGTGGACTGCTCTGCACACCTCAGGAGAGGTGCAGCAGGGTCCAGCGGGCCCGTGGCAGCAGCGGTACCGGCACCAGCACCCTCGAGACTGCCGTTGGCTTCTCCTACTTACGGATGGAGCCCAATTCCTGACGGCAAGACTGCTCTGAACTCGGCTTTCCTTCAACAGCACCATTTGGGAATGGAGGGACGAGTGTCTTTTCACACTGTCTGGGCTGGGAAGTTGTGAACTAAACAAATTGTCATATATTGGCAGATAAAGGTGAGTTTTCCAATCGCTGTATTTGGGAAAGGCTACTCTTTTTCTAAAAAAACTAAAATATTTTTAAATGTTTATTTTAAAAATGCAAAAATCAGCACAGTCGCATACATCTAAGTTAAGTCTTGGGGAAAGATAAGTAGCTTCTCTCTTTTTGTTAATAAATAAATAACAAAACAAAACAAACACAAAACAACAAAACACAGTAAAAAAAACAGGTGTAACCAAGAAGAAAAACACACCAAATATTTTTTCCAGAGGATGAATTGCAATCTGAGAGCATCTCATCAAAAATTCTCCATATAAATAATGGGCTTTTATTGTTCATTTACTGCAAGGTTAGGCAGCCTGATATGATGGATGAAACGTCAACCTCCACCGAAACTTGGGCAATCTATCATCAAAAAGAGTGCAAGTTTCAGTCCAGGAGTCAATAATCCTAAATGATCAAGTGCAAAACCGTCCCCGAGGTCGGAGGTTCTCTGAGGACCTGCACTCCGCACACACTGGTGTAAAATGCCGCTAGGACTTGTTACACCAATGACATTGTAATAATAATAATAATAATCAGAGAAACAACCCCAACAAGAAGTTAATAAAGGTCCGGTGTTAGGGGAATTTATACTTACAGACTCCTTTACCTTAACATCAAAGACATTATCAAGACTTTGCAGGCATTTTCCATTCACTGATCAGCTGTTCAGAATTGGTCAAATTAAGAAAGAATCTCTTTTTTGTGTTACAGATCTCAAAGCTTAATGTAAGCTTTTCCCAAATTTGGCAATATTCTTAACAGTGGACATAAAGTATTTATAGTTTGTATTGAATGTAAAAGCAAATTAGTGCAATCAAAGTTAGTAAAATTAGGCCATCTTGCCCTTAATGTTAGGATATAGTGTTAAAAATTGTGCCAAATTATTATTTTGGTCTCCCCCACCACCAGACTGACATCTGTACCTCACCCCCTTATACTTTTTTCCTTAATTATGTATCTACATTTTTTTTTAAAATAAGACCACAGTGATATTAAATGGAAGAAAAGCTTCACTGGTTTTGAATTGCAAAGTTACATTTGCGCTGTGGCTTAGAGATCCTCCACATTCTTACAGACCTTAAAAACAAAGCAATATATTTTGCCCATATTTTTATGTTTCCTCAAGTAACTGAGATAGTTTATCCAGATTCAACCTGCTTCCTTGGATGAGTGCCCATGGGTAGAAGTCCTTAAAACACAGCATATATGTAAAATGTAGGACAGATTGGTACAAGCGGGAAGGAAAAGCGTGATAGCTCCTCCAGGGAGTTTCATACAAATTGAGGCATTTAATCCACTCGCCCTACTACACTACCCAAGAAAACAGCTGGAAAAATTCCAGTCTTGAGGGGAGAAGAGGTAAAGGAAGTATTGTGACTTCGGAAGTGACCTTGGAAGTGTTCAGAACTGTCCAGACACTCCTGGGCCTGCTCTAGGTGACACTGCTCAAACAGAGGAGCTGGAGATGATCTCCAAAGGTCCCTCCAACCTCCATCACTCAGCGATTTATGTTTCAGAAATGGAAACAGAAAATATTCCATATAAATTGCATAGGCATTTGCAGAAAGAAACAGAAGAAACTTTCTACTCATCCAAAAAAACAACATTCCTCTCTAGTTTCTTATTGCTACCAGATACTGAACAATCAGGGAAAAAAAAAAAAAAAAAAAAAAAAAAAAGAGTAGCATGAGTGTGTATTTACCTAAATTCAAACTGAGCAATGCAAGCATAAAATATGTCTGAACAAAAAACTTGCATTTCAGACTGGGACAGAGAACAAGGGAAAATACCAACAGTAACACCAACAGCAAGACCTTGGCCCTTTCCCATCTACCTGTATTGTATCATACTACTATTATGGTGGTTTACAATCATTTGTCTTTACAAAAAAAGCTTGCACACCTCTGTAAAGCAGAAAAGCACTTCGAGGCAAAGGATTGATGATAAATGAAGCTTAATTAAAGCACTGTCTGTTAGTCCAACGTCACGCTGATCATATATAAAAGCAACTGCCTTACCGTACACCTTGTGCTCGTGGTAACTGTTAGAGTGAATTCCTCGGAGAATTCCAAATCGGGGATGGATGCAGCATTGCAGTCGATACGCTATTGAAAGGAATAATACAATTCTCTCAATAAAACTGCTAAATTAAAATTCAGATCTCTGGCTGGTTAAGCTTCCTAAGTTGTTGAGATTCAACAAAAACTTTTCAAGGCAGTACCAATTCAGCCCTTCAAAAGTGGGGAGAAGAGCCTTAAATATGATTCGACCAGGCACCCAAAACGGTTCATCCCCAAATAAGCAGACACTCCAATAGTGGATTCTTTAATTCGCCAGGTTAGATGGTTACTTGTCACAGAATGGGCCAGGTTGAAAGAGTTTTCTGAAGATCACACAGCCCCGTACTCAAAGTGTGGTCAACTACAGCAGATTGCTGCCCACTCAAGTCTTACACAGATACATAAAGGGAGACTCTGCAACCTCTCTGGGCAAACTTTCCCTATATTTAACTGCCCTCAGGGTTTAAACATAAGTTTTCTTATGTTTAAACAGAATTTCTTTCCTATGTGTTTCGTGTATTTCCATTTGTGCCTATTCCCTGACACTGGGCACCACTGAGAAGAGTCTGGTTCCGTCCTGCTCACATCCTACCAGCAGTTCCTGACGCACTGCGAGGATCCCCCTTGACCTGGGCTGAAGAGCCCCAGATCTCGCAGCCTCTTCTCACGTCCAGATGATCCAACCCCTCGTTCACATCCACGGCCCTCCTCGGGGCTCCCTGCACTATGGCCAGGAGAGCGCAGGGCTTGGACGCAGCACTCCAGCTGGGATCCCGGCACAGGAACCAGCCTCCTTAGATCTGCTGGCAATGCTCTTCCCAATGCAGTCCAGGAGGCTGCTGGCCTTCCTTGCTGCAGGAACGCATGGCTGCCTCGTGGCCAGCTTGTCCCTCAAAAACCCTGACTCCTCTTCTGCAGAGCTGCATCCCACACGACTTGCCATGGTCCCATATCAGTGCACGCAGCTTCTGCTCCCCAAGCGCTGGACTCTCTGCTGCCCTTTGCTGAACTGCCTAGGTTTTCTGTCTCCTGTTTCTCCAGCCTTTCCAAGTACCTCGGTGGCAGACACAACCTTCTGGTATGTCAGAATATGAAGCATCTTTGCAGCTCAAGCACTGACAGACAACACTGCAAACATCGTATACATGTTGTCATTTATTTATGATGCCTTTTCTTTCTCTAGGGAATAACATCCCGCAGTTACATCACAGACTACTCAGAACAAGGAGCATCTCATCTGACCAAGCACACTCAACTATCTTCTGCACAAACCGATGATAAATTGGAACATATTAGAAGTTTCCCTCAAAATACAACCCATTTGTTATGTGGAGTAGTTATTGATTAAAACTGTTTACCCTATAACACTATTATTGTTCCACTCATTAATTTTCATAGTTTGCTAGAGTTACAGTACAACCGAGCAAGATGCGCTGGCTTTTGATTATTTTAAAACATGATTGTTACTGAAACCAAGTACGTACAAAACCATCGAACACAGCAGGTCGTTGCACTGCTCCACGATGACAGAGCACACATACCTGCACTGGGCCCACAACAGCATGCACCTATAAAAGGGGCATAAAGCATTACCTGGCAAGTATAGATTCCATACATTCATAGGAACAGGGCTCTTTATGGCCTAATATTTCCAGTCCCATAGTATGCATTTCTTTCCACTAACCACAAAGGAAGTCTCATCAGCTCGTTAGGATGATAAAATGTAAAGCACTGGTAATGACAGATGCCCATGGAAGTTTAGAGAAAAATTCTAGATACGCGTTCAGACTTTAAACGATGCGCAGGAAGTGAGACTAAAAGACATCTTGGTCCTGAGAAATCCTCCATTTTTTTCAGGAATCCTGAAAAAGTTGTCTAGGATTCTTTATTCCTTACTTAAGAATTAAAAAGTCCCCCCAAAAATGAGAGATGCCTGAGACAACCAAATCGGTTATCCAAATAAAGAAAATATCAGTGTATTTCTTATGTTTGAATGTTTGACTTCCAATAACCATTTTGACTCTTTTCTGGAACACAATCACCCACTGGAAAAGCTTAAACAGTAACTTGCATCAGGACGGACTGCTTTAAGAAAAAACTGCACTTGAGCTGCTGCTGCTCCTGCGGGCAGGGTGATAACCGACCACAACAGGCAGCATCTGCACTGGGAGACGGGACCTACCTCAGAATGGTGTGGGGTTGGGCAGCGAGCTACGACACACCGTTTCCTTCTACACAATAGCACAGGAATTAATCTAATCACAAACTAAATCTTGACCTAACAGGCAGCGGTTCCCACCGAAGGGCAACAGCCCTAACTTTCTTAATGCAGAAGGGTAACTATATGAACAGCTAAAATGCCATTGCAGCACAATACCTCTGAGCCAAAACTAAGCCACTGCTGCTCTACCATCCAACCTTAATTTAAGAACTTGGCAGATGCCAGCAAATTCCTCCTGAGTAGACTAACACTCACAGGACAACTCCTGTAATTATGACCATCAATTTCCAGGCATATTATTTTAACCAATCAGGTTACAGAAGTTGTAGGTTAAAGAAATTATAGAATAAGTTTACATCGCTTTAAGAGTTCAAATATCTGAGGATAACTTTGACGGTGAGAAAATACAATCTCTCATGTGATCTGAACTGTTCCAGCCATTACTAAGCGGAAAGTTCTTAGGACTTTGAAATCAGTGCTCTGGATGTGAATCTCATCACTTCAGTGTTCTTAAACTCGTGTACAAAGAGAAACCCTGGCCACAGAGAAAAGCTTCTTGCCTAAGATGAACTGCTATGGAAAGACAACACAGAGTCAGCATAAAAACGAACTCCGTGATTACTGCTGTTTTTCCAGTCCCAGAAGCCATTCTGTTTGATGAAGCTATGGGAAGGACGTGAATGATCTTCCAGCAACAGATCTCTAAAAATCAGCCAACTTTACACAGAAATACATAAGCTCTCCTGTAACTCAGCGTTCTCGCTCAGGAGAAGGGGGAAGGAAAGGAGGGCAGACTGTATGCTCCAGAGTTTTTCCTGTAGGAGTTTCAACTATGCATCATTCCAGTCACTAAAAAACAGGTAAATCTGGTTTTGGATAGAAAAAAAATCTAGAAGAGACATGTTAGGAAAAGAGTCTACTTCATTATGAACTAAACCTTGGTTAAAAAGTAACAAACACAAGTCAAAGTACTCACATGGAGTACCTGATCACATTTCTTTCACTTGGAAGATGCTCAAGTTAAATACATTTTCTCTGTACTGAATAAGCATGTATTTTAGACAAGGAATGGAAAAAAATTAAACTTTAAAAAAATCTTACTACTATCAGTTTTAAAAGCATGGTACCTTAATGACACTGGCTGTAGAGATAATCGTGGTTGGATCCAGCACCTCCACAACAGCTTCTGGAATTACTGCCTTCTTCATGCAAGACATGTCAAAGCCATATACATCTTCCCAGAAAACTAACTTGTCCATGTGTTTATTCATATCCCCCACAGCTACTAGACTAATGGTGCACATGTCAGGATAAACTGTAACAACAAGAAATAGATTAGCAAATTTTTCTTTTTGACATACCTAAGGAAAGATTTAAGAGTTATTCTTCTTGTTTTTAAGTGATTAGTGTCTTAAAAGAACAAATAAAAGAGTTTATTTCTGCTCTGGTAAAAGACGATTATTTTCTTTATTTTTCTTTATTTATTTTTCTTTAGTTGTGGAGTTCCACAAAAGAGTAGACACTGGAATTTAATTTCTGCCCTCTACTCTGGTAACAGCATCACTGTTCATGAGAAGGTGTCACCACGGAAGGTGTCACGAATACAAATACCCCGGATCAATACTGATCAACAGCAAAAAAAATCCAAAGCTTGTTCTGACTTCAGAGATAGAAAGGCGATTTCTACAACCAGCAGAGTATCAAATTCTCCATTTATAGACCCAAATGCATCTAGACATCTACATCATATTGATTTTTGACTAGAATGTATATGTTGATCTAGGTATCTGTCAGAACCATCTAAATACAGAAGCATTTTGTAATTTTTTTTTTTGGGGGGGGGGGGGGAAATAATAAAGCACCCCCCGTTCTTTCAACACTGTTGTCCTGACAAACTTGTCACCTTTTTTTTTTTTTTTACCCCTGACTAAAGCTGTAATTCAGTAACTATTCCTCCTCACGGGTTAAATGAGGAAAATGCTGATTAGACAAAAGCAGGTAGTCGGCCATGCTTTCACCGATTCCCAGTTTTGACATCTGTGTCCTTCTCGACTCAGTGCCCAGAAATCGTTTGTCACTAGTAACAGCTCACGTGGTAACCAGAATAAGCTGGGAAACCCATTACCCCTTCGTAATGCCTCAGGCTTCAGGACCAAAGGCTTACTCAACAAGCCTCTGGATGCACAGAAATAACTCCAAGGTGAATATTGGCAATATTTTGATGCAAACAAGCAAGAACAGTTAGGTTTGATGTTCCCAAATCAAACTGTTATATACTGCTTACGGTATAACGCTACACAGTTTGGCATCACCCACGTCACTGTGTCATAGATTAAGTCACAGGAGCCACGATAGGATGGACGGGGCACAAACGTGGGTATTTAGGTTCTCTTTCCAGCTCGGTCCCTGAAAGGTTTGCGCAGGGAAAGGCTGCTCCTCTCGACTTGCTCAGCTTTTAAATGGTCCCTACTGTGAGACAGTACCAAGTGGCTTGTGACAACATGAAACTTGAGAGCAGATGCAGGAGGCAGACTTCACCTCGGAAGGAGCTTTCCATCCGACTCAGCAGGATCTGGGCATGCCCACAGATCTGATGCTATTCACATATACCCTAAAAGCGTCTGTCTGACTAAATTTCAACTGATCCCTGGGCAATTCTGGCAGGAGTCTCCGGGACAGGTATTTACCTGCCCTGCAAGCTGGAACAAAAGTAGCAACTGCCAGCACCTCAGGTAAACAGTGACTGTGTGCTTTGTGGAAGGGCAGAGGGGCAGGGGAAAAAGAGGAAAAAAAAAAAAAAAGGTGGGGGGAAAAAATAAAGCATTAGATGATTCATAGAGCACAAACAGTTAAATATGCTGCAGAGCCAGCAGGCTGCTCCCCAGCAGAGAATTCAAACCAGAAAAAAACAACTTAGCTCATGCCTCTGTAGCACCAGCAAACCTGCACTGGTGCCAGTGGACCCTAGAAGCACAAGCTCCAGTCAGTTTCAACAGAGGTTTAAAAAAAAATCTAGCTAAACAAAATGAAATAAACATAAAATGCCTCCCTACAACCTCACAGGGTGACTGTTGCACTGGGATAGGCACACCCCTACGCAGGGCTCACCACAGCTGCATGCGAGACCTGACTGGAGTATTCTAACTGCTGAAAGCAAAACACTCCCATCATGTTGCTCAAGGGCTTTTCTAAGGGTTCTAGCATGCAAACGGTGCTACCCTGCTTGCATATGTGGCTTCTTTACAAGCCAATGTGAAACAGTTCCTGTTCTCGCTCGCTGGGAAGCACCGTGGAGCGCGGGCACGCGGTACTTCATCCCAGCGTTAGGGCAGCCGAGCGAAGCTAACTACGTGCAGGGTTAGCACAAAGGAAGGCAGAAACACCCTGACGACTGCGACTGGAAAAGTCCACGTGAAATACAATACTGACAGCAAAACGAAAAACCACGCAGAAGCAGTGCGGAAAACAGCATCACGCAGGTAATAAATAATTACGGCCCTTCGTGCACTGCTTAAGACGAAGCCACCTAAGCTGCCTAAGGGTAAAACGCACTGCTACAGAGTTAAAGCCTCTTCCTCACTTCTCTGGCCATGCAGAGAAAGGTTATATTCCCACAGGGATAGAGCAAACACGCTGAGCGGCAGCAATGCCACTGCCCTAGTTAAGGAACGGGGCTTCCCACATTTGAATTCATGTGTCCTCCGCATGCATCTTCTCTCCAGGTCCAAAGCACCCAACCCATTTCCTTCCCAGTCTTCTCTCTCTGCAGTAGCTTACTCAGAGATGGAATGAATAAAAATTGTTCTCCTTTCTGTTGACAGCTTTTCCTTCCCCTTTATCTTCTTTGGCCATTTACATATTTCCTTTCCTAACCCAATGTGTTAGGGTACAGCATCCATCTACAATGCAAGTGATTTTATGGGAAGTTATTTGCCAGCAATATTAGGTATGCAGTTCAAATTCCTTTTTCTATCAACCCTTAAAATACATTTAAAAAATCTCAACAGATCTCTCAACTTTTTTTGTTTAATGGTAAGATCCTCCTCCTATCTTGAACAATACCCATTTCCACCACTCACCAGTCAGAATACACAAAAGGCTCAGTAAAAGTTGAAACACTTTAATACTTCAGAACTGGAAAGAAATACTAGAATTCACAGTTCAATATGTTAAGCCAAAATCTATATTGTAATTCTAAATAAAGTATACTACCCCGCTTACTAGCTTAGAAACATACTTTGGGGGGGAAACAATATATTTTGGAGGCCATATGTAACGTTGGTAACCATCAGCAATGAAACAAGCTAGCCCGACACACAGATCTGGATCCATTTCAGCATGTGCATAATTCCATTTAAGCTGCTTCTGAAGCATTGACACTCCCCATACGCCACTAACTTGAACTCTGTCAATATAATCCAAGATCACAAGCACCATGTCAATGCTTTGCCAATGCAAACCGTCCTTCAGACTTTCTTCTGGGTTCTCTGGATGACACTTTGGATGTGCACACACGGACTGCTGCACAACCAGGTGGCAACACATGTTTCACTAAGCACATGCAGGGCTTGAAGAAAGGAAACGAAGACTGAGGTTGGCTTCCTGAAGGCACCCGAGTCTGCCAAGGCATCCTGAAGACGCAGGCAGGCCAGGAAACGCACCCAAGTGTAAGAACTGCTAAGTTACACCACTCCGTGGGGTAAATGAAAGCCTGAGGGAAATGAGGGTTGTTGTACTGCCATTTCGGAACAAATGCGCAGTAAGGAGGTGTGAAACCAACTGCGAAGGGCAGCGCAGCTCCTACTGCTCCCAGCTCAGTCCTTTGGCCAAAGGCATTAACCTGATTCATACATGTATTTGCTATTTGCTAGCTTTCTGAATTGATTTTTAAAAATCGATACTAAAACTCCATTTCAAGCATTGGGAGCTAAAAAAGCAGAGACAGGGATTTGGGGGTGAAGGGGAATTAAAGCTTTCTTGAGAGCTGCTGTGCAGTCCTGCAGATTTGGAAAGGTTTGAAAACCAGCACTGCACCTTGGTTAAAACAATTCCAGAAATCCTTAAGGGCCCAGCTAGGCAAGACACACTCTTTTCCAAGCTGGTAAGAGGATCTAGGAAGAATATAGTCAGCATTCCAAATGTTACCAGCTGGAAATTGAGTAATAACACTTTTAGTTTACACCCTAACTACTATCATTAAGGAAAACAATGTCTTGGAAAATAAGTATTTATTTTTAAATGTGAAGTTCCTCCATTTACTGCTAGAGATTTTTCTTTGCCGGGAGGGAGCGGCAAAAAGAACTGTGGGAAGAAGTAGGAAAGATATTTAGATGGCAGTTCCAAATAAATAAGATATCCTTTATTCTGAAAAATACCATCATCCTGAAACCTTGATGCCCCAGCTAGTGCTCTTCTATTACCCACAGAGCAAATTAATGCCTTGAAGCTCCCACTAATGGAAACGTATTTCATTTAGACTGGCAGCTTCCTCATCCATGCATAGCGTATTCTAAGTCTCTCTGTTCATTTAGTTTTCCCCCAGAGCTAAATTTATTAAAAAGAATTAGGCACACCAACCTGAGCCTCCCTCTGCCAGGTACTTGTCCT
This sequence comes from Tinamus guttatus, assembly GCF_059628265.1. NCBI lineage: Eukaryota > Metazoa > Chordata > Aves > Tinamiformes > Tinamidae > Tinamus > Tinamus guttatus. The sequence goes on along the minus strand of NW_028289080.1, from coordinate 3,085,342 downwards.
TTGCGTAAATAACGGAATCCAGCATAGACTCAAAGAGAAGGAAATATCCCTGTAACAGAACAATAAAAGAGAAAGAATTGACAAATCATTGTATTTTTTTAATCCATGCAGTATATCTAATCAATCTACACGTAAACTTCATCCATACTTTTTTGTCTCAAAAGCTTCATACAATTAAATGTAAGAGTTTAAGAAGTTATTTGCCTGTAAATCTTAATAAGAGCCAGTGCCTAATGGATTTGCTAAAACAAATTGCAATGCACAGCTACGTAAGCATAATTCTCCCTATTAAACAATATATTAAAAAAATATTAGCAGATAATAAGTGATATCTTAAAGATTATTTATTTTCCTGCCTAAAATGCCTGTCATCCACCATGTTTGTCAATCGAAGTAGTATAGCTCAAAAACAAAGCTTCTAACCAGAAACACTGCTTAAATCCCTGCGCTTTCCCTAGCCTTTCCACTGGGGCACTGTGGGTTTTCTTCACTCCTTAGTCCTCCATTCCCCTCAGTGCTCTGCAACGTTCCTGTAAATTATATAAACTGTCGTTGGTAGTGAATTAAGTCATTTATTACCTACACCAAAGCGTTTTGCTCCCTGTGCTGTGCTCATCTGCAGTGTAATTCAGAATGTAATTTCACAGGCCACTGCCTCACCTGTAGGGGTGCCATCTGGAAGGAGAATTACACCTCATGTTTGCCCCCCGTTAGGCCATGGGGCTCTCTTACCTTCCCACCAACGCTGCTCCGAGTTGGGGGTTTTCTTCCATGTGCATCAGCACCCTCACAATTAGCTGCTGCCAAGAGAGGCCACCAGACAAACCGGCCAGCAGAACATTACCAACTCCACCTCGCTAATGGCTAAACTAAACACCTGGAAGGCAGCACATCCTCAGGGCAGCCTCGCTGCGCAGTGCGCCTCAAGGGTCACGCCACCATGCGATGCGCCTGCTGCTAAAAAGCTAACTGCTTCTCCCTACAAAGGGAACGAAAGGCTTCTTACTTCTACCTTTCCAAGGTCTAGGCTATGGGGAGTGTACTCCAGCTGCCAAAAACCATGTAAACATATTCAAAGAATAACAGAAATGCACAGAAGTCGGAACAAGCGATAGAAAATACCCATGAGTCCAGTGACAAGAGGCATGCCAATACCATTACATATCCCTATTTCTGTATTTTGTGTGTTTTAACAGTATTGTAAAAGGTTCACGAAGCTTCTCTGGCTTCATATCATGCACTGCTATTTTAATTCAGAAACCATGGAGAAACATTTTACAAAGAGAGCAAAACCTACATATAGGAAGAACTTCTAACAAGAGCACTTCAGTATTCAGCGTACTATTCTTCATAGAGAAAAAAAGGGACATAGCATGTTCACAGTCTGAAGAACCAGCACAATTTTTAGCATGTAAGGATATAGCTAAGAAGCAATACATACCTAATTCAGCAATCACATTTTATTATATTTTTCTTCCTACACAACTGGATGTGGCCTGGTACTTGAGGTGCAGTAAGGCACAATATTGAATCCGCTGCAAGATGCAAGGCAGCTGGCAAACAACTGGCCCATACTGCGAGCTTTACCAAAACCCACCACACGCCCCAGAAGCACCAGCATCGCCCCTCACCCGCGTCAAAATGGGGTGAAATTCCTTAAATGAAGCTGCTGCCTCCACTGGTCTGCATAGTGAATGGTAACGTATGAATATTTTCCTGCAATGAAAGATAATTCCCTTACTCTTCTGAAAAGAAACTAATGTATTCAGCTACTTCAGTACGCTCTCTATGCAGCATTAAAAAAGCAGAAATACCTCAATTCCTAGATAAAATATTTTACTGTGTTATAAAAATACATCAACTGCAGCTCCAAATGTTAATGGAAGGTCAGGACTGAAGGGAAAATAGCAAATAAGTGTTAAAAAAGCATCACTGCATTCTATCCATCATGGAAATATGTAAGGAAGGGAGGAGAGAAAGGAGGGAAGATTTGCCATTATTTTACACACACACACACACACACACATTTTCATTTCCTACTCCTGAGCAGCAGAAATATCCTGAAGGGTTGGAAGATACCACTTCAAAATTATCCAATTGGAAAAAAAAAAGAGTTTGTTTTCAAGCAAACTCAACTAAGTTTTATATTCTTAGCTACATAAGAGGAAAAAACACCTAGCATTCTAGAAAAAAACATATACATGATAAAACAACCACCTTGGTGTACACCGAGAGCTACAGTTTTTCTCCTGACATGGTAAAAATCGAATAATTTCACTCAACACCTGTTTTAGCACTTTGCAGAGCAGCTCTCCGTTCACACTTAAGTACTGGATGTAGAATTGCTTAATTACTGCAAAACATCATTGCTTCTTTAAATTCTATACCTCCAGGGAGGGGGCATAAGTGTGAAAAAGCCTGTGAACAAGTCTACTGTATGCCCAAGTCATGCTAACATAAGTACTTGCCCACTAAGCATACAAGTAACATGGCATTCCAGTCAAAATCCCAGCCTTTGCACACTTCCAAGGCATTTGTAGACTGGATCACTATGCGAGAAAGGATTTTATTCATTACACACAGGCAAAAAACAAATTACTGATGTGTACTCAGAACTGTGTTTGCATGAGATTGCCATTAGGCAGCGTATACAAATATTTGTTTCTTTTTATTTGTACCTTGGCTTGTACACACAACTCATTTAATTCTATAATTTGAATTATAAAAAAAAGGGAAGATTTACTTCCCACAACACAAGCAAGCAGAAGTATTTTATTATTAAAAACAGAAGAACAGGCTGCAGTTTAGCCTCCGTGTGTTCCTTTTTTTTAAGGCAACATGGCTCCCCAGGTAGTGGTGGCTCTGTAGTCTAAAAAGGGGACCTTAATCTTTAGCAGTCAGCCTTTCAGATACAAAAAAGAATCACCTGCAGCTCATCACATCTTCCTCATCTTTCAAATAGTTATTACCTACTGAGAGAGCATATATAGGTTTTAAGTATGATTTGGCTTTGTATGTGTATGTAGATTCTTGCACATACTTACACACTACGTGATATTGGAGATGCTTCTCCCACTCCTGGATATTTTTAGATAACAAATCAAAAGGTCAAAGAAAAGGGAGAAGAGAGGTCCATAGAAGCTGCAGGGCACTCACAGAAGCAGGAGGATGATCCTCAGAAATCACCTACTGAATGTTGTTCTAAATGAAGAACTGAAAGGGGACAAATGTTGGGTGGTTCTTGGCGCCCACACTTAGCACTTGCAACACTCAACCAAGTAATCAACCAATTTTCAAGCGTGCGCTTTCTCATATTAGCGAGCGATTTCACTCCAGTGCGTATCACACAGGAAAGGAAAGACAAAGGGAAATTCACCCACTAGTGAAAATGGACAGCACTAGAAACCCAGACAAAGGTAAATTATTTGCATCTAGACAAAAATATGGCTTTGCTCGGGCTGTGCTGGAATAGTTTGTACAGTGTCCCACTATCAATCTTACCTCCGTTGCATTGTCCTCTTTATCTCTGTACTGCAGCAACCTATAAAAATGCTAACGGTCCTAATTAATAATTCCTAATATTTAAAAGTCCTAATTTAGTTGAATGTACATGGCTATATAATTAAGATATTTAAAGGTAAATTAGCACAGAAATGGGAAACAGGGAATGTTAAACACTTCATTCTTTACATGAGCTGCTTTTCAAAATCCTCTATTTCATCATGAGGGGCACAGATTTACAATGCATCTTAAGCTCTTAAAAGCTTTAAAGTCAGATCTTGGGCTCCTGAATAAGAAAGATGTTTTGGGGGACATAATCCTTGGTGCACACATTAGGCAACTGAGGAGAAAACTCTCTGTAAGAATTGCAGTTACATTTCAAAAGCCAAAAGCCTCTGCTCTCTGAAATCCCCAAGCACAATGCACTGCTTTGAAACAACCAGTGTCAATGACTGAAACCTGCTTTGAAACTGCTGAATTCAAGAGTAGATACCAAGCTCGTGCTTCAAATAAGATGCTTTAGACAACTGAGGCATAACATTAGTACACTTCTGAAATAGGTAATATAAAAATCATAGATGAAATGAAGCTAAAAAAGTAGTTCTATATTTGCCTGGCAACTTACTGGATACTAGGAATCCGTATCTAATGGGTCCCAGATTGTTGAACACCCCAAATTCACCAAAAAAAAAAAAAAAAAAAAAAAAACACACCACTTCAAATGAAAGTTTTCATTATTGATCTTAAATAAGAAAAAAAAAATCTTTAAGTTCAAACAGTGGGAACCAGTATGAAAACAAAGAGTTTTGAAGAGTTGTGCCCTCGTGGCCAAGGCCCACGGGCTCCTGGCCGCCTCAGGAGCGTTGCCAGCAGGGCGAGGGAAGGGATCCTGCCCCTCTGCTCGGCGCTGGGGAGGCCGCCCCAGAGCCTGTAGCTGCTCAGCCAAAAGTACCACCTTCCAGAGATAAAAAGCTGTTCCCAGAACAGCTTACCCGTACTTGAAACAACAGGAACAAGAGGGAACAGAAACTACACTGCAGTATCATCTACAGGACTGTCATCACATCTCCCGTGTTTTCAAAAATGCTTCTGCAAGCAGAACAAATTTCGGGTAGAAGTAGCAACACTTTAAGAATCATTTTTCAAATGAAATACAGCACTGCATTTTCTTTCCTCTGAAAGTAACTGTTTTGAAAAGAATATTCATATATCTTACCATCCATTCAGATATAATTACATCCACTTTTTCCAAAGGCAGATCTACTTCTTCAATTCTTCCTTTGACTAATGTAATGATATTTTCGAGTTTATTTAACCTGAAAGTCACAATTTAAACAAGTTAGTTTGTATTTCCATTTTACTGTCAGGAGAGATATATTAATGTTTACATTTGCACTCCTTCCCCAATGCTTCCTCTTTCAAAAACAATCTACGAAAAATCAAAAACAACGAAAAGACCCCCCTAATCTAGACAGCACTACAGTATTTCTTAGTTATATTTCAGAGGGAATATTCTCACATTTCCAAAAGCTGCGGCAGATGAACTGCCGGGGAAATGTGGCAGACAGCAGATCTGTACCTCTCTGATGCGCTGTGCATGCAAATGTGTAGACAGTAGAACGTGAAGGTAGAAGGCAATTTAAAATGACTCTCCTCCTCTTTAGAGTTGCTAGTTCCCAGTTCTCCTCCTCTGACCCTTGTAGAGCAAGTCTATAGTGATTAGAGTCTACTCATCACACTAGGATAGCAATGGAAATTAGCTTCCTTACAAAGATGTTTTGCACGATTTGTTTTTTTATTAAACAAAACCAGCTGCAAAGTCACAGAGAACAAACGTTCCCCTTAGATCAATATTACAGTTATTCCATAATAAAGGCATCTTCCCTGTTGTGCACCTAGCCAAAGTCATCTGCAATGCCTGGTAACCGCAGCAATCCCGTATAACCTCTTATGCAGTATGAGCATATCTGCATGAGGAGGAAGACGCTATGATGCGATTATGGTTTTGGAAATAAAAACTACATGACAACAAAACCGCTGAATACTCGAGTCCTTGAAACCATTCTCCCTCGATAAACCACATCAATCTTTTTTGCACGTACCATTATCACAATAGCTGTTGTGAGAGAGGGCAGAGGAAGCATTCCCAAAGAAATCTCTCTCTCCATTGAAGCTCTGATCGCTATCCCCTCTCTCCCAGCCTGATATCTTACTCTCCCAACCTGCCTGACTCGCAGTGCAGACCAGTCACCCCATTAAACATGCAATCTCAGAGACAACAGCAGAAAGATCAGAATGAGGGGAGGGGATGGAAAGGGTCAAAGGGCCACCTGAACATGTGGGCTACTGGAAAGATCAATTAAATATTCCCTACACACAACAGTCCTCTGTTAAAGCAGGAACAATTCAGCACTAGCATATTTAGCGCTGTGCAGAGGAGCCTTTTTACTACGAGGAGTACATGGTGTGCAGCATGGGAGTTCGGAATTCTCCTGGAAATGACTTTTCTCAATGACTCTGCGGAATGTGTGTTCATGCTTGTGCATGTGTGCGCGTGCATATTCACATGCTTACATTTTTTTTTAATGCACAAAAACACTACTGTGCAATGGCAATCACTTTCCAACTAGCATGCAAATTGACAGTATGTTTCTTTCTCTATTAAAGAAACAAAATACAGGCGTAAGCAAAGAGAGAATCCCTTAAACAGAACAGTGTTCAGAAACTAGACTAGGAAATGGTTTTCTAGAAGTTAATACCATGTAATTATAAAACCTGTCAGTCAGCAAAGCTACATTTAAAAATGAATATAAGAATGAAAAATACCTTAAAATACACAATTCTAACACGGAGACCTACAAAAAATCTAGAAAACTGAGTAACTTTCACTGGATTCATCTTAATAAGAACTTGAAGTTTCAGTCACCTCTTCTAGGAATAAGTCTGCATTGTGAATTGGTTGCCTCAAAATTTACAACCTTTATTTCCACTTCTAAATTCTACCAGTAGGAACATGTCTAAGGCTAAGAACAGAAAGGCCCTGGGAGCAGCCACTTGGAGCTGCTGCAGCACGGCTCCGTCAGCTGGCACACAGGAATCAGAAGGAAGGACAAGGAAACATTTTGTCTTAATTAGAGCCCTGTTTAAATCGCCTCCCTCAGTACAGCATCCAACACGACTGCTCAACAAGACCTGTGTTAGGGAATGTATCGTTTCACACAGCACCAGCAAAAAGAAGTGTCAGCTGATCACTAACTAGCATTATTAAAAAACCCAACTATTTAAAGCAATATTCATTTAGTATGATATTTTCTGAGCTTTCCCACCTAATGATGTCCATTGCCTGGTACACGATTTCAGACTGGTCAACTCCGATCACTTGCTTTGCACCTGCTTTTGCAGCAAACATGGAGAGTATTCCAGTTCCACAGCCAACATCCAAAACCACCTGAAAAGAGTAACACAGATTTATTTCTACTGCTGTTTATTTCCCTAAGGTTTTTCTACATACCTTTTCATACAGAGATATACCCTATTCTAACAGAAGAAACAAAAGGTAGCAGCAAAACTTACCATTATGTCCAAAGCTATTCACAAGTCAAACTATATATAACTCCAAATACTTTATTGCCTTTTACAGATAAAAAAAATGAAGCAGACTAGCTCTAGCTGCACATGAACTTACTCACATGCAGAAGAAAAAAGCATTTATTTGGGCAACTACTAAAAAGTTATATGTATAAGAAAGATCACAAGTCAGAGATCAGAAAAAAAACTCATAGTACCAGTGAATCACTCAAGCTAACAATTAAATACAAACTATTATGTGGGAGTAATTGTAAGCGAACAGGGCTGAGGAACATTTCTTCCTATTTACTGCTCATGAATAAAATCTACACATTTTCATTTTATGTTCTTTGTAAAGAATTCAGGAACCCTCTGTTAGAAATGGCCACAGTGCCCCAGAACAGCCATGGATCCGATGATTGCATCTCAAAGTAGTGGCCTGGAGAGCTTTAACACTTGAAAATAGGAAGCTGTTTGCTTTCTTGGCCACAAGAACACATGGTTGGCTCCTGTCCAATTTGTCCATCGCAGACCTTGGCTCCTTGTCTGCAGAGCTGCTTCCCAGACAGTTGGCCACAGTCCTGTATCAGCACACAAGGTTTCCCCTCCCTAGGTGCAGGACTTTGCATTTCCCTTTGCTGAACTGCCTAGATTTCCTGCCTGCCTGTTTCTCCAGCCTGTCAAGGCCCCTGTGAATGGCAGATCCCTGTAGAATCAAACCCACAAACCACTGACAGTTAGAACCAAACTTGACAAAACATTCCCAGGCAATAATGTACCCAGCTGATAAAACTCCCCAGCCTATGAGTTATTTAGCAGTCCTGCTTTGGCACAACAGGAACTTGCAGATGCACTTCACTTTTAAATTTCCTCTGACACACAGCATCAGTCTAAGTACCTGAATGCTCTGCACATTAGGCATGCTTACCTGCAGCCCAAACATTCTGATCATGGATACAGCACAAGAACACTCAAGCCAGCCTAAAAGCAGCAGCACAATGCTGGCTTGTATTGTGCTGGAGAAGCCACCGGTACAAAGCAGCAAGTTGACTGCGTTCATAGAGTACTTTACAATCTGGAATCAGGCTTTAAAAAGTAACATGTTCTTTCTGCACATTGCAAGAAGGCATAAACATGAGAAGTTCCAGACACGGAGCTACTTGTTCCACTTGAACACTTCACAGCTACACTGCAGGAGTCAATTCTTTGACCCTTTTGCACTGAGATTTCAGTGTGTAGCAGCAGTTCCCAGGCTGGAGGCAGGAATAGAAAATAAAAGCCAGGGCTCTTGCAGCTGCTGAAATCTCGTGCCCCCTCGGCATCATCTGTTCTAACACCCTACCCATGATAGTTAACAGAACTGCTGAGCCATGAAAGCTGGAAGTCAGAGCCAAAAATAAACCTCTGCAAAAGAACGGTCTTGATGTACAGTCGCACAAAGCAGAGCAATCACCACAAATGAGAAAAAAATTAAAACAGGCACCACTTTGGACAGCTGCCCCAGTCACTTAAAAACCCAGATGGAACTCATCTAACCTGAGCCAGGAGACACCGGTGGCCAGAAAGGCAGGAGAGGAAAATCACACGAGCTGGCACACCTCTGAGAAAGGGAGAGCCAAGCAGAAGGACTCCCAGCTAACCAGGCACAGAGCTCTGCAGCTCACACACTCTGCGCAGCCGGGCTGCCGAGCTGGCTGCACCACGGGACGCGGCAGCACCGCAAGGCCACACTCGCACGCTGCTTTCAGCAACTGCGTAAAGCACGAGATGGGCAATTCAGCCAAATCAGTCTAGTCCATACACGAGCTTTTAATACGGAAAAAATATTTTCCCCTCAACATGGCATTGATGCCTACCTCAGGCTTCTATATTACAAAAACACTCAGACAGCGACATTGTTTTCCTAACCAATTATTCTTTCCAGTCAAAATAGATAAATACATTTTTAAAAATCTGAACTTTTTTTTTGCTATGTTTTTTTTTCCTGAGCAAGATCACTTTAGCCTTTTTTGCTAAGTAATCTAAATTGTCATATTTGCCATCCTAAGTACATTTGAGTGGTTCGTAACAAAAGCAGCAAGCAGAATTTATTCCAGTTTTTAATCATATATTTTGAAAGCTGAGAGCTAAAGAAAAAAAAGTTAGTTGGTCCTGCATAAAATATATAGAACAAACATCTAATACTCTGTTGTCATCCATTTTGCACAACTGGAGTTCTCTGGGTAAATTTTCATTAAACGCTAGTAAGATCTACCAACCTCTTTCAAATATCCCTCTAAAATAACAGCTGTGAATAGGTTGGGAAACACCAACAAGAAAAAAACCACTGTGTATTTTGTAAGGAGAAATACAATACAGGCTTCTAGGAACTCCCATATGAAACACTGCAGGAATCTAGGAAACATAATATTTGAATGTAGGGTAACTGACAGAGCAGGGGCCAGTGATCATCAGCCAAAGGCCTTATTAAGTCCAGGGTTTGGGTATTGACTTCACATGTCAGCCCACCAATCCTGGAGCACCTGCAACATGGTGACAATCCTGGATTTAAGTGAATTCCCTCTGCTTCATCAGCAGTTCCTCATGCCTAGTTTTGCAGTCTTCAACAGGTCACTTTTATTAACCTGTTATCCCATATATTCCCACATTTGAATACTCTTCTTCCATTTTTTCAACTTCAAAGTTTCACTTATGAATAAGGTTGGCAAAGCCTTATGTTACACATAAGTAAAATATCTTAAGCAAAACACCTGAATAGCTGGGGCTTAGAGCAGGTCACCTGCACTTTGTTTTGAATGTCTATCAAAATGTTCACATAATAGAGGAGAAATAATCAACACTCAGAAAATTACCATTCCATTCCATAGTACATTCCAAGTTAAGCCTTGTCCTGGGAAAACCTCTAGCTATAGGTTTAGGGGCATCTCAAACTATCTTGCTGTCAAGATAGTTTTCTGCATTTCTCATTGCTGCCTCCTATGCAGTTTGGTGCACAACCAGCTCAGCTGTGACATCATTCACGTTTTTCCATGGCTGGCAGCATAATGTTTCTGAAATGCTTTGGCTGGTTCTCTCATTAGAACCAGAAGTTTGGCAATCCTTAACAGAAATACACTTGTGACAAGGACAGAAGTAAAAGCTAAGAAAATTCCCTTCCTGATACCTTTTTAGTTGCCAGGAAATCAAAAAACCCACAAAAATCAAAAGAAACAGAGCTATCTACCATGAAATGAAGTATAAACCTCCTACTGCAAAGGCCTAAGAGAATGAGTAGCTCAGAAACTACCAAATTGGTGTATATGTATTACTTTCAAAACTGTCATAAGTCTTGAATTAAAAAGACTTCAGGTCATTAAGGGAAAAAGAAAGAAAAGCCTACAACCCAGAGTGATTTATTTCTGTAAAACATGAAATGCTGTTTTCCCATTAAAATGATCTACACAAAGCTGAAAAACAGTAAGCAGCCAGCAGCGGAAAGCTACGAAAAAGAAAACACAGAACAGAAGGCTTCAGAGTGCATCTCAGAACACAGCAAATTCATTAGAAACAGCCAAGAGAAATACAGAAGAGGAGAATCCTGTCTGGGTATGGGTCATAGCCACATCGATATCATGAACAAAGACAGCACTCATCTCTCCCCATGGTACATGGAATAGTAGCTCCTGATTTCACATCATTTGAGATAGATCACAGGAAAGTCTCTCTGAAATACGTTCTGCTTAAAATACTGGACAAGAAAGGCTTGGCTTAACCATGCCACCATAATTAATGACCACCCCAACATGGCACAAAGAATAATGACAGCATTGATCAGCACTTCTGTTATCAGCACTTCGCACCCTCCAGCAGTGGAACAGCACTCTACCACCTCATAAAGCCAGGGGATGTTAAATCAAATCTTGTCAGTGTGATAGTCCACTCCCAAAACCACAGAGCAGCCAGCCTCAAGGATTTTTATCACTTGAGAAAAAAGAAAAAAGGGGAAAAAAAAAAAAAAAACCTGCAGAAATGACTAGATATTTTGACCTCTTTAACCTACCTTGTCCTTGAAGAGATGTGGGTTTTGGTATATGAAGTCACGATAGCTTTCTGTACGCACTTTATCCTATGAATTAAAGAATAAAAACAAAGCTCACTTTGCTTATTTATCTACACAATCAAGTTCAAAAAAGATGAAAACCTGCTTTTAACTTGACCCAAGTAGATATTTTCTGGCTACTGTACTTAGAAGGATTCTGCAACTCTGACATATTCTACACTTTCAGTCTTTTAGAATTTCTCATCTATGTGTATAAAGCCAGTTAAGCCTCTGAAGGAAAGAAAAAAAATTACCTTAACACCATTATAACCTGCAGCAGTTCATTTTGGATGTTTCAAAGCATTTAAATCTCTCAGGAATAGCAGCAAAGTGCCAACACTACATCAGCTACATAAAACAGCCTTCTATATCATGGCAACAACTTGAGTCACGAGTTTGCAACATCTTTTTGATCATTTTAATACATATTAATTGCCTGACACAGAGCTTCCTTCAAAACAGCTATGGATCACAAAAACCTGCTCTATTTCTGCATAAACTACAACATCACAAACAAGCTAGTAGTTGAAGCTGTATAGCCCATCCTATGAAGCCAAACTAAAAGAAAAAAAAAAAAAAAAGCGTGTGACAAATCATTTGTTGTATCTTAGGAAATGAAAGCTAGCAGCATATCTCAATCCACCAGCACAGTAATAAACTGGTCCTCTTAATACATATCAGCAGGTACATAAATTGACAGCCAACTATAGCTTTTGGAATCCCTGCTGCACATCAAGTGTTAGATACTCCTACCTCGTAAAGGTCATCTACAAGTAGTTCTGAAGTATAAAAACCAAGAGCATATATTTAACTTAGCATAATGCGGCAGGTAAGAAGTTACAAAAACAGTAAGTATTAAAAAAAATACTTATTTTAGTGAGGGAGAGCAAAGTCTATCTCACCAGAAAGAAAAAGGGAGAAAGAAATCAAAAATTGAGAACAAAAGACATGTTCATACAAATTATGGAAAGAAATCAAGTTATTTTGCAGCTTTAAAATCCTAAAATCAAAATTAGATTTGGGGGGGATTATCTCCCCATAAGCTGTAATAAAAAGGTATAAGTGATTTTAGAAAATTGTACTGCAGAAGTATGCATAATAAGTGTGACCCAAGATGTCCTGAATCATTTAAAGTTATACAGGTTTACTATAACGATATGTTCAGAGCAACTATTTTTAGCACTTCACCTCTGCTGCAGCACATAATAGAATTTGCTGAAGCTACCAAAACACCCCAGAAGGTTCAGCATCAATCGAGAAGGCAGTGAGCTGGAAAGCCTTCAACCTTACACCCTGCCCACTCTGATCGCCTTGGCGCTGCCCCAGCTTAATCAATAAAATTCCAACTGCTGCCTCTACTCTATGCACTGCTGCTCAAGCCAGCCCTCAGTCATTCACTTGAGGTCTCGCTATTCATCAATACCCTTCCCTCACCATTTCCATACAAAGCTTTTCCTTTGGTTTTAGGAGAAAAATGTAAGGAAATTTATGAAGATGATATTCAAGAAGCCCTCAGAGAGAAGCAGTGAAACACTAACCATTTAGTCTACAATTTTCTCCCCACATTTGAAAATTGTAGCAACAGAAACTGTAAGTTTCTGCCAGTAACATGCATAAGAAAAAAAGGGGGGGGGGTTGAAACAAGACAGTGTCAGAAACAGATTCAAAATCCAGATGGCAGGTCTTCTTTTGTAAAGCTTTCCATGCAGCAAATCATTATATTTATATAAAAACAGGTCTCATTAAAAATGAACACCTAACACAGCTAAAAATGCAATGTACACACGATAAAACTGGTGTTTTCCTATGTTTCCTTCAAGAATATCTGTAGAGTACATGATTAAGTGTTCCTAATGTTTCGCGTACAGTGAACAACTTATATTTTACAGGAAGTATTAGGAACAAAGGAAATAGAATCTGGAAAAAAAATCAGCCCATCTCCTAGGATAAAAACTACTAAGTACAGAAAGGGTTAAAAATGCAGCTGCTCTGCAGTATATTCATGGGCACGCAGCCCACTTTGTTCCATCTTTACTGCTTAGCCCAAGTAAGTTGGGGTTGAGCTCACTTTCTAACCTTCAGCATCTCTTCGTGTATCCCATAATGCCCATAGGAGCTGAAGTAAACACCATCCTCATCCTCGTGAAGGTCTGCCACGGCGCTGGCTGATGAGCCGCTTCTGACATCTGCATTCACCACAAAATCCCGAGCAAATTGCCTGTAATCAATTTGAAACACACCCTCGAGACACATTCATGGCACCAGGAAGAGGAAGAGGCAGGAGGGTAAGGGGTGGGAAGAGGCTTGAAAAGATAAGGAATTCCCACTGCAGCGGGGGCTTTTACGGTAACGGAGCTGGCCTAGGCGATAAACGTGCTGAATCTCCCTCTGCTGGTTTCCAGAGCGGCTGCAGGATGATTCCCTCGCAATGAGTCTCTCTGTGTTACTCACCACACACATTTCTTTCTTATTTTAAGCACTAAATACCACTAGCAAAGCATTCATGGTATTTATGTGCCACCCAGTTACTCAATTCAGACTTCGTTCTGCTTGTTAAATTGGTCCCTTTCAAACTTTCTTTTATAAAAGCCATACTACAGTGATCAAAATTTACAATGGCCAAACAGAACAGGAGGAAATGGCCACAACTTGTGTCAGGGAGGTTCAGGTTAGGCATCAGGAAAAATTTTCACAAGGAAAGAGTGGTGAAGACTTGGAATGGGCTGCCCAGGGTAGTGATGGTGCCACTATCTGCGGCAGCGTTCAAGAACCACGCAGACAAGGCCCTTAGGGACACGGTTTAGCAGGGCGGCCATGGCCTTACAGTTGGACTTGATCCTCTTGAAGGTCTTTTCCAACCACAACGATTCTATACCCAAGTCTGCCATGCAGATATGGAGATATGAACTGAACTCATTTGGATAGGAGAGAGAAGGTGGTGAGAGTATCACCATGAGTGGCAGCCTGTAGGCTACCTCTATGCAACTATTTCCTCTGCCCCTAATTTCGGGCTGTTCCATCAGATCTACATCTACCTGCTTTTGTTGCCAGCCCACCTCTGCTGGAGTTAGAAGCCTGTGCTGATAAAGAATAATTAAAGATTCCCTTTCACAACAACTTGACAATTTGGAAAATTAATCCTCAAAGACATAAGAAACCTTGAGACCTGAGAAAAAATTGCAGCCAATGGCTTGAAAATACATATATTTTTTAAATGCTATGGGTGCAAGAGTACAACAAGCAACATAAAACAAACCAATAAAACAGTAATAAAAACAAAACAAAAACAACACAGGTTTTCCAATAGAGCAGCAAAATTCTCCCATTCTTATCACTTGATGCTAATGAATTAATGCAGAAGGTAGACAGTTATATAACAACAGTACTATATGCTGTAAAGTTAGGCAAGTTGGACAAAACTGTCCATTCTTGACATTCATAACTGCTCATAGCTGTCAGAATTTGCACAAATATATGATTTTGGAGTTTGGGATACCTACTTAATAACAAGTAGGCACGCTCAAGACATACAATGGACTCACCAATTTACAAAACGAGCTTTTGCAGCTTTATCTTCCAACAAAAGAACACAACTCATTTTTCCAAGTTTATTAAATACAAATTTTCAGTGTCTGATTGCTGGGGCTATAATCACGAAATAACATGTTTTGAAAGGATTCTATATTGTGTGATTCTCCAAAAATTTAAATCTCCCCTTTTATCTATGTACATCATTAATAATCCTTAATAATAATAATAATAATAATGTTCCTGCTTTAATGTTCCATTAATAATAATGTTCCTGCTTTTAATACACTGAAGAACCTATGCTTAAAACCAGAAGTAACAACAAATAGAAAGACAACTCATTAATTTTGTTGAGGGTTTCTCCAAG
Source organism: Tinamus guttatus (assembly GCF_059628265.1). Classification (NCBI taxonomy): domain Eukaryota; kingdom Metazoa; phylum Chordata; class Aves; order Tinamiformes; family Tinamidae; genus Tinamus; species Tinamus guttatus. The sequence goes on along the minus strand of NW_028289080.1, from coordinate 3,070,301 downwards.
CTGAAATTGGAATCTGCTACTAGCAACAAACTGAAATTTAGGACCATATTAAGCTTTCCTAAGCATAGTTTTGTAGGTTTATAAAAAAAAAATCTACAAGACAGAAATTAAAGTGACAGCCTCAACACAGGACAAGGGTTTTATTTAGTCAAATTCTACCACTTGTTTGAATTTCTACATGGTCTTTAGACACGAACATTTCATCTCCTCTAAAATCTTTCAACTGAAATAGCTTCTAGCACTTACTTCATTTTCTGAAGGTCATCCTGGGCTCTAACCAAGGCTTCTTCTGCAAGTTTTGCTCTGTGTTCCGCATGTCGTAGCTGTTCAAGGAGCACTGTGATATCGTTTAACCCATTAGAACGCAAAACATTTGCAGGTTCACAGAGATCATCTATATCTGATGAAATGGAACAAAAATACCTGCCAGTTAATAGTGATGCTCCACAGCAGCTCATATATAACATTGCCATTTTTCTGCTTTTGTCTTCAGACATTTTGCAGCGTAGCCTGCTTTAGAACAAACTACTGAATTTGAAAGAACTAATTGCAGAGTACAACATTGCTCGGTAAAACCAAGTATTCTGGATGTGAGTTCAAAGTTAACAGCTGAATAAACCCAGAGACTAGTTTTAATAAGCTTTGCCCCAATTGATGATTAAAATACTAGGGTGAGTTTAAGCTAAATATGATACTATGTTCTACTTCTCCAGTTACCCTGTACCAAGATTGAAAAGGATGTTTATTGTAAAATGCAAGGAGGAAAAAAAAAAAGTCAAGCTTTCTTAGTAATTTCATGTTAACTCTTGGTTTTCAAACCAACTTCCTGGACTATTACAAAGCTTCTGAACACAAAAAACACGAAAGATTTCATCATAGTTCCATTCTACTTGAGCTAACACCTTTAATCAGCAAAATCCAGACTCAACACTGAGTCTAGTTCATCTCTTGCTAAATTTGGCTAGCGATTTCAACAGAAACCAGTGGACTAGAAAATAGCATTAGTGTGCTTTTGGATCAAGTAAGAAGTTGCTTTGGGCATGCCAGGCAAAAGGATTCACTTAAATGGAAGACAACTTCGCCCACTGCACAGAAACAAAGTACTAAAGCTTACAATATGATCTTGAGAGCATCTACAAATCCTGGCAATTTCCAATGCAACCGAAAGCAGCGAGCACCTAAGATTATGTCTCTGCATTTCTAGCGTGTATTGCTTGTCTAAGCTGTAAATGGACAATGAAATATGAAATCCCTGCAGTAAACAAACAGCAATATCTGTCTGCTTTACCATGCAGCAAGACCAAACCGCATTCCCAGCTGCACCAAGAAGAAACCTCCACTCCTAAATGGCTACTGTTTTACATGAAAGGGGTGTGTGTGGAATGCACAAACAAGTGCCAAATCATAAGAAAGTGGAAGGATCATGGGCAGCAAAAACAAGTACAAAAGTCGTATTATACTCTCTCAGGACTTCAAACTCTTCTGAGGAATTATCACAAAAGAAAATGTCAAGTTGTTTATGCAGATAATTAGAATCACCCAAAAAAAAAACAGTTTTCAGTGCTACTGAAGTGGAATGTTATACTTGGCTGGTCCAAAAGACAACCTGCCTAAAAGATGAAGACACTTTCAACAAGACAAATTATTTACTACTGCCTCTTGAATGCCTCTGACTTTTGATACCTAATTGTAGATTACTAAAAGTTTAAGCTAAAATCTTCCAACTGATTTTGGATAAAGTCCCTCTTTGACCTGCTTAACTTAATTATGAACATCCCATTTATATTAAGCAAACACAAATAATAACACAGGACTCCAGAAATATCAGTCATTAAAAGCTACCATGTCATTTTCTGGCAAAATTTTCAAAAAGTGCCTTGAAAGTGACTTAATATCATTACTTCGGTAACTAACAGCATTAAATATGTATCTAACATTATTAGTTATAATGCATCACTATTTATCACGTATAACATGAAATCTGCTGACACCCATACCACAATACAGTCATATGGCAGTATTCATTTTACCAAACTGAAGTAGGAGATCATCTTCCAGCTCAGGTTTTAAGTATTCCTCTCCTTCCCAGGGGAGTGGGCTGCTGAGCGAATTCAAATATGCCACAGTTGGTTTCTAGATGTAGCAAAAAAACAAAAAGTGAATAAAATCTGACATCTGAGAAGCTAAAGACCAAGAAGCTCAGGTCAGGCAGAGCAGACTCTTAGAAAGTAAAGCCCACCTTCCTATCGGGAACCAAGGTTGCTCAGGTGTGTGACTACAGCAGGCCCGTAGATCATGACAGAAACAATAAGGCCAAGATCCAAACTGTGCAAACTTCTCAAACAACAGTGCTTTAGGCAGAAACTTGGAAAGTCCGGACTTCCCTGAGTCCTCCCAGTTAATACTTTTTAGGGAGAGAAGTCATATTCTGGACCTTCTTTTTTCTCCCCCCCCGCCTTTTTTTTTTTTTTTTTTTTTTTTGAAGTTATGCCTTAAACAATTATTTGAAAGTTTAAGTATGGGAAATAGCGTACATACACTTAATAGTGTAAGATGCTATTCAGTCTAAATCTAAACATTTAAGGAACAATAAATTTCAAAGCTGCAGTATACGCAAGGTGCACTCGGGTCTAACTAACTTTAGGTTCCCACTTGCTCTCCTGATTCTTGAAGATAAATTTTAGGTTCATCAAAGGACCGCGTGTCATCTAAAGGTCCAAGTGTCATCCCTTCCACCAAGATTATAGGATTCTGTCCTGCCTAGACCCCCAGGGAAGGAAGACTCTTCTGTACCAGGACACGTACAAGAGCTATGAAGCTTCAGCTGCCATGAAGCAAATCCAGTGCTGGAACCAGATGGGCAAGTCACAGGTCACAGATGAGTTAACAAAACAACATGACATTACCTAGTGTGGGCTTTTTCTAAGCCTGAAAATTGCTCTTTTGAAATCAAGAAAACCTCCAGTAATTGAATACATTTAAAACAATTTCACAGCTAAAATACTAACCAAACAACTACTTTAATAGTTATAAACCAAACAACTACTTTAAACAAGTTTCCTTGATTTCTTAAATGTAGAAGTATAATACAGAATTTCATGCAGTTACATAGGAAAAAAAAAAGGTAATTTTAAAGCAGGGCATTTTGATTTCTCATTCTGCAAATGCAGACCATGGAATATGTGGCATACCTACCTTCAGTCTAATAAAGTTTATTAGTTTAATGTATCCATAAAAGTCGAGTCCTGGAAAGAAATGAAAAAAAAAAAAAAAAAAAAAAAAAAAGCAGCTTATGTCACAGGAAACCACATGTTTTACATGGCATTTTTCTGGCTTTTCTCTCTTTAGCTCTAAACACGAAATTTTCAGTTAGTAGGAATATACTTGTCACAAATTAATAATTGAACACATGCAAACTTGGCAGCCATCTCCTTTATTCAGCAAACAACTCTACATCAAGACAGCCACATGCATCTACTATAGTGCAACCTTAATCACTGCTCTCCTGTTGCGCATCTTCATTTATATTTTCAGCTTTCTACTTAAGTAGAATCAATTTACTTTTTCAAATATGCACTTTCCTCAAGAACAGCAACGAGCACTCCACCATGCAGCTACCACATACCTTTAAAATATTTTCCATTGGATTTTAGACTGGAAACAGACCAACTTTACAAACATATAGACTTTTTTTTTCCCCTAAACCCTCTGTGTGCTTCCCATCCTCTCATCTCTCTCTCCTTTTTACTGCACACTTCTGAAGTAGTATTTCTTCTATTCCAATTTTGTTCTCCTACCTCCCAGTTTTCCTCTATGGCCTGTATGTTTGACTGGCTCAGGTAAATCTAAGAGAAGGCAGGGACTCAGCACAAGCCAGCAGAGACCACTCCTATCAATAGTGGAGATTGTTTGCCATTGCTTGTGTATTTTATACTCTGATAAAAAAAAAAAAGATAAGCATTTTTCCATAATAACTTGCCATTTCAATCTTTGACTTCTCAGCCACAACAACTAGAAAAACTGTTAAAAAAACCTCTCCTTCATAATTTATTTAAAAAAGATGCCAATACACATGTGAAAAAGACCCCAGAAAATCACAGAAGGAATTTACCATTCTTCCTGATCACATCACCAACTTCAAACTGATGTTCTATTTTGCAATGGCAGAATACATCTTCAGCAGAACTAAGCCACCTGTAAATAATTATTCAATAAACAGCATTAATATGGCAGCATTTAGAATTTGTAACTTTCCTGTAAGTTTTATTATACTCTGCTCTGACTTGCTGGCAAGGAGTTCACAGTACTTTTATTTATTTATTTATGAAAAAGAATGAGCAGGTGTCTATCTATTCATACAACCCCCTCCTCCCCCAAAGAAAAAATGACCAAACATGATAAAGAAACACATTAATTTTGTTTAACAGTATTGAGGTCCTCTTAACTCTCCCAGAATACTTCACAGTAAAGGCTACACCCCAGATATAAAAACTGCACACACAAATTTGTTTACCAGCATTGAAGTAAATCTTCTCTGCTACTTATTGACTATAAGAAAAAACAACAGACATCAAGAGATAAGCTGCTATATTGTTTCAGGATGCAGAAGGGGAAATTCCTTTTTCTTCTTAACATTTCTCCCTCCTTTAATTTAGATTCAACAGACTTTGGAGCACCTAAAGTGCTCAGAATCTTTAGAGCTTTGACCCTGAAGACTACAAAAGAGGACAGAGCTTCAAGATAGCCACAGATGTCTTTTCTACCTCGCTTAGCCTTTACAGGTCGAACTCGAGCATTTATACGGACTATATTTTGGGGGCTGAGAGTCCCTCAGGGCTCCCGTCGCCGTTCTCACCGGTCGCAGAAGAGGCAGCGAGCCTGCGGGCGCTCTGCGGAGCCCTCCTCCTCCTCCCAGGCCTCCTCGCCGTCGGACAGCTCAGGCATCTCCTCGTCCTCGTCTTCCTCCTCCGCAGGCGGCCGCCTGGTCCCTGCCAAGCCCAGGAGGCGAACGTTAGCGACGGAAAAGACGCGGGGGGAAGCGCCCAGGTACCCTCGGGAGCCGGGCAAAGACCGCTGCTGACAGGGGCGTGGAGGGAGTGGGTCGGACACGGACCGTTAACGACAGAAGAGGCGGGAGGAAGCGCCCAGGTCCCCGCAGGACCCGCGCGGCGACCGTTGGTGACGTCACGCGGGCACCCACCTGCAGGAGCAGCCGCCGGGCCCCGCTCGGCCATCGCCCCCCACCGCCGCCCCACGTGCGCCTCCAACACCCACAAGGCCGCGCGCCGCTTCCGGGCCGGCGCCCCGCCCCTTTTCGTCACCGCGGGCGGAGCGCGGCGGGGCGGGGCCAAGCGGCGCGGGCCGGCACCCCCTGGCGGCGCCATCTTGCGGCGGCCCCGCGCTCCCTGGCGGCGCCATTTTGTGGGGCGGAAGGGAAAAGGATTCCCGCGATTTAAGAAGTCGCCGTTTTCCAACCAAACTGTCCCCAACGGTTCCCCATTACAGGGGCCAGCGGGAGCTAGTCGCGACTCTGAAGCGTTTTGGTGTTGGTCTTGGGCGCCAAGCGTTAATAGCACATGCACATCCCCCTTCTCGTTGAGGTGCTGCAGCAGCAGCTGCCGTCACGTCCAGCCTTAGGTTTCCTCAGAAGCTGTTGTGCACTACACGTGTTTCTGTGCTACGAGTATTTCTACATTACATATATTTCACAAGTGCTCGATCCGCAGCAGCACTCAACACGGGTGTTTAGCAGACAGCATCAGCCGAAGTATTAGGTGCCAGTTAGCATTTGACCCTTATTTCCTACTCTCTTTACCTTAAGAGTCCCAATTCAGCAGGCCTTCCTCAATATAACTGTTGAGATTCAAATCCATTCCTTAAAACAAAGAAAATAAATAAATAAATAAAATGGTTGGGCGTGGAAGAGTGCAGGAAAGAAAAAAAAAAAAGCAAGTTTGAATATCCTTCTCTGTATTACAATCCCTTGTCTCTGATCTACATTTGTAAATCTGTCATATGTAACTTAATTTTCCTTTTTATTATCCTCCTCTCAGCTGAAAGGCCAGCTAACAAAGAAAGTTTTTGCATGTAGATTAGATTTGCCTATATTAAGCACTCCTAGAGTCAAACTCAAGGGGGTATGAAAAACTGAAATATGGAAAATTTATTGTGATTCTTAGATATGACTGGAATGAAAAGCTTGGGGTGGGGGGGAAGTAATATGACCTAATTTGATCTACCGTTTTTAAATGCAGTTTCCAAGGAGAAGAGCTGCCATGGACAAGGTGACGGCGGTTCTGCAAACGCTGCTCAGCAGAGGCGACCTAGCCTGCGCCAAGTCCAGCATCCTTCTGCTCTCACCTCCGTGGCTGACCTCAGAAACAGGTACAGCAGATAAAACAGATATAATTACCTCGGAAACAGGTACAGCAGATAAAACAGATATAATTATGCTGCACGCGGTCCCTGGGCCGATGGCTGCAGAGCAGGAACAGCAGCTCCTTTGTGCTGCCCCCACGCTCTCCCCCAGCGGAGGGGCAGGGGGTCACCGATGGCATCGTCTCTGCTCCGTTGCACTCTCTGCTTTTGTTTGCTCTGCCCAGAGAACAGCAGAGCCGGGGCGCCACACTGCCGTGTAACGGAGCCTCGTTCCTTTTAATTATTGCACGCATTCAGATGATCCATAAATGTACAGCATCTGTTCATTAGGCTGAGTGCAATGTGAAGACTGTGTTAAACTCTGCAGCAAAAGTATATAATTTACACCAGGACCTCTTGAAATATGATCATCTTTGTTACAATCTCATAATCCTTATAAGGGGATTTGCATGGTACAGCAAGAGTTACAATGTAAGGGATTACAATTTCATAATCTGGGCCCAGGGGAAAAAAATTCAAATATTTACTTTTTTTTTTTTTTTAAAAAAAAACTGCATTTCAAACTTCCCTCCAGATCCAGAAACACAACCCTGGGTAAGTTGTTGAAGGGTGTTTGCACACAGAATACAGTATCAACATATCACTTGTGGGCTTTGCTCCATCTTGATTTCCAAACATGTGTAATTCTATCCTCTACCTGTGTCCGCCTGTTGTCTGCCTATGATACTTGTCATTGAAAAGCACGTGAAGTATATTAATGGATATTACATAGGCAACAAATGAAACAACTATTTCTCTTTTTCTGGTCAAATATACGAGAGAAAAAAAAAGTTTAAAAAGAATGAACCTTACACAGCAAAACCTATTCCTTCACAGTTATTTAGGTCTAGTATGTGGTGGCAACGGGAGATAGATTTTTTTTTCCGCTTTAAACCCCCACCGTCTACAATAGAACATGCGAAAATCCACAGAATCATGAAGCTCAAGACCACAAACAATTCTGACAAAACCATTTTCAGCTAAGAAAGCCCAAACCACCTGAAATTTTACATGATATACCTTATATAATGACCCAGCTTGCTGCATGCCTCTACTAAGAATGACGCTCCTGGTCCGCAGGACATGATGGCACTGGGGTTCGGTTCTCCCATCCTGGTTTGTAGCATTTTTTGTAATTAATAAAGCAGCCTTGAGGAAGTTCTCACAAAGCTGTTGCCACGAACAGCAAAGCTGCAGCAGTGAGAGATGCAACTCAAATAGGTGCCGACACCTGCAGATACCCAAAGCAGTGCTGCTAATCTAAATTCACACGCTCAGTCAGCATGCTCAGTTTTTAAAAGTTTAATAAAGCCATGGGCATATTTTCTTAATTACGAACCAAGAGAACTGCTCTGTGAGACCTTTTCCAGCTGGGTGAGGGGGTCCTGCAGCCCTGTGTAAGGCTCACCTGCAAATTAGGTAGGTTTAACTATAGGCTGGAGAGAAAAAACAGTGCACAGCTGCAGCAGAGTGCAGCTCTTATGCAATAACTCCAGTCAGTGCATATATACATACAAATATACGTGTATATACAGACAAGGGTGCTCGTGGGCACGTGAAGGGAAAAGCAGTGTTTGCAGAACAGAAGTTAATCTAACTGCTTTCCATATTTATGCTTCTACAGGGAAAACCGCTTGGATTCAGAATAAATCATTACTGAGATAAATTACGAAAGAAGCACTTTCTGAAATTATATTCTTATCTGAAGTAAAATATAGTGTTTATATGTATTAACAGGTGAAACTAATGGAACTACTAGGCCTATATACTGAAAACAAACAAACAACTCTATTCTGTCTTTGAGACAGAATGGTTTTTAAATATCCACAAGATATTTAGTGTTGCAGTGATGGATGCTGAGCATTTGACCATCTCTGGATGTAAATACCTAGAAAAGTCACTTGGAAACAAAAGCCCTTTTTGCAAGGGACTGAGCATCTGCGAACACCCCACACGGAGTCAGCTCCCGCCTGTATTCATCCAGCATAATGTGGGAATCACAGGGAAAAGAAGCATTACTGCAAATGTGCCTTGATATTTAAGGAACCTCCGGCTGGAGCTGGATGCTTGGTGCCTGGATTTACAAGGCTTGGTAAGGGTGTCTGCAAGAGAAGAACAGTGATGCGAGCAGAGGAGGAGAAGGTGGTTTGTGGATAACTGAGACAAACCATCTATTCTGAATCCAGTAACAGGTCACTCCGTGGCGTTGGGTTACTACTGAGATTCTTGTGCCAGCTTGTTCCAAGTTCTCTTGTTTTAGCTCTTCTGTTGAGTTTTTTCCCTCTTTCTTAGTTCATTTCACAAAAAAAAAAGAACACAGAAAAATGGAAATACACTTCAGTCAAACTTCAAATTCTCCTGATAAATATTAATTTCCACTTTTTTTTTAAAAAAAAAAAAAAGTGCATGCTTGAGGTATTTTGAGTGGTAGCTATGTGTGTTAAATCTCCCATTCTTTGTTCCAGCTTCTTTAAAAAAAAATAAAAAAAATCAGCCAATCAAAAGTGCCTAGACCGACGCCGTCTTCCTCAGTTAATCCAAGGCCAGGAGAGGGATAATTTGATTAAACTGAGACCCTAATTTATTTAGCTTTAGTTCTGGATCAACCTCTCCTTAATAGAGTCCCGTCGTCCCCGATTGTTTGATGAAAATTAAAGTGACATAAATGCCATGGGACTTTTCCAATCTGATTAGTCAGCTAACTCGCCTCAATGCCACCGCAGCCATCAGGCGCTGGCGTCCCTCCTTTCACCGGCGCCGCGAACGAGTGACAAGTCCTCCTTGAGGCCCGGGCACCCACGCTGCCGCGCAGAGCCCCGCACTTAAACCATCATCCGCCCTCAATGGGGCGGCTTTGACAAGGTGCCCGCACCTTCCTCCACTGCCGTTCATCAGACAAAGCTAAATATTGTTTTATTAGCAATCAATAGCCTGTTAATCCCAAACGATTTCACAAATCCACTGAGCTCTCAAGCTGATTATAAACATTTGGGTTCTTTTTTTTTTAAAGCTGCTAGATTTCAGAGGGGCTTTCTCCTCCTTTCCCAACCCTCCCTCTCTGATGTGGGACATTGTAGTTGGCGAGCAGTGCCACAAAAGCAAAAGAGGGCTGTCATCTTTCACGTTGCCTTTAACTAGGCATCCACAAACATTAAGAGTTTTACAGTTTAAACAGCATCAAACCTGTAGCACCCAACCCTCAACAGACTTGCTGATTGGCCTGAAATTGAAGAATAAGAAAGCTTCTGAGCTGGCCCTTTTCTTTTACAGCCATGCAGTAAATTCTTGTTTAGCCTATGGGCCGGCAGCATAAGGAGAGAAGCAAGGCTCTTGGGTGTGCGATGTATAAATGCTAACGAAGTGGGTCGGTGCGCCATGTCCCTGGCACGGACGGAATGCCTGGGCACTCCTGGTCCCCTCTGGTGATCCCTTTCCACGCTGGGTTGTGGATGCTTCTCCTGTGAGGCGCAAGGGGGGCAGCACTGCCAACACGCTGCCTCCTCCTGGGTATGGCCATCCTCACGCATCCATGCTGAGGGCCCCAGTAATGTGGATAACGACAGCTGATAATAAAGCAACAGGTCACGCAGGTGGCAGAGAATAAACCAGCAGGTTAAGGCAGGAAGACGCTAGCGAAGGCCGCACGCCGAGGGCAGGAAGCTTCTGGAAACAGGCTCTTGCTTTCCAGGCCTAACAGTTCCACCCCGGACGCGCAGCAGATGTTTCCAAGCAGCAGGTACGAGGGTCTGAACCGGTAACTGCATGTTCAGCCACCTTCAAACCACTAGTGCAGGGAAGAGAGTGAGTCTGGGGCCCATGGGAAATCTGATCCGAGATATACACCTCCTGAAATAAATGTAACGTAGCTTCTGCATCTCTTGCTTCTGTTTATTGATCTTCTCCAAACGGATTCGTAAAACAAACTCATCAACCTTAGGCTGAGAGCTGCTGCTCCAGGGTACTGGCCCAGGGGAATAATCCCGAAGAATGACTACGAATTGTCCCCATTTAGAGCCATTCCTCTCATCTACCACTGGGTGCCAGTGTCACCCGTCTGCTCAGACTAGGAGGTTCATCGATGCTCCCGTTGGCGCAAATTCAGGTTCACTCAGTGCATTTGCTGGAGCTTTTCCCTGGTAGCCCAGTCACACACATGGACGCTGAGGCAGATGCTCAGCAGTTCCCATCCGAGATACATGGCCAGGAAGATGTACTGCTTTGCCTGAGTTCTCCCACCACCCGTTCGTTTCTTCGGCGACATTCAGAACACAGTGGAGGCTGCAGCTATTCACTTTGGCAATTAATCGATCAGAAATCTTTGCTTCTTAGCCGTATTTGTGAAGAGATGTGACCTGGTCTCTTTGATGGCCACATCATTTGCATGCTGAAGTCTCCTGAACTTTAAAATCCTAAAACGTAACATGCCAAGAGGCTCAAGACTAAAGATGGAGTCAGACCAGGGTAGAATCTGAACCAACAAGTAAATATAATTCCCAAGCAGATTCATCTGCATGAATCTCAGGGCATTTCAAGCAATGACTTATTTTGACTGTCAGCTTCCATGCTTAGAAGTATCTGAACACAAATTCTTCCATCAATATAATTTTCATTTTTGCACCAGAGAAAATAACTGATTGGAAAACTGGGGAAGATTACACATTGCTTCAAAAAAAAAAACAACAGAGCAAGAGCCAGCATTTTTATGTTACCTTTACTATAAACCCTGGTACAACAATATTTGACTACTACTATGATTTTTTTATTACTATTTTACTATTACCAGATTTTTAAACCCACCCCCAGCTTCCCAGCAGCTGTCCTGTTTTTGCATTACCAGCAACACCGAGCAAAGTCCTGTACTTATTCTCCAGGTTTCCAGCTTTTATTGTCTCCTTTCTGGATTTCACTTCCATTGCACGTTGGGTTTTGTGCTCGTCTTCTAGAAGCCAACATCGTTTTAAAGAGACTATCAAAATACACCGGAGCATGACAGAGGGAGGAGAGCCCTACTCAATATGCAGCTTGAGCTACTTAAACGAGTAAGTGTGTGACCCTCCAGTGAACCCCGGGTTTGTGTAAGGCAATAGAGGGCACTCCACAGCAAGTCGCTGTATATCGACGCAGCTTCTCCCATACTTCTTCCAGACCACCGTTTCCTTTCAAATGCGGCCAGTCTCACTTCAAAAATAGTTATTTTTCTTCCTCCTTTTTGCAGAAGGACTTTGCTGGGCCCCAGAGCCCAGCTCTCTCCAGCCACCGCGCGCCGTCAGACACTGCTCCCAGCTCTCCGTGTCCCCGTCCCTCTCCCCAAGCCGTTGCAGTGCTCCCTGCCGCTTGCCGTCACTGCGCCCACCACCCCGAATGTCACCCGAGGGCCTCACTTCATCCCTATGGGCTATTGCCAGCCTGGCGGGGGCGATACTGAGGCCGTCGGGACATCTGCCTCTGTGTGGGATATTCCCGTCCTCCTGCCTTTCGGATATTTTCTGCTTCTCAAACAATCTCTGAATTTGCTGAACACAACATTCTGGGTGGCCATGAGATACTCCTGGACAACCTCACATCTGCATCAGCATCCTTCCAGCACTGAATATGTGTTTATAAATATATTTAGACAGAGTCTAAATAGCTATGACGTGCTCTGGACACATAAAATCTACACAAGATTGGACTTTTTGCTCGCAAAAGCAGAGCAAAACTTCCAACAAGTTTACACTGTGAATGCCTAAGTAGAAAACTCAGCCAGAAAGCAAGCAAACCGTGCAAATTGCTCTACCAGCTCTGTCTGGGATGAACCCGAGCACAGAATTTGCCCTGGACAGCCTGGAGATCTATGTCCTTGGGCACAGGAATCACGTTGCTTGCTTTTTGTTAGCGTCACTCGTAAAATAAATAAATAAATAGGCGCGTCCTCTCTACTGCAGACGCGTTTCTCCGCCGCGTGTTTTCCTGCGTCCACACACGGCCTCCCCTGCGCGAACGCAGGAGGGCAGTGCGGTTCTGAGCTGGACCCCAGCTCCTGCGGGAAGCAGATGCCTCTCGGCAGAGCGACCTCAGGCCGAGCCCAGGAGAAGCTCCCCCTGTCACCGTTTCTCCTGCAGCTGCAGCTGGCGCGGAAGGCTCGGGCGCGAGGGGGTCACTGTTCTTTTTCCTAGATCTTGGCGCTGCCACAGACCGAACCCCGGCAGCGTAGGTTACTCACAGTCATGCTGGGCGCATCCCTCGCTGTTCAGCTCTCAGGGGCAGAGCAGGTGCCTCTGAAATGGAGCTTTGCAAAGGCACGGGCGAACAGCAGGCCAATACACAGCGGTCTGGAGCTCCGTGGGGCTGTAGCACTCCGTCAGCCCAGTGCTGCTCCCCTGCTTTCACCTGGACAGCAGAGACCCACGAGTCCAGCTGAGAGCAAGATAAATTGGGTTGTTTCCTCGCAGGTGTCTCGGGCTTCTGCTACACCTTAAAAACACCTGCATAGCACACACTATCCTCTGCTTAAAGGGCCTGAAGGCTGTGGAAAAGAGAGCATTGCAGGATGGAAGTGTAGTGAAAAAAAAAAAAAAAAACAAGCAATAACTCCCTGCTAACAGTCTAAGTTACTCCCTGGAAATAACGACAGAAAGAGTCTGCCCACAACTTGCTTGAACAGGGGGAAAAAAGGATTCTGTTGTTGACGAAAAAGCCACAGCGGCAGATTGCAAGATAAACCAAACCAAGTCATTGGTTTTTGTTTTCAAGGACCGCCTATCAGACTCTGCTATCTCAGATTTTGTTCCCAACATCAGTCAACACCTATCTGATTTCTCAAATCGTGACGCTCCAAGCTGTGGTTATCAGTCTGCTTGTGCAGGCGTCCCGTTCCAGCACGCACGTGTCCCGAGGCAGCAGGCTGTACTTGTCTGTACGGCACATGAATACACTGCTAGACTCAAAGGCAGCCAACAAGGTCTTAAATTAATTATTTAATTAATTGCACGCTGTCATGTTCATCATTTTTTTCCCCCAGGACACTGCAGGAGAGTAAACTATTTGCTGTGAACTTTGGGTGTTGTTAAGGTGTGGGTGTTGCCTGTAGCCAGGCTCTGCAGGAGACACCGATTACCTTGTGCAGAACTGGAGCAACATGCTTTGCTGAAACCTGCACAGCTCTGTTCGGGATTGGGATCCTGCTGCACATCATGGTGTTTGAGGAACATTTAGAGGCCACGGCATACAGCTATGAGAGTTTACAGTGAATATTGTAGTTAGCTGCATTGGGTCTTAATATATAGTTCTGTATTTTCTTTCAAGGGCGGTGAGGGAGGGAGGACCCACATTTACGGGCAACACCCTGGATCTGGGATGATTTAGGTCTGATTGTATGACCTTGATAGGAACCTTTCGCTGGGGACAATCCCTTGCAAAGCCCTTGGGGAAAAATACTAGACCCAAGAGAAAACATCAAGGTAGTTGCACAGTGCGTATACTGCTTCCTGAAGGCAAGCTTTTCCAATGACTGTATGTAGGACATAAAAAATTAGGGAAGAAATGGCTAAAATGAGAAATCAAGTAAAAAAAAAATACAAGAAAATACAAGTCCTCAAAAAGAAAAAGATAACTGTAATTGAGAAGATATGCTTCGGGAAATTGAGAGAGAATTAAAAATAATTTATGGAGCCAACACTTGGGAATTCAGTTGCACTGCTATCAAAAGAGAGGCATTCCCCAGGCCTTTCCTTTGGTAATAGGCTTGTAGGGTGCAAAACTAACAAAAGAGTAAAAGGAGTCTCTGGAAATAATAAATACATTTTAAAAAGGAAGGAACCACAAAATATTAGTAGTCTGAAAGACTCACTGGATTGCCAGGACTTTTAAATCTGCATTCATATCAAAATACATGTTACCATGCAATCTATGCTACTAATTTATCTAGCATCCATCCCTACATATATAGACAATACCACTGCAATTAGTAAATATTGCACTAAGACTGCACTAATATTTATTGTATAAATATTAATAAATAATTAAACTTTGTCATACTGGGACTTACACGTGGCAAAAAGCATATAGCAAAAATATTTAAAACGCAGTTAGCATTTTATCAGCAAATTAAACTTCACATTTTCTCATAGAGAAAGTAGGTGATGTCTCTTAAGGTTTTTGTTTTTTCCTCCCCACAGATAGAAAGCATAAGTTTCATGAACTAAATTTGATCAAGTACGCACAGAATCATCATCATCATCATCGTCGTCGTCGGTTTCAGGTGCGATTATCTACTAAAGGTTTTTCTTTTCCTCCACATTAAAGCAGATTTAGCTGTGAAAATAAAAAGCATATTATTTCAGTTGTTTCAGGAAAAAAAAATCTTAAAGATAGTAGGGTGGTAGGACTAGCTTGTGGCCTACACTGTCATTCTGAAGTATTTTGATCCTACTGCTATTGTGATAATTTTTGCATGAAGAAAACCCCATTTATTTGGGGAATTGAATAGCAGAAACCTGCACGATGATGGACTAAACTATTTTTTATCAATATGCATTAATTCATAACTAAACTATAGTAGCTTCTTATTGTTCTGTTACATTAATTGTAACAAACTCTAAAGAGACGAGTTTTGTTTTTTAAAAGAAATAAAACAAAATGTGAAAACTGACCTCTTACTCCTTCCCAGTTTCACTGACCTATTTCATTGCTTTCATTTGTAATCTCTCTGAAATCCTTTCTGAGACACACACTCTCACAGTACACAGCAGAAACAGAATGTAGAGCCTGTTTTCTTAATTCACTTTTGTAAGAGATTGCTCCAACTGCCAGGATTTTTTTCCTTGGGCATTTCAGGCAGAACAGTCTCCAAAGATCCACACGCTCCCCCATCCTCAGAAAGCTGCTTGGACAAATGTCCTCATGGAGGACCTAGTCCTCATGGACTAATGGAGCAAATGTCCTCATGGAGGTTAGCAAATAGTAAATGCCAAGAATATTAGAATAATGAAACCGTTGCCTGGTAGATAAACTGTTTTGCAAACTAAGGCCCAAGATGCGTAGGCTCGTGCAGCCAGAGGAGATGACCGAGAGAAAGGGATGCTTATGCAGAAATATACGCTGAAATCCTGTAATCCATTTGTCCATAACTATTTCTCATCGTAAGAACCGAGCACAAACCAGCCAACCACTCTGCCATGAGCAGAAAGTGAACTGCAAACAGGTCTCACATTCCCGCTCGGAGCGCCCGGGGCGGGCGGCTCGCAGGGAGCGAGGCAGCGCCGCGAGGGCAGGCCGGCCGAGCCCTTATCCGTCCCCCTTCCCGCTCATCGTCACTGAGCTGCAGTGTAAACGAGTTCCCGTGCCCATCAACGCTCGGATCACAAGCAGCTGCACGTGGTCTCGCTTGGACGCGGCTGCCTCACGCGCCGTCCCCGAGCTTTGGCCCTAGGCCGCAGCCGGGCCGGCCGCGGCGCGACGCAGCCTGTGTTTTGAAGGAGCCCGCCCCACGTTTTGGTGTTTAGCAGCTGAACCAAACTTCACAAGAGCAGACGGGAAGAACTGGTAAAAGGTTTCGGATAGATAGACTTTTTCCAAATTGGAATACTAATGATGATCTTTAATGAAGCCTGACAGTACAATCTGCTTCTTATTGTTCCCTAAGTGCCGGCTACTGATCATATTCACCGGCTTTAGGTGACGGGGACAGACAGGGACAAACGGGCCCCGCTGCTAAGCAGGACTGGGCGCAGCTGATCTTTCAGCAAGGATTAAATTAATTAAAATGATTCTCTCACCACAAGGATCAATCTTTTTATTTGCTATCGTCATTGCAGTTATTAATTCTGAATGATGTCTAATTGGTGCCACTGATGTTTGGGTCAGCTGGCTTAGTAATCTGCTTACAAAGCAGTAAAGAATACATAATTTTAGCATCTGGCAAGGAGCAGGGGAGATGGAGCAGGAAAAAAATCACTAGCTTAATTTAATAGCTCTAATAACATAGAAGAGCAATGGAGAAAGTAGTCAAAATACCTATGGGACACAAACTGTGAAAACTCACTTAGCTTTATTAATTTCACTGCTTTTGAGATGCCATGGAATTAAGGCCCATCCACAACTTCTTTTTCATTAAGATCACCTCAGAGAAATATTTAATTATAGCTTTTTACTAGGCATTTATTGCACTTTATAATCTCTCTCTGTACCTTAAGAAAACTTCTGACAGAGATGGCATGTTTTTCTTCTTGTTAACATTTAAGAGAACCACCTATAACTACTATGGAAGACCTAAAGAAAAATAAATGGGGAATTTTGGATGATGTTCACACAGATTAAAGCGCTTGAGATTTCTATTGAAGCAAGCAATAACAAAATGACCATCTGATGAGACATAATTCTTACTTTTTTCTGCTTGTCCTAGGTGCACAAAACTCTTTATAACTTGCCAGTCTATAATCATAAATATACAACGGTATTTCCTTACAAAGGAAGCAAGTCACCTGGGAAAGCATCTATTCATCAGCAAAACAGATATTTAGATGTTTCCAATGTAATCTAAACAGATTTTAACCTTGGCAGAGGACTAATGTTTTCTTCTTCTTCTAAAACAGTCGTTGCTGTCTTTAATCATCCAGTTTCTCCTGCTAGATGGGGACAGGCACTAAGGCCACGTGCCATCATCGTGTGTCACCATCGTGTGGCCCCATCCAGCCAACGCAGAGCCCCTTGAACACTTGCTGCAGGGACGCTGCCGGGCAGGACAGTAGCATGGAGTGGTGGACAGAATGCAGATGCTCTTGCTCTGATTCCCTCCAAGAGGGCAGCATGACTGTTATAATTGCTGAGCATTGGTAAAAACCCAACTAGGCTAAAGAACATCCGAGTCAATATTTGAGCACTCACTTTCAAATAAGTAGGCATTTTTCAATCAGTCGTTCTAGTTTGTTCTTATTATTACTGTTCTAAAATGGATATCCTGTATTTCAGAATGGGAAAGACCCAAAGACTGTTGATTAATATCCAGTGGGACAGGACAAACCCCAAGAGGAGGATCATAACAAAGACAGATATACTACCCATCTCTTCACATCTGCAATCGAAGAGATAAGGAGGTTAAAAAAGTTCCCTTGCAATGTGCACTAAGAATTTTATTTCTATATTGAGTAGAGAATGCGACAAAAAGCATCTTTATGATTTAAGCTTTCAGAAGCTACACAAATCTGTCTTTGCTTTGTTGGTCTTTTAATGTTTTCTTGAACTCAAATCTTGCTACTGCGTTACATTTAGAAAGAGATGACTGCTCCGATTGAGTTTTTAAGACTGCTCTAAGTATCAAAGTATATATACATTTAAATTCAGTTTTCAAAAATTTGTGTGGTACTGCCGGCTGGTACTACTTTTTGCCCAAATTTGTCTCAATGTGACATCTTGGAGTTCTTCACAAACATTATGTCTTTTAATTTAAGTGTCACAGCTGTCTTACAGCTAGAAGCTCTCTTTCACACTGGGAAGCTGCGGCACAGACTTGCTTTGGGATTTGTCCAAGGTTAAAGAAATTGTTCAAAACGCAGCAGGAACACAACAGACACGTATCACCCTGAGTCACCCCAGTGATTTAACAGGAGGTAGAATGAACATCTTCCTCCATGTGGCAGCAGCTGTATTTATATATACGTATTTTTAGCTTTTTGCCAGAATCTAATATGCTGACCCCTACATGCATGCAAAGGTCTAGCCCCGTGAATCATATTAGATCTTGAAAGCTGTGTAAATATCTGTCTTTTCAGCTCTACATCTTGCTCAAAAGGGGATGCTTCTTATCTGAAGAAGTGTCCATCGGAGTGTCTGCACAGGGGACATTTCTTATCCGAAAGAGCAAGTCAGCCGTGTTCTCCATAAGAGGAAACCACTCCGAGCAGCAGCAGATCAAGAAGCACACAAAAATACTAGCAAAAAACCTTAGAACCCTGCTCAGAAAGATGCCATAAAGCTATAGCTATTGGTTAAACTCTCTGAGTATTTTCTGGCCGCTCACACGATAAATGCTACTTTCCAACAAGACAATAAACCCTGGAGAATTTTTATTATTAAACAATTTCCTCCAAATACTCCCAGTCCTCAGCGACACACTGCTTGTGCAGGGCTAGAAGCCTCCAACAGCTTTTCCGTTTGATTTAGAATTGACTGTCGAGTCACCACTTATTTTATGAGCTCTAAAAAGAAGTCGGAGACATCTTGGGAGGCAAAACTACAAAGGAAAGCAGCATGGGAAAAGAAAACTCGAGTGTGTATGGAAAACAGAGCTTAAGGGAAGCCAATCTGAATTATTTGCAGAGAATGGGCTTGAATCGTTTTGACAACCACGATTTTCACACAACGTATTTGGATACTGTCAGATTTTTGTCAAGAAAACTCAGCTCCTAATGGTGGTTTCTGGTTTATATGTAACAGGCTTTCTGGAATTCTACGTCTCTAAATGCTTTTTGTTCCCCTAAATACCATCCTTGTTGAAAATGCAGCAATTCCAAACAGTTCCAATGGCTAAGTCCTCCAGCAAATGTCTTAAGTACCTGATGTTGAATAACACCTTGTCCAAGGAATTGGTCAGTTCTTAACCTTTAACCCTATGTGCTGCCATGCAGGAGGAATCCGCTTAAAATTCTCATGGTACAGATACATTAGGGGTATTTGACCTCAGGATTTTCTGGAGATAGCTTTTGCACACAGTGTTTTCACATCTGTCTGCTATTTCTGATAATTCCTTAAATAATAAAACAAACAAACTTTTCATTATGGATTTGTTTTTTCCATTACCATTTTTTTCCCATTAGAAGAGAGGGATGTGCTAATTCTTTCTGAAATAGTTACAGTTTAGGGGAAGACTGTCCGACATACCTAAGAAAGAAAGGGTATTTAGCTACCCTGGGATTAGGAACGTAGCTGTCTTTGAGAAAAAAAAATGACATATCCTAGGCATTCAGAAATCATTCACTGGGAAAGGGGAAGAGGAAGGCATAGAGCCATCTCATGCGCTTATAAAAAAGCAATCCATACAGTGCAGAGAGACATAACTGTGGCAGGCATAAAAGCAAAACTTCAGAAAAAAAGAAGTAATAATTGCTTATGAGGTTATCTGGTCCATAACACGCTGGAGGACAAGCTCTGAGGTTCTGGAGGGCAAAAATGGATTATCTTTTCTATAAATATGTCTACTTCCATGAAGTAATTTTAAAATGAATGTCCCATTAGAGCTGGCAGCTGCAGACAGATCCCAGCTTCTAAAATTTGAAAAACTGAAACTCTCAATGAGACCGGTTCCTAAAATGACACCCTTCCTATTTATAAGCATTTGCTTTACATACTTGGTAGGTATAAATGATGTGTATATATATACGTTCATACATATATATGAAGAAATGCTTAACGAGTTCCTGAAAATAAATATATAATTCATTTAAACCCCAGCTTGCAATTGACAAAAAGGCCTAACTTCAGTGGGATCTATTATTTACAGGATCTATTATTTACAGATCTATTATTTACAGGAAAAGTAAAAAGGCAGGCTAAAAACTCATTTAGCTAAAACTTCGAGAAGGGCACATGGCTGCTATGGACCCTGGCACTATCACTGCGCTGTTCCTTGTGGTGAGCTAAAGATGTCTTAAAACATCTGCAATAAAGAAGGAAAAAATAGGTTGGCTTTTAACTTTATTATCTTTATTGTCACTGTTTCTTCTATTATCATGTACATATTCTTATAGTCTGTGTGTTTCTCTACACACACGAGGTATAGATACCTTTTCATACCCACATGCATTTCTGAATGCTGTGCCAGTATACTGGCTTAATCAAATGAAGGAGGAACATTTTTTCTTGGTTGGATATGATATACGTTCTCCTCAAAGTACCAGAAATGATTATTCTTATGAGAATAAAATAAAGTATTTTTGTAACTCTGTTCTCTTAGAAACTATACTTTTGCTCGCAACTATTACCAATTCCGCAGTATTATCAAACCAGGTATTTTCCTTTAATATTTCCACAGTAATTCTCATTGGGTATGTCCAACTACCGGTAAGCTCTTTTCTGTCATGTCCTTTGCATTTATTTAACCCAATTCAGTTTCATAAACACAGCATCCTTCAGCATCGCAGCTATGAAGTAAAACCAAATCAGCAGCATTCAGGGATGTTGTTTCACTGAAATACCCACTATAAGGCAGATAGAAGAATTTCCCTTCTTCTAAGAGATCCTTGTGAGGATTTTGTACACCTACAGCTTCATGTACTCAATATAAACGCTTCCACCTTGCCTGATATTACCCCATCTACGTTACTTCACTCATTACTTTTCATCTCATACAAGACCTAAGGCATTATTCTTAAGTTTATTACACACAAACCGTGCTAGCTCTAGCACAGCCTAACCAGAGCAGAGCCCACATGCCAGCGCATGTGGAGCAGGGCTGCCAAACAGACCTTCCACCCGCCGAATTTCTGGGTTCATTTATGAGCACAGGCGCTTGTGCTCCTCTCCATAGCACTCAGCTAAGGGGTCTTCGCACAATCACAGCATGGTTGAGGTTGGAAGGGGCTCTCTCCCTCTGCCATTCCAGTGTACGGATCTGGAGAGCAAGACAACTTTAGTAAGTGGCATATATGCAGAGAAGACATCCTTGTTTCTTCAGGATGCTTCAGTCCAAGAGGCTGATCTAAACTTTTCAAATTTTGGATCTGTGCTTGATTTTTCAAATGTCACAAAGGGGAAAATGACAAGAAAAGTTGAGATGCAGAACCTTCCTCTAGAGATACACCTTTAGGTAGGGTCAGTCAGAACAAACAGATGACAATAAATATGTGTTCACTAAATCCAAGAGGCTTTACCCATATACATTTGTGGAGCCACTTTGAACATTTTACCTTTAACCCTTTATCTCACTTTCCCTACATATAACAGTAACAAGAATCTTAACTAAAGGCTATTTGGAACTCTAAATATTTGGCTTCTCATAGGAGAGCTCAACATTCTGGTTAGGTCCTTGCGTTTTAGGTAATATTTAAACACATGAAAGAGTAATTGGAGATAACACTGGAATAAAAACACAATCCAAAATGCAACGCATCTTTTTGGCAAAATCCTCAGATGAGCTTTAAGCCTCTTTAGGAAAACTGCTATAGACTCGACATGATATATTTATCTATGCGTATACAGTAGTTGCTGTTTCTGACATGAGCTTTCTCAAGTTTCAGACAACCAAACAGCAGGAGTATGAGCTAACAGGTCATATACGTTACATGCCCTGGTCCAAGAATATGTAGTTGTTGTCACTCTGCTTTAGGCACGACACCCGCATTTGAAAACCTTGACTCAGTCAATATAGAGAACAAGTGACCAACAATGCTGAACTCCTTGTGTAAGGACAAACTTTGCAAAAAGAAAAAACACCTAATAGTAAGACTTGAAAAGCAGAGATTTGTGTTGAACCACTGAAACAGGCAAAGCCCAGATCTCCCATCCCAAGGAACAGCCTGTTTTATTCCCTCTATACCCTTTCAGGTTGTGCATCCTTTCATGGAACACAACAGTTGGCCAGTTGTGCCCCAGAGAAAATGGAGGTTAAACATACTAGCGTGCTTTACATTTTACTCCGAAGTATGCAGAAAGTCCATATAAACGTTAAGCAGCTTTTAATTAAATCCCCCCTCGGCCCTCCTGTTGCAGTTTCCCAGGCGGTTCGGACGGGGAGGGCCCTTGCCAGGTCGCTCCCGTGCTGCTGCGGGCGTTTATTACCCTCGTACCCGCACGCGCGGCCTTGGGGCAGACCCACCGCAGGCCTCGGGCCTCCCGCCGGGCCGTGAGCCCTGCTGCAAGCGGCAGGGCTGGGAGCGCCATTGCAGCCTGAATGGGCCCAAATGAGCTGCTGGCTAATGAGCAGTTTACTGACACCTGTATTAGCGCTGTATCACTGCAGGGAGGGCTGCCCTGGGCCAGGCCCTAATCCCCTGAGCTCGGCATTTGCATCGCCGCTCGCTAGCTGATTAAAACCTGGAGGAGGCAGGTTTCTGCAGCTGGCGGGGCCCTTCCACCGCCCGGGCTGCCTGGGTGGCTCCGTAATGAAGCACCGCCGCGGAATGTGAGGTTTACACGTACGGAAAGGATTAAGAGCGTTAGAGTGTGTGTGAACCCATGTTGCCATATTCTCTCCGCTGGATCGCCGTAATTGGATGGGAGGAGCAGGAGGGGATCCCTTAGTTGTGTCTGTTTGCCCAGGAGCCGGGTGCTGGAGATTCAATTTTGCCTCCTTTTGCTCTGGTGCCTTTGTGAAGCCGGACGGCTTTGTCCCGGACGGCCCTTAGCACCCCAGTGCACTACCCGCGCTAAGGCGATCCGGCTACAAAGCAGAAACCTCGGAGAATGCCGAGACTGGCGGCACAAAACGCGGCCCCGGCTCAAGTGCTACTTGAGGGCAGCACAATCCTGCCTAGCCCAATCCTGGGAGAGAAAGCAAGAGATAATTGAAAACCATAAACACCTCCGGAGCCTTTTTATTATTTTATTAGCTCTCCATGTTTGGGCTTAACAAACCTCCTCGTCAAAGCAGCCGGGAGCTCCTTACAAGAAAACTGAACGGCTTTAAATCTCACTGGCTTAAGGAACAATTGTGGAGCATATTTGCTGGGCTTGCATAATTCCGATACAAAAAAAAAAAAAAAAAAAAGAAATCCCTTTCCTACATTATTTGTACAGCTGGAGTAATGACTGCATGACTGATGGTGTAAGCTATGCACCTTTAGCATCAGCAATAAGAAAACAGGTCCGAAGAAAAGCATGCTGCACAGACAGTTTCAGCAGGACTTTGAATAGAAGCACGGTGATTTTTAGAGGAATATTTTAGATTTTCTAATAGGGCCATACCATTTCATCAGCACTTTGAAGTTTTTTTTGTTGTTGTTCAGAATAGCTTAAAATTGGACAAATTTTGATGCAAATTAAGCTGTAGGGCACACAGAAGATAAGAGTATTTAAATAAAAAAATAACTATTAAAACTCCACCTAAAGACAACACATGTTTCTGGGTTTGTTTAAAAAAAAAAAAAAAAGAAAGAAAGAAAAAAAAAAACCTATTGTATGTGTACCCACCATCATGCCATTAAGAACACCCTTCTGCATTTTGATAGTAAAATGCCTATTTGTTTTATACCGTCTCTTTATTTTGTGTTTGTATCCTACACAATTTTAGTTGGTTTGTCGTATGTGAGAAAACTCAAAAAAAAAAAAATCTGGTCTTTAGAAATAAGCAAATGTTAGAACAGCCAACATGCGCAGTAGCAGCACAGCATTAGGAATCACGGGTGGTTTGTCCTGCTTTTCCACACTCCTCATTGGAGCTGGGTTATTAGCATGAAACTATAATGACACAGATCCAATTTGTTAAGCAGTGTTTCAATCTGTGTTACTAATTCTATATGTGGTTAATACAATTACATGCGTTTTAAAGCGGAATTTTTAGTTATTGTGCTATGATCACTTGCTGCCTTTCGACCTGGGTTTTACAAAGTGTCACTAGTTGGTTTTGCTTTCTTAGTTTCATGAACTCCCACAATGTTAGTGGGACTCCTGGACCCAGAGGAATGTTTATATTGGAGACAGACATTTATGGCAGAACTCTCTAGCTGGATTATACAGGCCTGTTTAATGCCTGCACCAGGCTGTGGTCAGCTCCGGGCTGTGAGGAGACACATGTTCAAAGTAGCTTTGCCATCATGGAGCTCCATTCCCTCCTCCGGGTGGCAATCACACCATGCCATGCACAACGCGCCTTCTCGGGATACGCCGTAGCTTTGAGCTACAAAAGAGGACTCTCGTTCTGCCCATCTCCCACTTAAAACAGCAACTTTCAGAGCAGTTGAAGGGCCCAAAAAAATCCACAGCTGGATTTTCTTTACATCTCCCTGGAGGGCATTCCCCTGCCCTCCAGGCCCTCCAACAAGGAAAGTTGTGTCTGCAAGGGTAACACTACATATAACACCTAACTCTACCTCACTACTGTGAGAAATCAGCTCACTGACACACTAGGGATGATTAATGAAACGTTAATGAAGCCCAAATCACAGCTGAAATTTTTCTGAATATTATGTTTCCAGAGACTCAAGTTCAGCCAGGACTAGTGACAAGGAAGAATGAGATTGTCCTAGTGTGACTAGTAGGTATTTTAACAGCTCTCTTCATAGGCCCTGGTCTTGGCCTCTCCTGCTGTAATTCAGTAAGGCCCTGGCTGCACAAAGGACGTGGGCTTCAGAAGTTCCCACCCCGTATCTCATTTCCTCAAGAAAAGCTTATGTTTTAATGTCCATCATCTTTTTCACATCAGAATAAGCACCTAGCTAAGTTTTCACTCTCTACTCGGAATTACGATCTAAACATTTCACCGCAATTGAAGTAATGTTGTAAATATGCAAGTCAAATTACTAGTTTATTAAACTATTATTGGATTAGTTAAGAAACAGGTAGGAATGAGTAAGCATCTGTGCTTTTAGAAGCTGTCACGTACAAACCCCACTTGGTATTATTATATAGCACTTGGTAAAGTAACATATAGCAGATTATGGCACAGAATATGAAACATCTGGTAGAAACTACCACAATAATTGAAGTGTTACATCTGGCAAATTACACAATTTAGCTATGAGAAATAAACTTTTGCCCACTCATCTCTCCTGGGCAGTTTAAACTTGTCTTCTGTGATTATTCTGACTTAATCAAATGCTAGCTATGCATGTGCTTTGCTTTTCACCCAACAGTGAGCATCTTGGTATTGTCTCTTGTATTCCTACTTCAGACTGATACTTGTCTTAACTCTTGACCTGAACCCATTTCTTCCAAACATGATGATTCTGACAACACGATGAAAACACCTAAGCTTTGAGGATAATAATGTACCTTGGGGCATAAACAAACGAGGACTTGCCCCTAGGGACCTTTTTGAAGATTTCCATGTGAACAAAGACCAGCGATCAGCAGTAATATAAAACAGCTTTCTAGAGACATCAGTCCTTAAAGTCTGGGACCTTCAATTCATTCTAGTGTGTGTCTAAAGCCAATTCAGATTAAACTTTCACTGGTTTTAACAAAGGGTAATTTATGAAATTTATGAAATATTTATAAATTTATGAAATTTATGAAATATTTTTCTCCTGGAAAAAGAACTGTGCTAAATCAAAACTGCCCCAAAAATGTTACCATGGCAAATAAGTTTGCTTTTTATTACCTGAGGAAGTGGAAGGTAGCAAATAATTCATTCAAAACTCCAGTTCTGTGCCAGGAACTATATAGAATCAGCTTCTGGAAAGCCATTTGCCAACAATTATGCACCATGTTGTAGTAATGTAGCAAGAGAGCTTGGATAAGGTAGACAGCTTAAACACGACATTTCAAGTCCCTAAACATAAAGCAGGATTGGCACAAGCAACAGCACCAGAAATTCATTTCACCCACATGGTTGTTAATGAATCTAGGAAATCGTCTCCCCCTGACTTAACTTTTTTAAAATGCCAACCCATGACTGCTGAAATGGTGGGTTGAGGGCCTAGTCCAAACTACAATTAGATAAGAATAGCTGATAAGGACTGTATAAGTAGTTCAGCTCACCTCGAGCTGTCATTCTTACTCTGCCTTTCTGAGTCAGGGTATGCCCTGGTAAGGAAGTACCACGTAATGCCTCAAAGCAGGACAGGAAAAGCATATCCTCTTCATTCCTTAATGAGTTTCAAATACTCATTTTATCTTATTCATTTGCACTGACTCATGGTTAAGATGAAGAACGTTGTTTCTAGATTTTTTTTTTAATTGATTTTGTGAATCAAAAGTCCCTGTCGCTTCAATGTCACAGCAGACAAGGTGTCACAGCCTGCTCAGTGTCTGCCAGGCAGTGAAGAGCTACTTCAACTGGGTGCCATTGGTTTTACCAACTACAGTCACCTTCAGACAAAGCAGGTGACTTCCTCATAAATAAGGTCTTTCCCGAGAATTGGGATTGGGACCAGGAAAAAGAGCCTAAACATCAGAATAAAGAGATCATAACTACTGATTCTTCGAAAACATGGGCCGAGGTTTAGCCAACTCACTACACAACTTGCTGCAGATATTGTGGCAGCTCACTCCCAGACTCCATCTTCTTAATTAATATTAAAGTAATTGATAGTCCTAGAAATGGCCTTGTGAACAGGAAACTATCTGCAGAGGACAGATAGCAAAGGAGTGGGCTTTCCAAAAAAGAAGGGCTGAGGATCTCGAATGTGCACAAACATTGGGACTCAGGAAAACAAACTCTGCTAATTAATAAAATGCCTTTGGGGAAAAAGAATGTGTTCATCTTCCAAACCGAAGTTCAGCCTCTTTTCAGCACAACATCTCTTGCTAATAATCCACAGTGACTTTGGAGTAGCTTATTATTATTAAGGATCACACACGCTGTTCATGGGATACATCTTACGATCAGGCTGACTTATGCGGAAGAGAGACATGCTCTTTTAAAATGGCCATAATAAACTGTAAGAAAAAGTTGCCAAATTAATTATGCTATGGTTGTACTATGGTAAATTCCAGAGCACATAATAATGTTCCCAGTTGTTTGTTCAAATCATTTTGTGATGTTGCATGCACATTTAGCTGATGTACCAACGCTAATGTACCGTGCCATTCTTGGAGCTGGAATTATAAAATGGCTCATGAAAATAAACAGCTTTATTGCCAGCCTCATGAATGATAATCTCACAGATGCAAATCATTAATCACAGAATGTATTAAGGTAATTACCAAACCAGGGATCTTTTTTTATGGAGTTGGTGAGATGTGGTTAGATTATGGAGCAGGTAGCAACTGCCTACTGCTGGAATCCCTCTGGACTGGGAGGGATCGGGTCCTAATGAAATAATCATATTCAGCCGACCCACCTTCATCACAGCGCTTGAGCGTACCGCCTGCGTGGAACAGCCGCCTGTCACTTTTATTTAGCAAATACACAGACATCTCAACACTGCTGCTGATTTCAAAGGAAAGAAAAAAAACCTCACTGACATGCTTACACTTAGCAGACCCTGATACTGAAATCAGAAGATCCTGACTTAAACAAAGCTCATGTCTGTTCAATCCATCCCAGTGGTGTGAAAGAAAGCTTGTTTTACACATCTCCCATCCCCAGTTTTGCTGCAGATTATGTTCCTGGTGAACAATGGCAGAATAAAACACTGAGCAAGGGCTCCAAACCATTGTGCATGAAGCCTGAGATAAGCTTGAAAATCAGAAGCATTTTGCATTAAGTTATGCACCAATACTTTAATGTCTGCCCCTTTCGACAGTCTCCTTTGTGTTTCTAGTCAGCTTCTTCACCCCTTTTGCACACACTCATGCAATGTGACACAGTTAAAAATACTGCAGGAAGCCATTCATAAAGCTTATTCCCTCATTCCCCATTTTTTTTTTCCTACTTTCTCCCCTTAACCTTCCAAGAAAGAAAAAAATGCATTAAAGCCAAGGGAGGGATAACGCTCTGTTACAAACCTGGGCAGGTCTCCAAAACACAGCTGAGCCCTGGGATCCCAGGCAGCCGGGAGGGTGCTCGAGAAGCGCATGTAGGAAAGACTCACTGACTGATCGAGAAACAAACACACACACACTTAGCTGCATAAGCACAAAGCAGCAGCATCAAGAAGAGTTCATGGCCACGCTGATCCCGAACAGTTAATTCCAAAGGCATTATAATCACATGGAATATTTGCTCAGCCTTCCCTCGCTACTGCATGGGGCTAGGCTCCCTACAGAGCAAGTTCATGGGCAGAAGGCTCATTCCCCAGGTTGGTCTCGTTTTCCATGCCTATCCGGGAAATCTCGCAATGTGTACAGCACAAGTAAAGATCCTGAAGCATGAGGGCCTTCAAACGGAGAACCTGCATGGGAACCTACATTGCTGGATGTGGCAGGCAGAGAGATTTCTTCATTACCAGAGCAATACCGAGAGCACGGAAAGCCTCCTCACCTGAGCTAGACAATATTTCCACAGACCTGCTGCTTTTTCCTGAATGGTTTGTAATAGAGAGGATAGCTAGGGACATATTTTGGGACAAAGCATGCCAGGACTATTTGTGGAGGGCCCCTCCATTTCCACAGGGATGAGAACCATCTAACCCTGGCAGCTGTCCCTGCACAGCTGTGCTGGCCCCATTCCCTGCAGAAAATGTGTTTCCATCACCCAAGCCCTCTCCAGCTGCTCAGGATTGCCTGGGGAGGACACTCGGGGAGAATCGTTTTAGCAGTCCAAGGAAACCAAGGTGTCCCTTCAGGACGGCGCTGCTGAGGCCTAGCCTCACTTACAAGCCAGCTTTGAGTCCGTGGGGCTCATTAAATTCTTCTCTGCAAGTTGACCATTTCGCTTTGCCCCTTTAGACCACCTAACAGTGGCCATCAACCTGATAGTAAGATGTGAATATGCAAATATGTGATCGTTAATAATCAGCTACTCCAAAGTCACTGTGGAGCCTGAGCAACAAATGCTAGGCTGAAGAGGCTGAGTTTCCTTCACTCAAAGATGAACACACTTTTTTTTTTTTTTTCCCTCCTCCTAAAGGCATTTTATTAATTTGAAAACTCTTTTTTTTCCTGGAACATTTTGGTGAGTGACAGCTTAAAAAGCCACAGAATCTTACTCCTTGTTCTGTAGCATCTATTCTTCTTTTAGCATTATACAAGTGCAAAAATATATATAGTACACTATATAAAGTGCACAAAAATAAAATGAAGACCCTAAGTCTCTCGAAATCTGGAAAGACAGAAGGGGTCAGTTGCATGAAGCCATATTCCACAGAAAGAGAAACGCTGGGGATACAGTTTTCACTTGTCTTTGGCATGCTGTGAAGACGAGATTAGATGAAGACCATGTTCTTCAGGGACACCTCTATCACCCTGCTAGCTTAGCCCAGTTTGTTTAAACACACATCCGCTTACAGCTCAAGAATGCTATGAGACCTACAGTGTGTTGTATCCAGAGTGCAGAGACTTGTGACTTTAACTGCAAATACAGGTAGCATTGAAGAAAGTCTCAGTCCTGTTAATTAAGCATTAAAATATTAGGAAAACTGGTCCAGCAAGCTAACCAGTGTTATTCACACCAGCAAATTCACCTGCTAACTTCCTGTGCAGAGTATACAGGCTGCAATGTTATTTAATTTACTAGCCTGTCAAGAAAATAAGTTTTTCTTTTTCCCCCCTCCCCCCCCCCCCTCCTTTTCCTCCATCAGTTTATGGATTTAATACCTCATTAGCAAGTATACTAGCTTACTGGAGAAAGATGAGCACCAGAGCTGATGCAAAGGACAGAAAAGGACAGCCCACATGGGGTGGAAAGAAAGGTGGGACCACGGCTGTTGGATTACAGTAAAGTGCCACAAAGCCTGTCCCGAACCTGTTGAGCCACGGAGTGCTCAGCTGGCTTTCATGTTCTCCACAGCTTCTGCTTGTCTAAATAAAACACATTAACCTACTCAACTATTACTAGTTTGTAAGACCCAAAGAACATTCATACAGCACAGAGAGAAGATGATTTCCCTAGAACAGCTCTCTCAAAGATGCTTGATTTTGCTTCAGTCTGTAACCTGGACCTATTCGATTTAGTAGTTGAGGTGCAATCAGGAAAGCCTATTCACTGCAGTCTGCCATTTATCCATCTGAAGATAATTACCATGTCTTTAATTATGCAAGGGCAACGGTGTTTAAACTGGAAAGTAACGTTAAGCAATATCTTGCTAAAAGAATTTTTATGACAAGACCTTTCTGGAAGCATGGCAAAAAAAAATAAGGAATTATTTCTACACAGGAGTTAGGAACCACTCTGGGAGCTAACAATTTCATATCAGAAACTTGTTTCCTTTGGAGACAAAAAAAAAAAAAAAAAAAAGCAATTGCCAAACTATAACAAAAAAAGAACATGACTGATTTTCCTGATGTTATCTATGAATCTAAAAGTAACTCACATATACCTGTTTACTTTTATAGTTCTATTTAATTTTACGAACTCTGCAGTTGAAGGCTTGCTCAATCACTCCTATTCTGCGACAAGTTTAGGACAGATAAATCATTGTATTTGGAGGTTTTGGCCGTAGTGTGAGGGCTGAGAGCACCACAAGTCCACTGAGCATGTTGCTTAGGGGCACTTCAAGATTAGTCATAGTTAAAGGGGA
The DNA here is from genome assembly GCF_059628265.1 of Tinamus guttatus. Classification (NCBI taxonomy): domain Eukaryota; kingdom Metazoa; phylum Chordata; class Aves; order Tinamiformes; family Tinamidae; genus Tinamus; species Tinamus guttatus. The sequence goes on along the minus strand of NW_028289080.1, from coordinate 3,039,693 downwards.
ATTTCCTGAAGGAGTGGGTGATACTGGTGGCCTAAATACATGCCTTGAGGCAAGCCAACACATATACTTGCAGAGCACCATCACCTTCCTGCCTACACCAACTCCCCTGGCTACATCTACATAGCTCGTGCTGTTGCTGCTGTTTGTTCCCTCAGGGGTGACGTGCAGCGAGACACCCCACCACTGACATCCCAGGAACACGTTTAATTGCCTCAACCCTTTCCCCAAAGAAAAGCACCTCCTTCGGGAGGCAGTGGGGACAGCAAGGGGCATACTTGTCACACTGAACAATTCTCATTTGGACAGGGCACGGTCCTTGAGATTCGTAGCTTCTTTTGCAACTGCCACCAAGCTATTAAGAATGGTCGTAGAAAGGAACCCTATTCAGTGTGAAAAGTACCGGTACATACAACCGCACACAGTTTTCATGCTGCTATTCAAACGCATGCTTTTTAACCCAGACTATGACTTGATGCTGTAGCTTTGCTTTTATGTTTTTATCAATTTAAGCTACAGTAGCGTTTAGGAGTCCAAGTCTAAGGCAAGACCTTTGCAATGCTAGGCAGAAAGAACCAAAAGATGGCCCTTGAGACAAAGAACTTGACCGCCACTTAAGCCCACAACTTTGGATCCTTGGAGCACTGCCTTTTATCCTGCATCAAAGCTCCATTGCTCCTTGCCATACTTTCCATATATCGTGAATACAGGAGGTGTGAATAGATCATGGCCTCAGCTCCAAACACAGGCCCCTTTCTTTCCCCCTGCTCATGCTCCAGCCAAGCACCAAAGACCTCAGCTGGCTCTGAAGGGACTGACGTTTGGGAGGTTGTCAGTGCACGTAGACACTTTGCTACATCTACCTAAACCGCAACTGAGCAACGCTGGGGGAAAAAAAAAGGCTTTTGGAGGAACAATGCTTGGATTTGGAAAGTTTAAGTTTAGCCAAACACACCCTTGCATTATTTAACACACGTTCATCCCTTGTTCTGCCTGCTCTGTCCCCTCCATTTACTGCTAAACAGGTCCCTTATCTTTATTGATCACTTAATTTATCTTTTCTGCACCGCCCTTGCTCCGTCTGGTGCCGTGTGTCCAAGGTATTGAGGCTGAACACCCGTCTGTTCATGCTGCCATGACGGGTTTGCCTGGGAGAGAATAGGGGGAGCAGGTGGTGTGACTAAGCAGCCCCTCGGCAGAATAGGGGCACCACTGCCGTGCGCTGTCCCAACCTGCCGGCGCTTCCCCACCCTCCCAACTGCTCCGCATTAAAGCACTCAACTGTGGCTTTACAGTCCCAGTTTTACACAAGCGTTTTACAAACCGGGAGGAATTTCTTTTGTTGGAAACCCTTTGTCGAGCAGCACAGAACGGGGCCGGGGGGAGGGAAAGCTGGGGGGAGAGCGGAGAGCGCCAGCACGGAGCCCGAGTGCATTTCCATGCGCACGCTATGCAACGCGCCAAGCCGCAGGGCGCTTCTGTCCGTGCTGCAGCCCTGTTTGCCGGCTGTCAAAGCCATTGCACAACTCGCCTTTAAAATACGCACACCTTCTAAATTCTCTCGGAGTCTTTTAGGCCTTTTCCTTCATTGCTAGGTGTGGATTTATGGTAAAATTTTGATTTACTAGAACAAGTAAAACAAATTTTGTGAGCGACAATGGAACAAGTGTTTTCGAGTGTTGCAGAATGATTGCAAATCTATCTAAATTGATAGATATTCCTAGAGAAAAGGCCAGATGATACCACAGCCGTATTAGAGTTTCCAAGTGGCAACATGCTGCTGCTACTTGCATACACGGTATTTCCTCACAGCATTCAGTGGTGGGTATTTCAACCCAGATTTAGCAAAGCCCTTTCAGAGACGTGGGTCATCTCTGAAATAACACACTCCAAAATGGTCTGGTCCAGGGACAAGCATTTGACACCTCACAGAACCGCACCCAGGAAGAGCAAATATTCAGTATAGCTGGGAGATGGAGCTGGTGCCACTACTAGAGACCTGCAAATACTTGCATACAAGAAATGAATGTATCAAATTTTTCTGGTTTGCTTTTCGATCCTTTTCAAAGGATTTTTGCAAGTTTATGCATATTGACATATTCCACCACAAGCATTTTTCCGCAGACAAAAATATATGAAAAGCTCCACTTCAGGCAATATTATCGCTCAGTTTAAAGGAGGAGCCTCTATGTGTATGCGCTTAGGACTCTGCTTTTAGTTGCAGAAAAGGAGTTGCATATATATTATTGCAAAACAAGCAACAGAGGATTTTTTTTTTTTTAATCCTGTAGTCATTTGCTTACATTTTAGTATTGTCTTTCCCTTGGAGACTCCTACTACTCACCCCCCTCTCCACCTGACTTCAACAGAAAGGCAAAACTTGAGACTCTGGTCCTGTTGTAGACTATGGAGAAATGTCACCAAGGTCTGAATTCCAGCCACACTGCCAAGTCCTGCAGCAAATCAGTGCCTATCGAAGGATGAATCCACGTTTGTTATCTGACCACTGGAAAAGGACTGAGAATTAATTCCACGACAAACACTTTTCTATTAGGATCCTATCAATTCCTCTCAAGCATGGTCACTAAATAACTTTTCCTTTCAACTGATAAAAATAGTACAAGTTACTTTAGTAGCACAAAAATGTCAAAAAAAATGCTCAAAGCTAAAAGGAAATGCTTTGGTAGGAAACATTTCTTTAAAAAAATGAAAAAGATGAGATTAAGAGAAATCCTGATTACATATCTTCACAGCCTCCTCAGCAGCCTAGTGGCTAGGATGCTCCTGCAGAAGACTTGGTTTCAGTTCTTCTTCTCCAAGGGACCTGAAGGTCTAGGGAAAACACTTGGACCACTAGGCTGTAGGATGCCATGAAGCACCAATCTCTCATATCCGTGCAATTCCATTTTGCATAAAGCCTTGGAAGAGGAATGCTGCATGAGCGGCCTGCACTGAAAACAGTGCCCTAACCGTGGAGCTCCTCAGGCCTCGTTCTGTATCTCCTACCACCCTGACTGCTCTGCAACACAGGGAAACCCCACCAACACAAAAGAGGGTGCGATTGCCTTGCTGTGCCTCCCCTCCACACCGTGGGGCTTGGGCAGCCACTTCAGAGAAGGGAGAAAGAGAAGAGCTGGGGTTTTTTAGGGGGTCTTTTTTGTTTTCTTCTTTTTCCCCCCTCAGATAGAGAACAGCTCTGCAGCTGGGTCTCCTAAAATCTGAATGAATCTGCTGTCACTAGACAATCGCATAAAAAGGGATCCCTTAACTCCCTTTGAGCCAAGTCTGCTTCTCAAATGTAACAGGAAGACTCCCGACAACGAGACGATTCCACAGCAAAGCTGGTGAATGTACGACACGGAAAAGAGTACACTGAAAAGATTTGTCCAGGCACAGCAATCATCACCAAGGGGACGAGAATCAGCATAACCAGGAATCACTCCCAAAGCACGCTCAATGTTTCCCCTAAAAGTTATCAAAATACTTTTACAGCAGGAAGCAGATAAGATGTTTTGGGTAGACTGAGGGAGAGGGTATTTGCCAACAGACTTTCTAACTTACCAAGCATACTAAATAATAGCTGAAAAACTATGGAAATAAAGGTGGGGAAAAATGTCACACATGGCTGTTCATTAGGAAGCTATTGCAATTGTGTACAGACTTCAAAAGAACTCAGGCACAATACTACGTTATCCATAAATTACCAAACTGCCTTCCAGCTGTAAAATCACACAATCTATGCAGAGGTTAGAAGATCCTTCTGCTTCATCATTCATTTCAATATTGCATATATCACCCTATTTTCACGTTTAACAGTGTTGTTTTGTTCCTACTATTTAAATACTGACTAGTTTTTCTCAGATTTGTGAATTCAAATCTGAAACTTCCATATTCTGTATAACATTCAAAAGGCAGGGGTAAAAAGCACGTGTAAGGTCCACATTCATTCTCTTTTAGGTGCTTATGCAGGTTAGTTTGCTTCTGGCAGCTTTTTGTTTTATAGAAATGTATGAAAAAGATACAGAATCAGATGTAAACTAATGTTTGCATTACCTTAAGGATAAACAGAGACTCTAATGGGGCCAATAATGTGCTCCTAGTGACCTGCAGTACAAACCTGAATGAGATCACAGCTGAAATGGCTTTGGTTGTTATTCCAGGCTTTGATGGACATTTGCCCACATCCCAAAAGCCACCCTACAGTTTGGCCCAATGCCACAAATGACATTTTCGAGATACTTATTGCTGCAAAGGTGCAGATGTTGCAGGTCAGGGTAAGTTATATTGACAGTTTTGCTGTAAGCAAGGTTAAATGGCAACTGTCCAAGCTGATTAGAATCAACACTGCTTATTTTCCAAGAAAAACTGAATTAAACAAATGAAACGTCCTGGCGTGTGGGATGAAAGAGATGATTTTACAAGTCAACTATATGCACCAGTTTGTTCAGAGGCAAGAACAAGTTTCATGCACCGCAACCCTCAAAATATTTTATGTGGATTTATACATGCAGACCTCAAAATACTTTATGGGGATTTTGCTGCTTCTGTGAAACAAAGTTGTAGCTTGCTACATAAATCAAACTTGATTTACCTCACTTAAAATCATACCCTGCTATTTTTAGTAAAGATAATATCTTTATTCAGCTTTCCAAATTAATTAACAAAATTAAAGAGGAAGAAAATCATACTAGCTACTTATCTCATTGCCCATGCAATATTTGTATAATTACATATAATCGTTTAAAGTATAATTTAATACATCCCTTTAACAACCCACAAATTATTACTTGACAACTAGAAATAATAGGTCTTTTTGTTAAAAACAGAAAGCATGTGAAGACTAAAGGTTAAACAGGTCTTTTCATCATGATAAATCACTGGTTAATGAGCCTGGTATTGTTGGGTATTATACTTGCTCACTTTAATGCCATTACCTTCTGGTTGTAAAGCTGACACTACTAATGATCTCCATTCTTTGAACTTTTCCACAATATTGACTGGTTGCATAGAGCAGATGTTACTTGGATTTGACTGCAAAAGCACCAATTCTTCCAGGGCTTGAAGTAGCCCTGAAAAGAGCGATACTCAGCAGAATGTATTATTATACCTGTAAATCAAAAAGAGGTTCTTCTCTAAGTGTCAGATGCTTCCCTTGCAGTTTCTCAGTACCTCACAAAAAAATCAGTCACTGATAAGAAATAAATATTCCTTGTCTATTTTGTGCAGTTTCTCTTTCTGGAGTTCACAATGTAGTGAACTAACAGGAGAAATTTCCTCTGTATTTCCAGTGGTATCACTAACTTCTCTTGCGTTACAGCTTGCACAACTAAGGAACATCTCAGTTCTGCATTTCCCAGCTTTGCTTGGTCTTCTGAAGGACACCGAGGTCAACAGAAGCTGCACTGGTGTGCCAAGTGCTGACAGAGCAGGATGCAAAGGGCAGGCGTGTGCAGATGTTTGTGTGCCCACATCCATCACTACTTATAACAGAGGGATGGAGGCTCAACAGAGTTCAGTCCTCTTCTAGCTCTAATAAGAGTTTAGAAGAAACAAGGAATTATTTGCCACCTCTTTGACATACACTGGTTGTCCTTATACTCTTGTGAGACAGACCAGGTTCAAATAAACTCCGTCAGAGTTGCTCAGAGCAAGATGGAAGACTGAAGAGGATGAACACAAGCATCTCAATTTAATTTAAAACTGTGGAAGCTTCATGATTAGCACCATTCCTTTCCTTCCCTAACCTTTTCTTGCGCTTCTTTTCTTGTTCTTTTCTTCTTCCTGCTGGATTATGAATTCCAGAAATGGGAAATTGAAACATTAGAAAGGCAGGAGAAATTTAATCTTGATTTGAGTCAAGTTCTGTGCCTGAAAGATTTTGGTACAGCTTAGGACAGAACTAGGGACTTCTTGAACTAGCCAGGGCAGAAGTTAAGTCTCACACCCTTCGTGCACATGTTCTTTGTGCACTTCTGCTCAACGGCAAGTACAAAAGCCACTCAGCTTGATAAAGGCCGCTCTATGCCCTCTTTGTAATATTACATTGTCCAGGGGACTTCAAGCGCTCTGATTCACTTTTTTATAGGTGAAGATCGATTTTTGTTTTTCTTTCAATAAATTTTGGGAGACTATGAGAATGAGGATTTTGTTGGTTTTCTAAATACCATTCTGGTATCAGATTAGGTTTCACGGAGGAGTTAGATTTCATATGTGAGGTCACTGAAAAATGTGAGTAATTTCTCTAAAGGAAGAAGATGAATACTAAAACGTCCAAACAGCAAAAAGTTCAAGCTCAAAACATTTTGCATGTACTGCCAATAGCACACAGAAACAGTACAAAATGTCATGTCATTTCATTTCTAAGTGATTCATGAAGATTTATTCCTAAATGCATGAGCAGGTTAGGAAGCATTCAACAATATTAAATTTACAATATCAAAGCATAAGCATGAACGTATTTGCTGCCTCACCTCTTATTCTACTTACTTCAACTGATTTGAAAGAAATATTCCTCACCCATTATATCAGCACTGAAGCCGTCCAAGCTGCAAAGCGGTTCTCTCAATTTAATTTCTATATAAAATTCTGAACTCAAATAAGACCGCTGAAACCTCAATAAAGAGTCCATCAGAAGAGTAATTGGGTAGACATGATTCCCATATTGATAGCTTCATATGACGGAACCTAAGGGTGTCTCATCTGAAGGGTGTCATCTCCAACAGAACAAACCTGGGCATGGGATGGGCTTCTACAAGTGAGAGGGGAAAGAGCCAATTCTCTGAGCCTGCAGTTACCAAAACCTTTTAAAACCATTTCCAAAGTTACTGTTGTGTATATACACAGTATATATAGTGTATAGAGATTAAAGTACGTATTACTATTTCTGTCTGTATATCTAAGTATATATAAAAATATATACTTTCCAGCAATCATAACTGCAGTCTTACTAAATTCATATTGGTGAATAATTGGTTAATAATATAAACTTTTCCATACTCAAAATTTATTAAACACATTGAACAAGGCCTTTGATTTAAAGAATATTTACTTAATAATGCCACCAATTCACTTCTACTTCAGCATCTACAGATTGCTTTTCATCATGTGCACAAATGGCCAAAAATAATAAAAAAAGGACCTTCTAAAATGAATTTAAACATTTTCCATTTTATTAAAAAAATGAATAAATGGAATAGTGGCCATTGTCAAGAAAAAGGTCTTTTTAAATATTGGGAATCACACACAAATGCCCCATATATTTTGAGATTATTCCTCAACTGGTTTAGTCATATGCTTTGGAATCAGTGTTGCAAAGGGCATTATCGCTTTCAATATGGTGCTCTCACCCAGCCTTTATTTTCACCATAAAAAACTTGCAATTTTATGAGTTATTTCCAATGTTTTTTCTTGGATGAGACACAGCACCAGTGGCAGAACACCTGTATTCATTTGGTGATTCAGACACAGTTTATTATCATGTAATCAGTGCACTTCTGCAGTCCTTGGGCCCCTAAAAATCACCAGCAGAAAATACATTAGCACAAGCTGATGCAAATTGTCCAAGACAGACTTTGTTAGACCCAATATTTACCACAAAGGCAGACTCATTGAAAGGGTCTGTTTTGCAGGAGGCAGATAACTTCTTAAATCTTCTTAAAAAGATATTAACACTTCCCATGTCACAGCCTCTGTGTCCTAAGTAATCGCATGGTCCAATTTACGCATTTTCGGTAGAAATGTTGGAAAGCAGAAATGTAGATTACATTATTTTGTTTTAATTGTCCATCTTGGCCTCCCCCTCTCCCACAGAATCCTCCTCCTCCCTCAGTAGTTTCAGCATTTAAGCAGAAGAGCCTGACTTTATTCATGCTCCCATTCCAATGCAAAAAGCCACAAGTTCATGCTTACCTTGCTTTCTAAAAATCATAAATCCTGACTAAAACAGTATGTTTACTAAAACTATAAATTCCCTTAACATGACTTACACACCCCATTTCGCTACCTGTCTAAAGCAGCAGAAGTTTCATTGCAAGAGGAAAAAAGCCTACACAAAACTTTATGCGTTTATGTCTAAATACGTTTTGTGCAACGCCCTGTGATTACATGCAATATTTGTTTACCATGTTCCCACATGTTTTACTCAGGCTTTTCTTCTAAAATCCCCGAAAATCTCTGGTACTGCAGCAGCTTGAGAGGATGCTGCCCCCCTTGCGCACACACACTCACACACACACTCACTCACACTCACGCCGCCTCCTCTCCGTGTCATCCCCTATTACTTGCCCATGCTCACCCCAGTAGGTCCTTTGCATTTGACCTCACTCTGCCACTGCCTTAGATTCTGAATTTGGTTTCTGAGGACTTATTATGAGTCACTAGTTTTGCACTTTTAAGCAGTACATTTAACCTAGCCACGTGAAAGCAGTATTCCATCCAAAAAAGAAGCTTGACTGGAAACAAGTCATGGTTAACACACCCTTAACACACTCCACACAGAAAGAAAATACACGAAAACCACAACCAGTTGCATAAATTTCAGTTCCCAGCTACAACCTGCCAGCAGGTTTGAAGTGTCGCAGGGATTTATCCACATCAATAAGACACGGACCAAGACTTCTGCTGGGAAAAGTTCAAGTGCGGGTGTCAGCTAATTTCTCTTGTACCAAAATGTTGCATTTTCTTTCCACTGATTAGCATCAAATTGGTCTCATTGTCTCAGCTACAGAGGCAGACAATGGCGCTCAGCATCCCATCGCTGGGCAGTTTCTGCCGTATTTCCAGCTCTTGCCTTTGCTTTAGAATTCATTAGCCGCAGGAGCACCACATGCTCTGTCTTGTATTTCCATATATACATCCAGAAAAATACTATTTTTCACTGGCAACTCCCTCTAAATTTTAATTACATGCCACCAGCAGCCAAGAAAACTTTTTGTTGTTGTTGCTGAATGATGTGGCTGAAACCATAAGATGACTCTGTAACAGTATTTTTCCCCAGTTTCCCTTTTTATCTGCCAATATTTATTTTCATTTGCCAGTAGAAAGCATACAGCTTTCTGTAACAGCTGTCACTGTAGTTTCGACTTGTAATAAAATTGTACATACATGCAAGAAACAAACAAAAAAGGCCAATTTCCCCTAAATATTGTCAAGAAGAAGCATTCAGAAGGGATTTTAAAAATGATTGGCAATAATTCCAATAATAATTCTTTCCTCTTCCTACTTCCCCTCCTTTCTTTTCTTGCCTTTTCCTCCTCCTACACCTCTTCCATCTATCTGCCTTGCATTATTCTTCATTTCATTATTACAAAAAATAACGAAAATAGTGAAAATCTATGACGGGTTTCACCTCCCTGGAGGCAGCCCCATGTCCCCTGGGTGAAAGGGGACAAAGGAGGAGCTCCTCACAGAGGATTCGTTCCCGAGAAGCCCTATTTTCCAGTCCTAACAAATGCTGTGCTTGGCTCTGCTAATCTCTGCTGCCTGCAGCAGTCCTGCCAGGTCACCCACTGGAGACCTCAAGACATCCATAGGAGACAAAGGGAAATAAGCAGTGGGAAATACATCCCCGCAAGCAAGTAACCGCAGAGCCCTGAGGAGCTCCTTGAGCTTTGTGATTCTCAAATGTTGCCTTCCCATTCCCCATGTTATATCAATATGTTTATATTGCCTTCACTGGACTTTACTCCAGATATATGC